>NW_027397075.1:40752046-41239605 GCF_003265705.2 Callorhinus ursinus
TTCTTCTTCTTCTTCTTCTTCTTCTTCTTCTTCTTCTTCTTCTTCTTTCTTCTTCTCCTTCTTCTCCTTCTTCTCCTTCTTCTCCTTCTTCTTCTTCTTCTTTTTAAGAGGGAGAGAGAGAGCACAAGAGTGGGCCAGTGGGGGGGGGACAGAGGGAGAGGGAGAGAGAGAATCCTAAGCAGGCTCCACGCCCAGCCGAGGAGCCTGATGCCGCATGAGCCTAAATCAAGAGTCGGAGGCTTAACCGACTCAGCCACCAAGGCGACCCAGGGGCTAATCTTAAAAACATAAGTATTAAGTGATAATCTAAGAACATAAACATTTGACATTACTAGTGTCTGTTCCTGTGATTTGATAAAAATTATCTATAATTCTCATGAATGCAACCTTTTTGAAGCATGGCTTTAAAAATAAGTGCTAGGGCACAATTTCACTGAAATCTGTATTTATTTTATTAATCCCCATGTTGGCCTTGGTTTGATAAGTCAATCTTCACTTTATTGAATTTGACTTTCCCTTCTATCTTAGTAAATAATATATAAGACATCCCTCTGTATCATTATCTTTTTTCCCTCCCTCTCCCCTTTCCATTTTTTCATAAGGAAATATTCAGAACCTATTTAATATTCAGAACCTTACTGGGATGGTTTGGTATTTCTAGCCTTTGTCTAGTAAAGCCATGCTTCTCTTCTGACCCTACAGATTCCATCGTATGCACTGATAATACAGCATTTCTATTTGATTCCCTTACATATACACTCTTGATTCTGCCTAAAAAAAAAAAAAAAACTTTTTATTTTTTACCTCAACTCAGATTTCTTCTCATCTTGAAAATGTCTGGTATTTGCCCTGTTCCGGTCTTTTCCCACGATTACTAGTGTTTCTGCCATTTCTTTCCTCTTACCTTTTCTCATCCTCATTCTGCTTCCTAACGAGCTCAGCTTCTGTGCAGATGAGACAGGCTTCCTTGCCTCTGGTTATCTTCAACTCTTTCACCCGAACGTCTATGTATCAAGAACAGTCTTTGCATTTTAGTTTTATTCACAGGGTTGAGAATGGCATGGTACAGAGAGCACTGGAATACCAGTCAGAAGACCTGGGTTCAAATCATAAGACTGCAGTAAGTTCTCTATGTAACACTTGGGCAAACCATTTCACTGTTCTCAGCCTCAGGTTCCTCATCTTTAATATGAATAAATAGACCATAACACCGCTAAGCCCCCTTACAGATATAATAAAATAAAGTACTCACCTCTCCCCGCCAAACATAGAAAGCAAAACTAATGCGCACTGAAGTATTTTTCTAGTAGAACTGAGGGATTTATATTACCAAACACAACAGTAAAAAGCTGTGATCTCTATGGGTCCCTCACATATTGTACTTATTCCCAAATGATGCATGCATTCACGACTCAAAAGTCAAACAGTAGGAAATTATGATAGCCCCTTGGCATTCATGGATTGAACACCTGAGTTGTGACTCTTCAGGAACAATTCAAAATTCTCTAATGTGTAAATCTGCAGAGGCTTTGTAAGGCTGGTGTTTGGATGAGCTCAATGATCCTTAGCATCCAAATCCTGGTTCGGGGGTAGACATCTCTAATCATGATTGCTACTGTAGTATTCATAAACTGGGGCATCCAAGGAGGTCTGAAGATACAGCCTTCCCAGTTTTGGGGAGCATCATAGTGATCTCTTCCTTCTGAAAACAGAGACAGAAGCAGCTGTCCAGAATCTAAGATTTCTGCGCAGAAATGGAGACTGGAGCACGGACAGACACCAGACAGGAAGAACTCCAGGGAGTCGTGGCATAGATTTCTAGCGCTGAGCAGCTTTCCTCCTGGAAAAGCAAGCATGTCAGATTGCTTCAGAGCAATACCGAAAAGTCGGTTGTGTTTGAAGTGACAGTTGATGTCAACATATTAGGAGGGAAACAGATCGTCATTTTCTCCTCCTCTTTGGAAACCCACCAGCATTCTAGTCTCTATAAGGCAATTTACTTAGAGTCTGCATATTGGTTTCTTTTGCTCCTTTCGATTTACTCTGGCCTCCCCCGCTGGACTGCCAGGTCTTTGAGAGACTGAACCCAAACGTATCCTATTCCTTCAATATTTTAAAAAGCTCAATCACCCTTTAAAAAAAATGATTTTATTTTCCTTCCACTAAAAAAAAAAAAAATACTTCACTGGAATAACAGTTTAAGCATTTACTATTATGATGTATTTTGGAACAAATGTCAATCATTGGGCAACCATTTTCAAAGGAATTTTAATTATGTCCCGTCTTACTGACCACGGAGCAAGCAAGGTTGCACAATAGAGGCTATGGAATCAGAATGACTTTCTCTGAGAGCAACTGTCTCCAGTTAAATGTAGAACATGGAAGGAATACAAGACATTCCTGCTTCATTCGAGTTGATAGTTTTTAAAGGCTGGTCCATCTGCACTGCAGACTTTATGCGCTACCAACCCCCCGCCCACCCCCCCCCCAATGATAGTACTTGGCAGAAGTTTTTAATAATAACTCAAAAAAAGAAAAACCCAGACTGAGTTTGTACTACCCTTGTGAACCTCCCTGGAGAAATGTTGCTCTTTGCTCAGCAATTCCTGCTCAGCACAGAAAGCCAACACAAGGAAAACAGCTGGGCTCCCCTCCTGGTCCCCCGATCAGAGTGGGCAGTCTGGAAACAGATCTGCAAAAGCAGACGTGGGGGAGGGAAAGGGAGGATACCTAAACAGAATAGAGCCCGAGATCAGGAAGAATCCTTCAGCGTTGTTAAGAGAGACAGAAAGAATTCTAAGGGACTGAATTTTTTTTTATAGTCTGCATTTTTATTACAATAAAAAGCTCAGCAATTCTGTTGCTTGAAAAGCTAAGGAGGAGATGAAACCGTAAATCACATGACCGTCCCAGGCTCAAATGTTTCACAATTCTGTGGACTCCAGCTTTAACTGGCTGAATGAGGGCAAAATGCAAAAACCATCAGGGGAGCATCACACAGTTCAATAATCACAGGCTAATCTTTATCTTCAAGTTGAAGGAAGTCAAGCTGACTCAGGTCCGAGTCATTCTTTAGGTACCAACAATAACCACAGCAATGCCGTGGCAAGGTAGCATTCACAGTGCCAGGCGCTGGACTTGCCCATCACGAGCATCAGTGCATCCTCTCAGCAGCCGAGGAAAAGCTCAGATTAAAAGAGATGAAGGAACAAGCCTAGAGTTTCTGTCGAGCCCTCCGGACCCCAGAGCTGGGTCTTTACTGAGACACATGCTGCCGCACCGTAATCGCCTGTGTTCCACTTACAAAATAGCAACATGTCAATGGCGAAAAATCTGAATTCACAGGAATCTGAGCTCTTGAAAGGATTCGGAGGTGGGCTTCTCATAAGAGCAATGCCAAAAGCTGAAAATATTACATTGAGGGAAGGAAGTCTGTCGAGTTTATCAGTTAATGCACAAGATCATTTTAACTAACTTCCAAGGAGACTGGCCTTTCCACATCTCGGGTTAAAGAGCAGTCTGTTCTCAATCTTTTACTTGACTAAAAACAGAAGTCTAATCTACTTAATTACAGTCACTTTACTAGGCTATAGGATAACAGCAGGTCCTGGGGGGGGGGGCGGGGATCTCTTAAGAAAACACTTCTGGGAGAAGCATGGACAGTGACCTGGCACTAGGCCAATCCTTATTCTCTTTCTTAGTCTCTAAGCAGCAAGGACACCATGACTTTTCCAAATACAATATATTCTTCCCCCCCCATATATTCTTAATTACAACTCTTCTTTCATTAGATCAGATAACATCTTGCCCCACATGAATGACTCTGATTAGTTTCATATAGTAATGATTAAATCTCGTTGGTACTGCTAAATACCCAGACACCAATTTGCTAGGCTAACTAGGTATAGGAAGCTTTATAATGAGGGCAGCACCTTCATTTTCATCTAACTATGTTGTTTCTTCCCTGATCTTGACCTCTAAAAGCATAAATGCCTGTAAGTGAGGCTAAGGCCGAAGGAACGGGTCCAATATTCATCCAGCATGGGGGAGGGAGGGATCTCTGTGCATTGTGTTAGGGAGACTTCTCCCATTGGCTCACATTGTTCACTTTCTTCTCAGCTTTTTTGGTCTGTACCCACAATATAACATGGTAAACTTATCCCATATGGGATCAAAAACTCAATGACCCAAATGGACCCAGAAACATTAAAGAGACAATGAAATGGAGGAGAAACCCCTAGAGATGCTGCTTCCTGACTCTTGACTCTTGCACAGATCTAGTGGGCTTGTCCCCTGGTGATCGGCGTGTCCTGAGGGAACGCAACAAAAAGTCTGAGCCATTATCTTCTGGAATTCCAAGAAACCCTCCCAAAGGCTTGAGCTTGCTGTGGCATAATGACATTTTTATCAGGAAAGGCAGTGATGTTGGTCATGTTTCATGTACACTGGAAAAGATGCACAATCATTATTTTCAAATATTTTTATTCAATATGTTCAACTGTTTTCAGTCTTTTAGTGAACTCAGTGAGGACGCTCAACTTCTCTGTTTCTTCCATGTTTGTTTTGTCTCATGTCAAGCTCTGTACCCATGTGCCATAGATGAATGGTCCTACATTTGTGGGTATGTGTATTGGTTTCGAAGCTGCTATAGAATTTACCCTCCATAGTCACTAAGGATAAAACCCTCACATTATTTTGGAGTGAACCAAAAGATCTGAAGCCTAAATGAGACAAACCTAAAACCAAATTCTATTCCCAAATCCCAAACAAATTTCCAAAACCTGTCTGAAAACTGCTTTGCATGGCAAGAGTCAGGAGTGTTTTCAACTCAGCTTATGGGGAAGGCCTTGCTGGGATAGATTAAATAGTTACTGAAGTTGAGCCTACTTTTTCTTTAAAATTGCAACCATTCCCAGCAGAGCCAAGCCTGGATTTCTCATCAGGCCTTCAGAACAGCACCAGCCATCCGTCACCGACTTTTCAAAGGCTGCACTAAATGCCTTGCGTACCTCTGCCGGGTTTCTGCGTTTGGTCCGAGGTTACATTTTCACTAAGGCCAAGGAAGGGTTAGAGCTTTGACAGATGTGGTCGTGGTCTGATTGGCCCATTTTATCTGCCCTTTTACGGACACATACGGTCTTTCAGAGCCAAATTTGTGAAATGTCTCCATTTTGAGAGCAGTAAATGAGGGTTGGATGGAATGTGGGGCTTGAGAACTCTGTTCGGTATGGTTCTAGTTTCAGAGGCACTGAATCCACCACGGAATCTGTCTGAGGAGAAATAGGGTCATTTCCTTCTGTGTCACTGTTCCATTCCAAATGGGTTGTAGTTTCTTTTCTCTTCTATTTTTCCCTTCTTAAACTTTCATAGGACTTTCCACTTCCCCTGGTGTTTGCATTGACCACAGCTTGACCTTGCTATTTCCAATAAACCAAAGTAGAAACTGAATGAGATGGTGTCTTGGATTCAGACCTCTTAGCATGATAGCAATTGTGCAAATATACCACTCAGCATCCCCGATTTCCTAGCTGAGGGGTTGATGGGCCCATGTGACTTACCACAGCAAGTGGCAACTTCAGGGAATATGATGGTCAGGTTGCTTCGACCCCACTCAGCACCGCGCTATGCGCAGGAGGGAAGGGAAGTCCGCAGCATTTTACTTGGCTAGAGCCGAATCATTGGGCCAGGTGTATATGAGGCAGGGACACCAAAGATCAATAAACCTAGGAACTCCTTTTACCGGCCTACATGCTTGCAGTTCTGAATCCAAATCACTGCGGAGGTCCGTAATCACAGGAAGAGAAAAAGAAAGATCTCAAAAGGATAGGATACATTTCACAGATATATCTCCAAATGATAGGATAAGTGTTAGATATGCGCAAGTGCATTACAGTGAGAGCTCTGTGTGCCAACTATTAATTCCCCATTAGAAGACACTGAAGCTCCGCAGAGTTAAGCGAACTGCCCAGTATCACACAGCAGAATGCAAATTTGAAAACAGATCTGTCTGACTCCGAACACAGCTGCCCTTTCCATTCTGTCATGGCGTTTCCCAAATTTCACAGAATTGCGGCCACATTAACTTTTAGCTTTGTAACTTTAATGCTTAAAGAGAAACACTAGCTCTTGCCCTCAGGTTGCAGGGGAAAAGCCAAGAGGGTTATTAGAATTTGTTTCCTTATCTATGCTTCCTTATCTGCCAAAGCTGAGAGTCAGCTTCTTCCTCCCTCCTTTCGAGTCCCCTCTGCCGCCTCTTCCACTTTCTCGGGGGCCGAACATGCTCCCCAGCCCTGCCCTTCCAGACTTAAACAACTATTTCCCTATTTTTAAAAGTGGCAGAAAACAGAAGCAAAAAACTGACTTTGTCATTTCTTTCACTTCTCATTCACATACGTAAATTTTTGCTACAAAAGTATGGTGATCTGTAGTCCAAGTTGTTGTTGGTTTTTTTTTTTTTTTTTAAGACTCTCTTTAAAACAACATATGGAACCTATTACAGTACTCACTGACTTCTTCACTTTTGCTTCTGCTCCGGAGGGTGATGGGTTTATGATTTACAGCTCAAGTGAATGCAGTTCTTGGGTTCATTGCCCCAATTTGATTGCAGTTGACATTGATTCTGGATACCAGAGAGATTTTAATTGTTAACTTTATTGTAGACTGAAAAGTGATATACAAGCTAGTGAAGCTTAAGCTGGCTCAGAATCTCAATTTCTATATGCTCAGTCCATTTCTGCACTGCAGTCTGGACCACAAGAAAATATGGGGTTTTCTTCTTTTATTCTTTTGTGTGCCCTAAAAAGGAATCTCAAGCTAGTTACTTTATAGCTATAACATCACAAGAAGAATGAAGTATGGTGAAATCAGTCCAAATAATTTTCAGGTCTTCGTTGAGAACTAAGTGCATTGATTAAGTCGACCTAGAAATCTGTCAACAGGCTGCCTGGGTGAAGGTTGATTAGCTCGCTCTCTCCTTCTGTCTCCCTGCCATAGACCTCCAGAGTTGTTTAGATTTTACTCCAGTTCCTACTGGACCAATTCGTCAAGAATAAGTGCTGTATTCTCCAAGTTAGAAGCTGGCAACACTAGCCTTCCATGAATAACGGGCTGTCATAGCTGGTCTCACGTAACCAAAAAGGAAATTGAAATAGAAAGGCAGGACTTTGCATACACTCAAGCAGCACATTCGCAGGGACATCCACTTTAAATATAAGAGTCCCCGATGTTTTAGTCTGAGCCACTGAGCCAATCTAACACACTCTCCGTTTCTCCACCTTTATCTTGGGGAGTGGTAGTGAAGTCAATAAACTTCTTCACGATCCTCTTTGCTGGGCCAGACCATGGGCACACTTTCCTCTGGGTCCAGCTTGGGACTTCCAGTGGAGAGCCCCTGTCTCTTGGTCTTAGCCAGTGTGTAAGGGGGAAGTTACTTTGTATCACAGGCCAAACGGTTAAAATCTTGCTTCATTTGAATTACAATGACCTTCAAGGGCTATCTATGCACCATGGATGTTAAGAAAGCTTCGCCTGGGTGGCTCAGTCGTTAAGCGTCTGCCTTCGGCTCGGATCATGATCCCAAGCTCCTGGGATCGAGCCCCGCATCGGGCTCCCTGCTCCGCGGGAAGCCTGCTTCTCCCTCTCCCCCCCGCCCCCGCTTGTGTTCCCTCTCTTGCTGTGTCTCTCTCTGTCAAATAAATAAATAAAATCTTAAAAAAAAAAAAGAAAAAAGAAACTTTCGCAAGTGTTGCTCCCAGTGGGTAATGACCTGTATACCTGTTCCAAAAAAACCAAAAACCAAAACAAAACAAAACAAAACAAAAAACAAAAACAAAAAACAAAAACGATGCAGAAAGAAAGGAAAGACAGGTCAGTGAGACTCCCCCCAGGGGAGAAAACTCCACGTGTCTCTCCTCCACAGAGCTGCGGGCAGGTCCCAGGGCGTCCAAAGCGGGCTGAACACACCCACCCCACCTATTACCCAGGACCATGTACTCACGTGCAGGGAAAAATAACGACTTTGATTTATATGTTTACCCCATCTCATCTCTTTTTTCCATTTTGTATATGTTTTATAATATTTCTAAATGTTAGAATAATAGTGCATGTATGCAATTTTTAAGTAATGGTCTATCTCCTGAAGGATGCTCAAAAATATTGTACTGAGTAGACTACTCCACCAAAACACCTTCAAAATTACTGCCTTCCACAAATAAAGCATCCACTTCCATACCTCTTAACTCACTACCGAAACTTTCTCTTCCTCATGAAGCGCCTATCTCTACCAATGGCAATACCATCCACCCAAATACCTGAGCTAGCAATCCCAGAGTCATCCTCAAATGCTCCATATCCAAGGGGTCACCAAATCCTACTGACTACTTCTTTGAGGCATCTCAGGCTACAGCCTCCTCTATATGCCAGCCACCCTCCTTGACGTATACTTCCATTATCTCCGGGTTGAACCAGTCAAAGAGCCAAGTTACTAGACTCTCTGCACCTTGACTCTTCCTGGTCATTCTCCATACTGTCACCAGAGTAGTTTTCCTAAAACTCTTTTTTAGAAAATTGCCCTACTTAGGAACTTGCAATAGGAATGCACCAATAGGAGAGAGTTCAAGGCTCCTGTTCCAGTCTGTCATATGGCTGTACCCTGACCTTCAAGTCCTATCTTCACCTTGGCCCAACCCCAGTTCCCTACTCTCTCATATCACTGTTCTCCAAATAGGGCCCTTTCATACCTTTGTTATGTGGTAACTTCCACTCAGAATATTCCACGCCCCTACCCCACCCCACCCCACCCCCGTCCCCTTCTCTTTGTCTTCGTTACAGCAGCTGAATCTATATCCTCCTAATATAATGTTTTTAATTGTTCGGCATACACATGCCTGACACTGTGATACATTATTCATGGCACGCTGTTTTGATATAGAGAGTAAGTAGCAGAGCCATGATTCCAATCTCTATCACTCTTGTTCTAAGGTACCCGATTTTAACTACTAGGCATTAAATTTAAAGCAAATGTAAATATCACCCCCAAACCCACTGGGGAGAGTTAATGACTCTCCCTGTGTAAGTTGTTCATAGTTTTATCACAGCATACAATACTGTATTTTAGTTTGTACCCTAGGAGACTGAGCTCTTAGAGGTCAAGGACTATTTGTACTCCCCTTCATATGTTGAGTACCTAGTACATGCTGGCCCATATGAGGGGCTCAATAAATATTTGTTGAATAAATCAACTTACAAATCTTAGGTCCCTCCTCAATCCTTATTTTTCCCCCCTCAATCCACTATGCCCCATCACAGCTTATATAAATGCAAAAGTCACAGGAATGTCTGACACAGTACTCAATACAGAAAAAGGCTTTATACAATGATGAAATTGTCAACACCATTATAAAGTTTCCCTACAAGAACTTGTCCTCAAAAACAGAGCAACCACTACACACAAGAACAGTTTTAATGAGGTATAATTTACATGTCTCATGTTAAAGATGTATTCTATGACTTTTGACAAATGTATATACCCCATTATTCCAAAATCAAAAATATAGAACATTTCCCTCACCACAAAAGGTCATTCCTTTAGGCCTTTCCCAAGCTGATCTCACCCCATCACTGTACCCAGGCAACCACAGATCCGCTTTCTGTAAATACATGGTACATTTTTCTTTTGGAGTTTCATGTCATTGAATATCATACAATATCTACACCTTTTTAACTGACTTCTTTCCCTTACCATACCTATTTTGAGACTGATCCACATTGTTGCGGTCTAAGTAGTTCCTTCACTTATACTGCTGAATAATATACTGTTCAATATTTTATTTATACCTTTACCTGTCGGTGGACATGTGTTTTGTTTCCAGTTTGGGTTACCTTAGATAAAAGTCGAGGAACATTTGTGTACAATCTTTTTGTGGTCATATGCCTTCATGTCTCTTAAATACCTAAGTGTGGAATTGTTTGATCATGGGGTAAGTATGTGTTTAACTTTATGAGAAATTGTTAAAATTCTTTTCCAAAGTGGTTATAAAATTTTATATTCCCATCAGCAGTGTATGAGAGTTCCACTTGCATCATAACCTCACCAACAATTGGCATTGTCAGTCATTTTAATTTTCTTCACTCTAATGTTCTTTTTTTCTTTTTTGAGAGAGAGAGAGAGAGAGAGAGAGCTCAGTGGGGAGGGGCAGAGAGAGTCTTAAGCAGACTCCGCACTGAGCACAGAGCCTAACAAGGGGCTCAATCCTACAATCCTGAGATCACAACCTGAGCTGGAACTAAGAGTCACACGCTCAACTGATTGCACCACCCAGGTGATCCCACTTTAATGTCCTAATGGACATACAGTAAAATCACATTTGTGATTTTAATGTTCCTTCCCTAATGATAAGTGATATTGAGCATCTTTTCATGGATGTACTGGCTGCCTGTATATCTCCTTTGGTAAAGAGTTTATTCAAATTTGTCCATTTTTAGAGACTTTTTATTGATTCTATTCGCAAATTTTAAGAGTTCTTTATATATTCTGGAAAGCAGTCCTTTGTCAGATATATATATTGATAATATTTCCCCCCAGTCTGAAGTTTGCTTTCACATTTTCTTACCCTGTCTTATGAGCAGCAGAAATTTTCAATTTTGATGTAGCCCAATTCAAACGTTTTATGTTTAAACTTTTTGTGTCCTAAGAAATCTTTGCCTACACAAAGGTTACAAAGTTTCTTCTAGAAGTTTTACAGTTTTGGCATTTACATTTAGGATTATGATCCAGTTCAAGTTAATCTTTGTGTGTGATAAAGAGTTGAGGTTCATATTTTTTATATTGATAATAAGTTGGCTTCAGACCGTTTGTTGAAAAAGTAATCCTTTCTGTATTGAATTACCTTGGCATCTTTGTTGAAAATCAGTTGACCATACATACATACATGGGTTTATTTTTGAACTCTCTGTTGTGTTTCATTGATCTATGTACCTGAATTTATACCAATAGCACACCATCTTGATTAACTGCAGCTTTGTAGTAAGTGTCAAAATCAGTAAGTGTAAATCCTCTAACTTTATTCTTTTGCAAAACTGTTTTGGTTATTCTAGACATTTAAATTTTCAAACAAGTTCTAGAACGAGCTTGGAAATTTCTACAGGAAAGCTTGCTAGAATTTTTATTGAGATCTCATTGAATCTATAACTCAACTTGAGAGAAGTAACATTTTAATAATACTGATTCAATAGCAATACTGACTTTATTGGGATTTCATTGAATCTAGAAATCAATTTGGAGAGAACTGAAATTATAACAATACTAAGTCTTCTCAGCTGTAAACATAGTAAATCAATTCACCTAGGTTTTCTTTAATTTCTCATAGAAATATCTCTAGTTCTCAGGGTAGAGCTTTCATGTATTTCATGTTTTGGGGATGCTATTGCAAATGATATTGTCTTATTTTTTATTCCAATTTCTATTTGTTTATTGCTAACATACAGAAATGCAACTGATTTTTGCATATTGATTTTGTATCCTGAGATCTTTCTAAAATTATTATTAGTTCTAGCAGGTTTTTTTTGTAGATAGTGAGGATTTGCAGCATGCTTGATCATGTCATCTGTGAATAGAGACGATTTTACTCGTAGCTTTCTAATTTGTATACCCTTTATTTCTTTTCCTTGTCTTACTGTACTGGTGAGAATGTCCAGTAGAATTTTGATTAGAAGTGAAGAGAGTGAATGAACATCCTTGTCTTGTTCCTGAGCTTAGGGCAAAATCATTCAAGTCCACCAGTGATATGTCAGTAATAGTTTGTAGTTTTTTGTCTTTTTTTTTTAAGATTTTATTTATTTATTCATGAGAGACAGAGAGAGAGAGAGAGGCAGAGGGAGAAGCAGGCTCCCAAGGAGCAGGGAGCCCGATGCGGGACTCAATCCCAGGACCCTGGGATCATGACCTGAGCCGAAGGCAGACGCTTAACCATCTGAGCCACCCAGGCGCCCAGTTTGTAGTTTTTTTTAAACAGCTTTATTGAGATATAATTCACATGCCACAAAATTCAACCATTTAAAGTACACAATTCAGTGGCTTTGGTATATTCATAGAGGTGTGCAGTCATCAGCCTTCTATCATATTGTGGAGGTTCCCTTCTATTCCTGGTTTGATGGGAAATTATTATTATGAATGGATGTTGATTTTTTTCAAAGGCTTTTCTTGCTTCAATCAAAATGATCATATAGCTTTTCTCCTCTACTGTAGTAATAAGATGAACTACATTAATTACTTTTTATTGTTAATCAACCTTATATTCCTGGGACAAGCACTATTTAATCATGATATATTATGCTTTTTATATATTTCATTTTTGGTTTGCTAATATTTTGCTAAAGATTTATGATTCATTCATTCATTTTCTTTTTTTTTTTTAAGATTTTATTTGAGAGAGAGAGAGTGTGCCAGAAAGTGGCAGAGGGAGAGACAGAAACAGACTCCCCACTGAGCAGGGAGCCTGATGTGGGGCTCAATCCCAGGACCCTGGGATCATGACCTGAGCTGAAGGCAGGCGCTTAACCAGCTGAGCCACCCAGGCACCCCTTGTGATTCATTTTCATGAAGGATGTTGGGCTGTAGTTTTCTTATAATATTTTTGTCTGACACTGGTATCAGGATAACGCAGGCCTCATAAAATAAGATGAGAAGTGTTTCTCCTACTATATTCTCAAAACAAGTTTATGTAGGATTGGTGGTTTTTCTACCTTGAGTGGTTTTTTTTTTTTAAAGATTTATTTATTTGTTTTAGAGAGAGAGAGAGAGAGAGAGAGAGAGAGAGAGCATAAGCTGCAGGGAAGAGGGTGAGAGCAACCAAGAGTCAGATACTTAACCGATTGCACCACCCAGGCTCCTGTATTCCTTGAGTGTTTGAGGCAATTCACCAGTTAAGGCATCTGGGCCCACAAATTTCTTTGTGGGAAGGTTTCTAATTGTGAATTAATGTCTTTAATTGATATTTAGATTTATTGATTTCTGAAATAGAATAGAATATAAATTCTTTCAAGGAATTTGTGTATTTCATACAGGTTGCAGAGTTCACTGGCATCAAGTTGTTTATAACACTCCATTGGTTACCCTTTCAATGTGTGTAGAATCTTAGAGATAGCCCCCTTTTCATTACTGATATTGGTAATATATGTATCCTTTTTGTTTCTTGATTAATACAATTAGAGGTTTATTTATTATTTTGGTCTTTTCAAAGAATCAGCTTTTGATTTCATTGATGTTCTTTATTATCTTTCTGTGTTCTACTTCATTGATTTATTATTTGTTCCCTACTGATTTGGGGTTTAATTTTCTCCTGTATTTCTAGCTTAAGGTTGAAGCTTAGACTGATGCATGTAGAGATTTATCCTTTTGTAATATAAGCTTTAAACCTATACATTTCCCTTTAAATTGCATTTCACAAATTTTGGTAATGTGAGTTTTCTTTACATTCAACCCAAAATATTTCCAACTTTTGTGTAATTTCTTCTTTGAACTATACATCATTTAGAACTATGCTGCTTAATTTCCAAATGTTTTGGGATTTTTGGGGGGGTATCTTTCTATTACTTATTTCTAATTTAATTTATTGTGATCAGGGAACATACTACATATGATTTCAATCATTTAAAATTCCTGGAGAGGGACACCTGGGTGGCTCAGTCAGTTAAGCATTTGCCTTTGGTTCAGGTCATGATCCCAGGGTCCTGGGATCAAGCCCCCGCCCATGTCAGGCTCCCTGCTCAGCGGGGAGTCTGCTTCTCCCTCTCCCTCTGCCTGCTGCTCCCTCTGCTTGTGCGCTCTCTCTCTCTGTCAAATAAATAAATAAAATCGTTAAAGATAAATAAATAAATAAATAAATAAATAAATACAATTCCTGGAGACTTTTTAATGACTAAGCATGTGGTCTATCTTGGTAGATGTTCCCTAGATATTAGAAAAGCATCTGTATTTTGCACTTGCTGTGTGGAATGTTCTATAAATGTCGATTAGTCCACGCTGATTGAAATGTCATTTAAATCTTCCATATCCCTATTTATTTTCTGTCTGCTTGTTCTACCAATTACTGAAAAGAGTGCTGAAAACTGCAACTATAATTGTAGATTTCTCTTTTCCTCTTTTCAAATCTGTTGGTGCTTCTAACAGTTTGAAGTCAGTTAATAGGTGCATACATATTTAGAATTGCTATGCTTTCTTGATTTACTGACCCCTATATCATTGTGTAATATCCGTGTTTATTCCTGGTAATATTCCTATTCTGAATTCTACCTCTTCTATTAATTTAGTTAAAACACATTTATCTTTTCCCAACCTCTCCCTTTTAATTTGTATCTTTATATACAGACAGAAAAATTTTTCTGATTTTATTTTGTTACGTTAGTCACCATACATTACATCATTAGTTTTTGATGTAGTGTTCCATGATTCATTGTTTGCGTATAACACCCAGTGCTCCATGCAGTATGTGCCCTCCTTAATACCCATCACCAGGCTAGCCCATCCCCCCACCCCCTCCCCTCTAGAACCCTCAGTTTGTTTCTCAGAGTCCACAGTCTCTCACAGTTCGTATAGACATAAATTTTTACAGACCACATACAATCGGGGTTTTTACAATCTAATCTAACAACCTCTAGCTTTTTGGTGCAGAGTTTAAACCATTTAAATTTAATGAAATTATTGACAGGGTTGTGTTTAAACCTACCATCTTGCCATTGTTTAGCTATTTATCTCATCTATTCTTTGTTTTTCTCCCTATTTTCCTGCTTTCTTTTTGATTGAGTACTTTTTAAATTCCATTTTATCACAACTATTGGTTTGTTTAACTATATCTCTTAATTTCTAAAGGTTCATCTAGGATTTACAATATGCATCTTTATCTTATATCTGTCTATCTTAAAATAATATTATGCTGCTTCACATACAATGTGAGAATACTGGGATAATATACCTCCATTTCCCTATCTTGTCCTTTATGCTATTGTTGTCATTCATTTTGTTTTTTCCTATGTTGTAAATTCCTCAATATATTATTATTATTGGTTTAAGCAGCCAATTATCTTTTAAGAAATTTTAAAATAATGAGAAAAGTTCTTCCTCATGTTTTCAGAGCTCTTTATTCCTTTATGTAGATCCACATTTTCTGCAGGTATCATTTTCCTTCTACCTGAAGAACTATAGATGTTGTAGTGCAGGTCTGCTGGCCACAAACTCCCATAGCTTTTTTTGTCTGAAAAAAGCTTTTATTTTTCTTCATGTTTTAAAGGTATTTTCACTGAGTCTAGAATTCTAGGTTGACAAACTTTTATCTAGCACTTTAAGGATATACTACTATCTTCTGACTTGCATAGTTTCTGAAGAAAAGTCTATTGTAATTTTTACCTTTTGTTCCTCTGCATATGTCCATCCCTTTTTTCCCCTCTATCTACCTTTAAGATTTTTCTCAGAAACACTAGCTTTCTGTGGTTTGATTATGAGGTTCTTGGTGTGTGGTTTTTGTCGTATGTATTTAGCTTATGTATGTTTGCTGAGTTCCTTCAATCTGAGTTTATATTTTTCAAAAAATTTGGAAAATCTTTGGTCATTATTTCTTTAGATATTATTTCTGTTCTCTTTTTCTCTCTCTCCTACTTCTAAAGATTCTAGCTACATGTTAGTCAATTTGATATCTCCCCACAGGTCTATTTTTCTTAATTCTTTTGTCTCTTTGTGTTAGCTTCATTTTGGATAGATCCTATTGTTATGCTGTCAAAAGGTTCTATTGTTTTATCATCAACTTTCATTTATCTTTTTTTTAATGTCATGTCTGTTCTACTGTTAATCCCTTTATCAAGTAAAATTTTCATTTCAGATAAAAAGTCCCCTTTAGTTTCTTTGTATGTTTTCCTTTTCTCATCTCATCCTGTCCATATTTTCAATTTAATAATTGATCCTAATGAGTGTATTTATAATACCTATTTTCATGTTTTTGTCTGCTAGTTTTATTATCCCTGTCATCTCTAAGCTTGTTGATATTGACTGATTTTCTCTCCTGGCTTTGGGTCACATTTTCCTACTTTTTTTGCATGTCTTACAATTTTTTCTTAGATGCTAAACATTGTAAATTTTGCATCATTAAGTGCTAGGTTTTGTTTAACTCCTTTAAAAAATGTTGGACATTGCTCTGACAGGAAATTAAGTCTCTTGTGGGTTAGTTTGATTCTCCTCATGCTTATTTTTAAGATTTTTAGTGTGGATCTAGGTTATTCTTTACTCTAGGGCTATTTTAGTCCCCCACTAATGTTCAAGCTTTACAAGGTCTCTATTAAATATTCTACATGTGGAATGAGATCTCTCTCTCTCTCTCTTTCATGTTGGTAAAAACTTAAATTATTCTTGGTCTTGTTTGACCTTTAGAATTGTTCAGCTTATATACACCTAAAAATTTTTTCTTTGCCAGAAGTTTCACCCTACACTTGTACAAATTTGTAATTAGTCAAAGACTCAAGGGGACCCATGTGCAGATTTCTGATGCTCTTTCTTAGCATAGCTCCCTCCCTTCTAGTATTCTGTCTCATAAAGTCTGGCTATCTCAACCCACCCGAAATCTAATCTCTGTCTTCTCAATTCTGCAAAATGCAGGGTTCTGTTTGGTAGTTTTTGTCAACACTTCATCTGATACTATTCAACTACCTGGTGTTTTTTGCTCTTGGGAAATTTTTCTGACCATCAGTCCCAATTTCTCTGATATCTCATCATCATTGCTGGTCTTCTCTCCATGTACCCTGCCTCTTCTCTTTTTGGCTGTTTCCACTTCTCTGAAATGTAAAGATAGTTTTCATACTAGGGTCCTAAATAGAAGATCTCCTATGACACTAGATGTCTTTCTAGAAAACAGACTTCTCCTTCAAGACTCATAATAATCAAGAAAAAATATTCTACACTGTCTTTATTTTTATTGGAGATGGAGATTCTTCTTCTAATCCTCCATGCCCACACTCCTTCAACAAGACCATCACTGCCACTACTATACAGCTAGTCCCAGCCTGCACATAGGTTAATATACAAACTTTTTTTATAACACTGGTTGATTAGAATGTGAAATGCATTTTCTAGACATGTTAGAGACTTTTTGAGATGCTTTGTTATATGTTAGAGATTCTGTGCAGCATCCATACCAATTCATGGAGAAATCTTTTTAAAGAGAAAAGAGCTAAGCATGTTCTCAGCCACCTTAATTGCTGTGGATTCCATTCCACCTGTCCTGTTTCCCACAAATATTGAGGGCCTGCCTCATAAGCATGAAAACCATGGTAGTCCTGGATTTGGTGGCATCTCCAAAAAAGTGGCATCTCAGCAAATTGCTAGCCAGTTGTTCCACCAGTTGGCTGAAGGGCAAAAGCACAAGCCAGATTTTCCACTGATTCGACTCAACATCCCTGCCATACTCAATGAACTTCATGCAGTGCTATAGGCTTCTTGGTGCTTAGCATCTGATTGCCCTGAGGATGCAGAGCTTATTTATTGCACTGTTGTCTCAGAAGCTTGAAAGAAATCCCCTGCCAGAGTAATCGGGTATCATCATGGGGAGGAAACCCTCGTCATGCTTCTAATTCAAAAATCTCATTATTGAGTATTGAACATGTGTTGCCTCATACAATCTCCACAAACCTGCAAAGCAGGTATTTGTACTCACACTTTTCATTATGGAAAGTAAACTTTAGAAAGATTAAGTACAGTACCCGAGGTCACATAAAAGGTTGTAGTGATACAGCGAAAATTCAAGCCTAGGTTCATCTAACAGCCAAACATGTTCTTAATTACAGGGTTAGTTCACTAAGTCCAAATTGGGCTTTTCACAGGTAGAACTTTCCAACATCCATGATCCTTTCAAGTTAAATTATAAACTCTCAAAAAAGAACGGGTGAAAGACCGGGTAAACCAGGAATAAAACTAATTCTGCCATTTAAAATTCATTCTGGTATCATAGTATCATCATTTTTCTTCTTTTATTTAGTTGAGGTATAATTGACATATACCATTATATTAGTTTCAGGTGTACAATATTTGTATATATTGCAAAATGATCATCAAATAAGTCTAATTAACATGTCACCATGCATAGTTTTTTTGTGTGTGTGTGATGAGAACTTTTAAGATCAACTCTCCTAGCAACCCTCAGATATAAAATACAGTATTATTAACAACAGTCACCATGCTGTACACTACATCCCCATGACTTATTTATTTTATAACTGGAAGTTTGTAACTTTTGACCTTCTTCACCCATTTCACCCACCCCCAGGCCCCTGCCTCTCACAACCACCAATCTGTCATCTGTATCTATGTATTTAGATCCCACATATAAGTGGAATCATATGGTATTTGTTCTTCTCTGTTTGACTTATTTCACTTATTAACATAATGTCCTCAGGGTCTATCCATGTTGTTACAAATGGCAAGATTTCCTGCTTTTTATGACTAGATAATATTCCACTCTCTCTCTCTCTCTCTCTCTCTTTCACACACGCACATATATAAACATTCTTTATTCATCCATTAATGATGGACACTTATGTTGTTTCCATATGTTGGCTATTGTAAATAATGCTACAAAGAATATGGGGTGCGGACGCCTGGGTGGCTCAGTAGGTTGAGCGACTGCCTTCGGCTCAGGTCATGATCCTGGAGTCCCGGGATCGAGTCCCCGCATCGGGCTCCCTGCTCAGCAGGGAGTCTGCTTCTCCCTCTGACCCTGCCCCCTCTCATGTGCTCTCTCTCCCTCTCTCTCTCATTCTCACTCTCTCAAATAAATAAACAAAATCTTTTAAAAAAAAGAATATGGGGTGCATATATCTTTTTAAGTTAGTATTTTCATTTTCTTCAGATAAATGCCCAGAGGTTCTATTTTTAATTGTTAGAGGAACCTCAAACAAACTGGCTGTACCAATTTACATTCCCACTGACAGTACAAGAGGGTTCCCCTTTCTCCACATCCTCACCAACAGTTGTTATTTCTTGTCTTTTTGATAATAACTATTCTAACAGGTATGGAGTGATATCTCATTATGGTTTCGATTTGCATTTCCCTGATCATTAGTGATGTTGAGCATCTTTTCATGTGCTTGTTCACCACCTGTATGTCTTCTTTGGAAAAATGTCTATTTAGATCCTCTGTCCATTTTTAAATCAGATTTTTTTTGTGCTATTGAGTTGTATGAGTTCTTTATATATTTTGATATTAATCTTTTATCAGATATATGATTTGCAAATATCATCTCCCATTCAGTATGTTGTCTTTTCATTAAAGGTAACATCAAATGGACCAAAGAATGGGGTGGGAGGGACAAGCTGAGAAAGCTGAGAAAACTGCAGGCAAGGTAGCTGGGTGGAGAAAGTTCATTCTGAAGAGAGGTAACAACATGTGTAAGGTGCACAAATTAGAGAGTATCACACATTTGGATAACGGTGTGTTGTCCAAAGGTTGGGTTGCTGAGTGGTAGAGGGAAGAAGGTAAGATTGGTATATGCAGATATGCAGAGGCTGGAAGGGAAAGCAAACGTCCTATGTTTGCTGACATATGATGGAGTTTGAAATTTATGTTTATTTAGTGTCAGGGAGACAAAATTTGAAGCTATTAAAATGGGCAGGGGTAAAATGAGCATTTGTAAAGCAGTAGAAATGGAAATGAGAGAAGAGAACCAAGAACTATACAAACCAAAGAGATTGACACAGCATGGGTGTTTTGGATTTGCAGGTCAGAAAGAGACAGAGGAAGCAGGAAACTGTAATTCCTGCTGAATGACTGGGATTACAGGAAAAGAACCAGGCTTCAGAGGAAGATGATAAACTGAATTCGGACATGCTGAGTGTGAGCAGCCTGTAGCTCTTCCAGCTGGAAATAAAGATGTGGAATCAGGAAAAAAGTCAGGTCTAGAGAACTGGGGTAAGGGGACACCAATTTGATGTCCAACTCAACCGCCAACTCAACCTCTTCACTTGGACATCTCAGCTTTTTAATTTCCTTCCTAAACTTCCTCCTCCTCTTGTGTCCTCTGTTGTAGACAATTACACTACCACCCATTCAGAGCTCTGTCCAGATCATCCTTGACACCTCTGCCTTGCTTGGTACCCACATCCAATCAATCACGGAGTCCAGCTCTGTCATTGCAACATATGTCTTGAAAGTCTCAAACACTTTCCTATGCTGCACCTTCCTACTCCCAAAGCAAGGCACCTTTCACTCTTACCAAGACTGTTTCTTCCTTAGAATCACTACATAAACTCCTACTTCCTCCCTATCCAATCCATTCTCCACACACTAGGTCCTGGGAATATTACATAAGCAAAACAGTCACAGTCCCTGACTTGAAGGGCCTTCAAATGAAGGAAGGGAGATTGCCAATTAAATACTTGTAATACGGACACATCAGTAGTATGATGGGGGAAATGAACAGCTGAAGCAAACTGATCCTTTGCCAGAAGAAGGCAACCCCAGGATGCAATCTTGGCATGTTGGCAGTACCTCTGGGTCAGTTCTTACAGGGGCATATGTGGTTTGGGGCCAGTGGGATTGAAACAGAAGAATGGCAACAAAGCTTGTGTTTGAAGTGGAAGTACCAGGGGGCATGAAAGATTTTATTTCAGGGCACACATGTTTGTGCGGGTGCCAGAGGTAAAGGAGTTGATTTTTCTGGGGTAAATTTTTTATGAGCCACACACAGGCAAGCTCTGTACTTGCAAGTATTTTTTTTTTACTCTTATATTTTGGTATTAAGTTTTCCATTGATGATTTTTAAGGGCCTTGCTGTATCTCCCTGGTGATTTATCAGCTGTATTTTTCCCTTCATTTCACATTTTCTCTTCTGCTATATATCTTAGTGAATCTTTCCTTTTGCTTCTGGTAGACTCTATTTTTTTAAGGCGAATTTTTCTACCATACTTTATATTCATCCTCCAGTTTCTTTTCTTACCCCTTCCCCGAGGCTATTCTAAATCTTCTCTTCTTTTAACACCATCTTCATTCAGCTTCTCCTCTCTCCACCCTGCCAGACCCTGTGAGCTGGCTTGTAACGTCTCCTTCCCTTTGCAAACATTTACTTCTTCTCTAATAACACTGGGTGTGTCGCATAAAGCCCCCCTCCCCAGCCTTAAAAGAGACAAAGAAAAACAAAAGATAAAGCCACACAGGGGCATGAGGAGATAAAGCCATCAGCTTCTTCCCCAGGGAGAGGCTACTCTCCTGGTGATTGTATCTCACTATGCCCTAGAGAGGGATCCATGTGCACTGAAGAAGGGAGAAGGAAAAAATCTAATTTCCTTGGACTTCTCTCCTCACTTTTAAGGAGTAGAGACCACAGGTAGTCAGAGCCAGGCCAGCAGACGTGCAGGCCCTCTTGGCAAGTGTCTCAACATATGTTCTGCTTGGACTGTCGAACAATAAATACTGACTACTGGGCCAGCAGCACTAGCATTTAGAATAGAAACACAATATGGTCTTTGAGCTCAGAGCTTGGGGTAAAGCAGAGAAGCACATATCATCACAGAGGCAGTATCGTATATCAATAAAAGAATATGTTTTAGAATTATGAAGACTTGGTTATAATCGCAGCTCCATCATTACAAGCCCTACCTTTTCCAGCTGAGTGATTTTCAATATGTTATTCAACCCTTTGAGCATCAGCCTCCATATCAGTAAAACAGGAAAAATAATAACTTGCATTGGATCGTGACACATGAAACAATTAGGAAAGAACTGCATGAATGGTAGGGTTTGCCTCCAGGTGCTGCTACCCCGGATCAGCAGAGAACTAGGTGCGATGGTATGCCTTTCAGCTTGCTCGGCAATCATATGAGAGTTGGACCAGCCCTACCTAGTTGATAGTAAAGCTATAATATTGATAATATATTGAGTCCTTGTTCTAAGCTAAGCACTTTACATGCATGATTCACTTAAACTTCAAATTTTCCTCTATGCAAGGAACGTACTGTTTTGTTTTTGGTTTTTGGTTTTAAAGATTTTATCTATTTGTTATTTATTTGAGAGAGAGAGAGAAAGAGAGAGCACGGGGGAGGAGTAGAGGGAGAGGGACAAGCCAGCTCCAATGCTGAGCGCGGAGAATGAGGTGGGGCTCAATCCCCCGACCCTGAGATCATGACCTGAGCCGAAACCAAGAGTTGGATGTTCAACCGACTGAGCCACCCAGGCGCCCCCAGGAAGGTACTGTTTTATAGATGCAGACACTGCGGCTTACAGAACCGACTTTTTATTTCTACAACCAGAATAGTGGATCCACGATTCCAACCCCAGTGGCCTAAATTCAAAGCCCATATTCTAAGCCACTAGCCAAGGGTCTTAAAATTCTTTGCTCATGTATACCTCAAAAAATCATGATAAACTATTTTGCCACTTATACATTTTATTTCTTTAAGATTTTATTTATTTATTTGAGAGAGAGAGTGAGCAAGAGAGAGCGAAGGAGAGAGCACACGAGCAGAGGGAGACTCCCCTGCTGAGCAGGGAGCCCGATGCAGGGCTCGATCTCGATCCCAGGACCCTGGGATCAGGACCTCAGCCGAAGGCAGACACTTAACTGAGCCACCCAGGCGCCCTGCCACTTATACATTTTAAATTGATATAAAAATATTTCATTGTAAATTTAAATAGTTTCAGATGATGTAATATCTGGTACATGGTAAGTTTAGAAATATTTGAAATATTTTAAAATAAATGAGATCACTCTTTTAAATGTATCCAGTGGAATGTAAATACCACAGCAATTTGATCCTCAACAGCATCCATTTAAAATATATGTGCACAAGATCCTCTTTAATGGAAAGAAGCTGTGCTCTCCTTCCCACTGCTCCTTCCCTGCAACTGGAAGGATACATCTGTTCAAAAACAGAGACCACATCTTCTGTACATGTACCAAATGTCACCCCTCTGAGACGCTTTCCTGGAGGGACCACCCTGTTTACTTCTTCATAGTACCTATCATGACTTGAAATTGTCTTGCACATTTACTAATGTATTCATTTACATTCTGCCTCCCCCAGTGGAAGATTCATCCATGAAAGCAGAGTCTGTCTCAATTATCACTATATCTCAAGCACATAATTGTTCCTTTATCTCCTTGAAATTGTGTTTGTTTCACCTTTGCAACAGAGTTTTATCTTAATGTAAAATAGTTTTAAATTTCAAATTATTTTGTATATAAATAAAATACAAATTTTATTTCTGTGACTACAAGGTTATACGTTAAATAATATATTCTTAGTTGTCTTTACAATGATTAATAGTATATCATTGATCAAAAGAACATAAATTCATGCATATTTTTATTAAACATATAAAGTAAAATTTTTATTAGAAATGTATCTCCTACTGAGATAGATGGAGGAAGCATGTTTAATATCTTGAATATAAGTGATGCCAATTATTTCAAAAAACCACTTTGGTGCCCTTGACGTTTTTCCACTTGGTACAGTGAGCTACGCAAGAATCAGCATGAGTAAGCAAGAGACCTTCCTTTATAAGAGGAAGAAGGGAGAACTAATAAGACACTTTAACTGTAGATATTCTTCGATCAGTTTTAAGAACATATAAACATTAAAAGTTATAGATAACTGATTCCCTTAAAACTGTAACACCTCACTCCTTGGAAAATCTTCATGCATGCTGGGGGGCACACACATCCCAGTTAGAAGATCCCTGTGGCACAGTGAACTGCCTCCCAAAGATCAAAGCCAAGAGTGCTCCATGAAGAATATCCCAGTATAGGATCAAATGAGCCCCTGAACTTGGCTGCCAGCTTCACCAGGATGGAAGTTCAGCATGAGAGAAGTTCTGCTGCATTAAGCCAGGATCTTCACTGCATCCAGCCAAAGAACTAGCTGCCTTCCCATGGAATAAGACTGTTTTGTTTTGTTTTGTTTTAAAGCAATAGGAAGCCATAGACTTTTTTTCTTTTCTTTTCTTTTTTAAGATTTTATTTATTTATTTGACAGAGAGAGACAGCGAGAGAGGGAACACAGACTTCTAAAGCAAAAAGATACTGTGGATGTCAACTGTTTAACTCTCCCGTTACAGATAAGAAAAGATTACCAGCCAGTTACCAGGAAAGCCAGTACCGGAATACAGATCTGATCTTGGTACAGTGTGTGACAGAAGGCTGGAAATGTACGTCCCTCCATCTATTGTGTGGGGTCTCTCACCAGAGACTACATTTCCCAGACCCCTAGCGATTAGGTGCCGCCATGTAACAGAGTCCGGCAAAGGAATTTGATGAAAACGCTGTGTGCCATTCCCAGCTCCTAGCCCATCTCATAAAATCCTCCCATGTGGCACTTTCCCATGCTCTTTTCTCTTCCAACTGGCTGCAATGGAGACAACCCCTAGGTTGACCTCAGGAGCTGAATATTGCAGATGAAAGAGACTCTTTGAACTGGGGTCCCTGCTGACTTGTTAATTTCCCCAGTACTTTCTTATGAACAAGAAATAAACTTCTGTCATGCTTGTGCCATTATACATTTTGGAATCCATTTGTTATAACAGCCTACACAAGGTTTTATATAGCATTCCACCCTTCCTTTCCTTTAGTCTGATGAGTAACTTCAACCTGTCTTAAAATGTAAGAATGTAAAAGTTCCAGTATATGGAGATAACAGTTTGGTCCATGAGCTAAAGGTTGTATGGAAGAACTGGTAAAATAGTAGCAGTTCTTAGCTTTGCGGTGTTGAAATGTGCAAATAAAGTGTTAATCACACCCAGCCCCTAATCAGGTAAGATGCTAGTGATGTCAGAGCAGCCTGAGTAACAAGGCTTACACCGCAGAGAAGGAGAGTCCTGCGGTCTCCAGTGGTCCCCCCCACCACACTCTGCTGAGAGCTGCACATGTGAAAATCTCTAAATCAGCTCACAGTCCAAGGGGTACAGGGGGGAGAGGGGGTGAAAAGCTGGTAAATTAAATCTTCAAAGTCAAACATTAGTAAAAAGAACAGGATAAAGTATAGAATCTCCAGAATTGGGGACCTAGGAAGAATCTCAGAGGTTGCCGAAATGTTAGGGAACCTGGACTGGATCGCCCGAAGTTAGAACCAAGCGGCACTCGAGATCTTGGAGGACAGGAGGTTTATTTAACGCCGCGAGCTCAGAAGAGAGCGATCTCCAAAGGTCTGAGCCCTGAGCACAGACAGAGGGGGTAATTTATACACTTCTACTTCCGCATACTTGGCACTTTGGCGCGCGGGAAGCGGAGCAGGAAGAACCCGGAAGAGCCCCGGGGCAGGTACTGGGACTCCCTTGCTGGCTCGGTGGGCCACCTTAGAACACAGATTTTTCCCTATCACAAATACCTCCTCTTCACAGTGAGACCCAGAAGGAGGAACTGAGCGGTAACTTTCGGGTAGTACGATGCAGATCAGGGTTCAGATGTGTCTCTGCCAATCCTTGGCTGTATGACTTCAATTTAGGTAGGCTTCTTAAACTTTCTAAGCCTCAGTTTCCTCCTTCTTAAGATAAGAATAAACATCCCACTTAGCAAAGGCAGTAATTAGGATTAAACGAGATAAAAAGTGGATAACATAGCAGTGGCCCAATAAATGTTGGTTTCTTTCCTGCAACAAAATCAGAATCCAAACCCAAGCTTCCTGACGCCGCCCCAGTTCGGTCCCTTCCCAACCCTACCAGACTGCCTCCAACTCCTAATCCCCAGCTTTTCAAGTCTCACTGAGGCCCATGAGGCTCTTCCAGGTGGCCTGGAGGCTGGGTAGTACAAATATAAAAACTGTTAGCATCTGTACTCTTGTTTCTGGTTTTAATCAATCATTTGACATATAGTTATTAAAAAAACGTAAGAGACATTGGCTCCCTGCGGCTTATAACAGTACTGCGGAATAAACTTAGCGCCAGTCGGGGCTTCCATCTTTACCCTGGTTCCTATAACGTCCCTGCTCTGTGTCCCTTGGGCTTTGGCTTCCTCAGGCGGAAACCCAGGGGCATAAATTACATAACTAAGCTAAGATTATTATTGATTCTAAAATTTTATTTGTTCATTGATGTCTCATCAAATGCTTCATCTTGCCTTAACTCTGGAGTGTAGTTCTTGTCACTGTGATTTTGCAGCATTGTTTCTGTGTATGCCAGCAAAGCAGAAGGAGGTGGGGAATGGGTTTTTTATCTGATCTTTTATACTGAGATGGTCCTCAACTTGAAAAAGAGTAAGGTAAACCACCTTTCAGACACTGTACATGGCCATCAGAAAGCTGAACTGCATTATTCTCTGGCACGGGATTGAATGTGACTCAGATACCAAAAAAAGGAAAAACCCAGTAGTTAGGCTAAGTTAAACATCGCAGGGACATCTGTATGAAATAATAAATGAAGCAAGGAAAGAAATGAATGTCTGCCCAAAAAGAGGAAAAATCCCCCACCCATGATATGCATTCATTAAAGGAATATTTACAAAAAGGGGGAGAGAAACTTTGGGTAGCGTTTTCACAGAAAATCACCATGGTGGAAACAAATGCCCTATTTCTTGTGGCCTAAGATGTTTGTACTTATGACACCCACGCAGGGAACCCCAAAGGGTAAGGACTAACCAAGACCCAGAAGTCACTCCCAATCGTGGGCCATATGCCTTTTTTGATTGATTCATTCATTAAACATTTATTGAGCACCTTCTATATACCAGGCTCAGGTCCAGGGCCTGGGGATCCATTGGTGAATAAAATATACAGAATCCCTGCATTCATTTAAATCACATTCTAGTGACTAATTTCCCTCTGGTCCTGGAATGTGTAAGATAATGTTTTCATCAAAAGGGTCATTTAAAAATGGGGCCCTATGCTTCTAGATTTATAAAAAAAAAAAAAAAAAAGGCAATAAAGTATCTTTTGAAAACCTCCATCCATCCCACTGGCATCCAATCATCAAAGGTAAAGGAAGGCCATGCAGGTCACCACTGTGCCGCAGACTGTTCATGTCAACTGATAAAAATGACCTCCTCCTAGCTGGGCTGCTTAGCTGGGACAAATATCTCTAATGCTGGGAACCTGGGATCTTTCATAATTTGCAGTAAAAAAATCAAGGTTCAACAAGGATTTCCCAATTTTTTCCTTTTATAAGAATTCCACAAAACACTTCTTTATGATAGCATCAGAAAACTTGATTTCCACAATGTTATTTGACCTTAGGAACTGGGATTCAGGTGCATATCAGACCCCCACTGGCCTTGCTACCAGCCAACAACCACAACAGTGAAACATAAACTAAACTATTATAAGACTTACAGTGTTGGCTTCCTTGTCCAAAAAACCAGGTCATCCTCGTAAAATGTGTTTTATACCAAGCCTCAGAAACCAGTGAAGAATGTGGCCCACTGGTAATCACAGAGTGAGTAAGTAGGAATTGTTCACATGAATACATGTGCATGCACACACACTCACTCACTCAAGCACACGTGGAGAGTTCCAAAACCACAATGTTAAATCACCAGCAGGAGTTATTGCAGCTAAACTAAAAAAAAAAAAAAAAAAAAATGAACCACTTACAACCCAAGGCTATCCTTCTAGGCACTGACGTCTCTCTCCCGTAAGAGTTGACAATGGCAGGCTGTCAAGTGAATACTTCACGGCCTCCTCCCGCTGTCTCAGGCCTCACACTGCAGCTTTACAAAGATAAAATAATAACTGTGTGTCAGTCAGGCCTTCTTAAACTAGCTCTGTGCAATGTCTGTTAAAGCCCCTCCTAAGCCAGTTCCTGCCAGGAAATGGCCACTACCCAAGGAGAGGCTGATAGCCCAAGTATAGCTCCAGACTCGGTCTCTTGGTAAGTATTTTTTCTCATTTCCACAACTCTCCAAATTTGGAAAATACTTTATGATCGCTTTAATTACATGACTTAGGATACTTTAATCCTCAGAAAAGCCCTGACAAGTAAATCTGAACTGATATTCTGGTTTTAGAGATGGGAAAACCGAGAGACTTACACAAGACCACACAGCATTTCACATCTGTGACTAACCATTTAGTTCATGGATAAAGTGGCTTGTAACAGTATCTATTTGCTATCAGAGATGTCAATTATGAATGTCTTCTGCTTCTCCTCTGTTCCCATCTCCCTCCTCCACTTATTCCCAGAGTTCTGGGAACACCGTAGATACTTGAGAGATACCTAATGAGTGACCTGAGAAAGCCCCTCAGGGCAAAGCTCAAGATGGTTGTTGAATCCACTGAGCATCACAGGTTCAACTGAACAGTAGAGCAGGATTCCCCAGATAATTATAAAAGAACGTGTAATGGATTCCCTTCCAAGGCTTGCCAAGGGGAAGTCTAAGGAGCCCCTAGACTATCACCATTAAACCTTAGTAACCATATGAGGGAGTTGGAGAGACCCAGTAAGAAGGGTCTCTAATATTTCACTCCTCTCTGTGGTTTTCCTGTCATTCCTACACACACACACCCTACATGCCCATTTAGTACAGTAGGGGATAAGGGTAGTTTAGAGGGCTCCCAGAAAACTGCTCACTGAGGCTGGGAGTGACTGCATACCCCACTGACAATGTTCACTGAACTGCATCCAGAGACAGTTCAGGGGAGAAACTGATGGCCATTCCCTGGAATATGGGTGTCTGTGGACACAGAGCCTGGGCCTGCATCCCACTGAAGAGTTCGACTGGAGCCAAACTAAAAAAGCAGAGTGCAGAGAGAGGGCGGCAGGCTACACTCTCAACATGAAGATGTTTGAGTTTCCTAGCATCCAAGTGGGCATTGCAAAACATGCCCAGGCTTGAGACATATGGAAGGGACCTCCGTCTAAAAGGGCTGACTCAGTAATAGATTGTATGGGGTAAACCTCCAGGAGCAGGAGCACAGGAGGAAGTCAAAGAACAATGAAGCAGAGTCGTCCCTGATGAAAGGCCTCCAAGGAACCCAGGAGAGTGGCCCACAGAGAGATGATGTATGTAAACATGTCACACAGACAGAACAGCAAGGACCAAGAAAGAGCTGGATAAGCAGCATCCAGATACACAAAAGGACTTTTGTCCCTTTCCTTCTAGTTGTCCACCTCCACCACTGATCCTAGAAAAGACCCAGAAAAAACAGGAGATGGAAAAATGAAGTGGAAGAGCACATTACTGAAGGCAACAGGGGTGCGGGGGGAGGGGCAGGAAACTGTTCCTTGCCTCAATTCCCATTGACTTGTGTCCATTTAATAAACCTGGTTGCACAGTAGGTTAAGGTAGATCTTGAGGCCTTTCCTGATAGACCATGCCCCATCCATTTCTCCCAATCACATGATATGGGGTGAGGAAACACTGTAGGGAAATGGAGCACACCTTCTTTTCTCTCACAAACCTCAGCAGCACTTCAAAATTGAGGGTTTACACAAATAATCAAGTGACCTCCAAGTTCAGTTCCAGGCCAGCTCTTACATTAAATTACTTTAAGTCTTCAGAGAACTGAAAATCATCCTTTCTTCATCGAAACATTGGGAACCGCTGGTTTAGTGGATTGGCAGTCCCCAAAACTAAAGCCTGGAATCTGTTCAACAAATCTCTATGTGGCGTCAGGGGCTGCCCCTGATTCATCCAGATCTTAATTTCCCCATCTGTTGCCTAAGAGCCTTTAAACCTGCTTTCTGTCCATTTTCCTGGGACGTGGAAAGACTTCATATGAGACCTGTGCTAATAGTATTAGACAGATGTTCCCAATTTAGTACTAGAAAGCTGAAATCTGGACATAATCCTCCCCTCAAGGGCTGGACCCGGAGGTACTAACTTGACAAAGCCACCACCATAGGCTTGCAATGACTTTCTTGCCATATGGCTGCTCCTAATGATTGAAAAGGCCAGTGGTAGGCGATGGAGTTTGGTTTATAAGGGGACTTAACTGGGTGGGTAATTTCCTCTTACTTTGTACAGGTCTGAGCAGGTTCGGGGTGGGAGTGAGGAGAGGGATCAGAACACAGAATTAGCCTGGCTGCAGCCACTAAGAGAATTGGTATTGCCCCATGAATAAGTGGAGGTTCAGTCTGGCAGGCAAAGCACCACATCCAGTCTACAACGGTCCAGATGGCAAGGGCAAAGGCAAACAAAATGAGGTAGCACCGTCTCAACAGGTGGGCACAACACATCAGAGAGATGGGAGGCAGACACTCCAGAGAAAGTGCAGGATGCGACCATAAGCTTCAAGTAAGTCTCTCAACAGATGATAGAGCCCAAGCTTCAGGTGGGAATTTGGGACAGATCTTTAGGCTCTGGGAAATGGAAAATTAAGAACAAGGAAAGAACAGATGAATAAGCAGGTAAATTGGAACCAAGATGGAGGAATTAAGATAGAAAGCCAGTTATAAAAAATAAAGTACGGGGATTGCATGTGAGAACAAAGCAAACATTCAGATGTTCAGACGAGGGCTAAAGGGCAGAGGCAGACAACAGCAGTGAGGGACATGAAGCCAGGTAAGCCTGCACATCGAATCTAGTGGGGAGAGGAGGCACCCTGGATAGGAAAAACCGGGTTGGGCCTAACACAATTTACGTCAGACTTGAGGAGAATATTAAGAGAATGGAACAGTACTAAAATCAATGGCCTTTTCTCATTATATCCCCTCCTTGCTCCATTCAGAATAAAGTATGTTGATCAATACAGAAAGATGGGCTCTCTAGAATACTCCTTAGGGACTTTGTAAGGTGGGCATTGAAATAAAGCGTGGAATTATAGTCCAAGTCCATGGTCTGGAGCAATTTTGGAACAGGCCCTAGATGCAGTACCATAGATGAGGGTACAATATAGTTTCAAGGATACTTAATCAGTCTGGAGCCCTGGCATTCAAATAATGAAAATGGGGGCACCTGGGTGGCTCAGTTGTTAAGTGTCTGCCTTCGGCTCAGGTCATGATCCCAGGGTCCTGGGATCGAGCCCCGGATTGGGCTCCCTGCTCGGCAGGAGGCCCACTGCTCCCTCTCCCACTCCCCCTGCTTGTGTTCCCTCTCTCACTGTCTCTCCCTCTCTCTCTCTCTGTCAAAATAAATAAATAAAATCTTTTAAAAAAAACAAATAATGAAAATGAATTTTAAACTATCATTCAGGGCAAATCATACCAACACATGTGAGGGGAAACACACTGAGTGAACCTATTAAATTCTGGGCTATTGACCCTGCAGTGAGTGTGTTAGATGACCAGGCCACCTTGCCCCAGAAGTATTGGTACCATTGGCCAGATATCACAGCTCACAGTATCCAAAAATGGGCACACAACATATATGATGAATAAGAAGGCTAAAATCCTTACAATTCAACCAAATAAGGGTATGGATGTTATAGTTCTTCCTATTTCCAAGCAAGGCAACAGTACAAATATCTCAGATAAGACAAATTTTTGTGAGAAACCACAGCTGCGAAAGGCTGACTGGGGACTCCAAACTAGTCAGGATGATGAGGCGGGAGCAGGAAGAAAACTAACAATGGCCAGTGAGGTGGGAAGAAAGCCAGGAGAGAGAAGACCTGGAAGCTAAGAGAAGGAGAGAGTGATCTGGGGGAGCGAATGCAGCTGATGGGTCCCCTGAAGTGGGCTCTGAGAACTTTGGGACAGACATGGAGGTCTAGGAACCTTGACAATGCCATTTCAATAGCTTGCATTGTATTGGGTTTAAGAGAGAATGGGAAGAGTGAGCCTTCTTAGGTTAGAGTTATATGGTGACTAAAATTGGACCAGAAACTTCCTATCAATCATCTTTCAAACTTCTGGGTCAATCGGATTGGAGATTATTCTGAGTCAGCTTAACTGTTAAGAAAATTATGCCCAATGGCAAGAATTTATCTCTTAGAATTTTTTCAATGTTGGGCAATCAACAAAACTTAAAAATATATCCAGATATTGAGGCTCTGACTGACTACATAAATCCAGATTTCAAATATTTGTGTTCATCATAAATAGTCTGTTGGTGTTACTGGTTAACTAGAAAATAGGTAGTGATTAGAAAACTGCACTTATAAATTTATACTAAAAATAGAACCTATGGCTTAACGTATTGGGCTTTCACCTAAGTTCCATTTACCAAAAATATTTAAGAATCCAATGCAATCCAATCATTCCTATTGTTTTAAACTTCATTACACACCTTATATATAATATAATATGTTATTTTATTATATATTTCAAGTGGTTGAGAGCTTCAACCCCTTGAAAGCTGGCAGCTAACAGTATAAAATTTACTGCCCTACAGTTCTTATGATCCAGTGGTTTGCACAATCACATAAATTCTCTGAGCCCTCATTTCTTTTCCTGGAGACCCAGAATGGTAATGCTGGAAGCATTCATTAAATAGGCTTTAAAAGTGCTAGCAAACACAGTTTCTCAGTAGTGAGAGTACATGATACATTAAGACTGAGCTGACTGGACCAACTGGGAAGTTTGGGACGTTTACTCACCTAGACAGATGGCTCAGCTGACTCAAGCAAATGGAACAAAAAGGACCCAAAATATAGAAAGTGGAACTATAACATGCAGAGCTCCTGTAAAGGCCTCTCTGGCGTGCTTGCTGTTGAGCCAGTGCTCCCTGCGGTGGGGGTATGGGGGGGGGTGCCATCGGCATGATGTCATATCTGAAAAGGCAGCCTCCACATACATACTCTGTCACGCACACCTTCATTTACGTGGCTTCAACTCCTCCCCACTTAGATCATCCAAAAACTTTGGTGATGGGGGCATGGATACTTGAGATTCTGTGGCCTACTTTGCTTTTCGTTTTCCAGGCTTTCTGAAAACAGCTGCAGAAATACCCAGACCTTTGGGAAAGAGGCTGATCTTACCGCATTTCCAGCCAGACTGCAAGCTGAGAGAAGTGGAAATATATTACAAGCCTATTTTCCTGAAATCCCTGTCAGAACTGCTCCAGCAATTTCTTGGCTTTCCACATGACCTCAAAACAGGACAAGCTCCTCTTCCAAATCCATCTGCTTTTTTAACTTTAGCTCTAGCCTACATTTAAATATTCAGTTAAGTCAGGTACAATAGCCCCACAGTCCTAGTGGTACCCCAATTTGCAAATCTGAGTTATTATGGGACCGGGGGATATATAAATCAGATGGTGAATGCAAATCGCAAACCTCATACCCAGAGATTCGACTCCAAGAAATCTATTACCAGCAACACACTACAATATATTTTCAGACTAGCTAAAAGACAAATGCTTTATATCAAAATGATCTTAAGCAAGGATTATGGTTAGGGTTGGCAAATGTCAAGAATTTCAGTTGACGTTATCTCATAGCTAGCATTTTAAAATCCAGAACGACTTAGGGAACGATGGAAGGAAAAAGAGATTACCAATGTTTCATGTAAAGAATATGAATCAAGAACTTCAAACTAATCTTTCATTCACTCAGTCTGGAATTAGCAGACTCAGGAGGCTGTTGTACACAGCACCGCCCAGCCCCCTCCCACCTGTGTGGAGCTATGTGCACACCACAGCCCGGCACACAGCGCTCTCCTGGGAACTCCTGCATCGAAAAATTCACACAGCCAGTACTCTTAGAAAGAAACATTAACCTTTCCCTTCCCAAGGGATACAAAACTTTCTCCTTTGGTCCCTCATGCAGAGCTGTTTCCTGGGCAAATGACCGGAGGAACACCCACTCAGAAAACCAGAAATCAGATTGCCAAGGAATTGAGAAGCTAAAGTGACAGTATTGAGGGAAGAGGCCATGTGTTCTAAGCCTTGCCTTAATAGTCCTTCAAAATCTGTAGAAGACTGGTTCAAATTTGGTTCAGACCCGAGACACAGAGTTATTCTTTCAAAGGGATAGAAAGCTAACTTCGGACAGGTGTCATCCTGGGATATCCAGCCCAAAGAACACTAAAAGGTCAAGATCACCTCTGGCTACTTCTCGCCTGTGCCCAGCTGCTGGAGCCTGGCTCCATTCTAACACAAACCATAGGCTCAGCTCCAGAACAACACTTAATGTTGTCAGAACTAGGGAGGCCTACAGGTTATGTCGGATATCACAAATGTGTTCTGGAGAGAAGCAGGCTTCTAGTTTTGGTTTTATTCTGGCTCAGCTGTCCAGGATTGGAGCAGAACTGGACAGATCAGCTTCTCATCCCCCTTCATTTCATGTCCCTTCCATGTAATCTAGGATGCCACTTCATCATGTCAGAATTTAACTCCAGAAAGATTGGAAGGGAGGGAGGGAGGGAGGAAGGGAAGGAGGAAGGGAGGGAGGAGGGAGGGAAGGAAGGAGGTTGCGAGAAAGGTCTATTTAAAAAGAGACAGATAAAAGAAATCTTAGTAAATCAAATAATTTTCAGCTTCCATATAACAATCTTGAAGGGTACACTTCTCCAACCTAAAGAGCTAAGAAACATACAAATCATACACATTTAGGACCTCTGCTTTCCCATGGCCTTCTGAGACTATTTTGGTGTACTTTTCTCCATCATTTGTCTCTTATATAATAAAAGATCTTTTTATTTCCCTGTAGGCATTTTGTGCTCTATTTTGTATTTTTTAAATTATCATGCAGTAAAATGGACTTTTTGTGGTATACAGTTCTATGAATTTTAACACAAACACAGATTTGTGTAAACACCACCACCATCGGGATATGGAATAAAACCATGACCCCAAAAACTTCCTGGGCCTATCCCTTTGCAGTAAGACTGTCTCCCTACTCCTAACCTCAGCAACCACTGATCTGTTCTTCACAAATAGATCATTAATAGTTACTTTGTTCCAGGGAGCCTGGGTGGCTCAGTCAGTTGGGAGTCTGACTCTTGATTTCAGCTCAGGTCTTGATCTCAGAGTTGTGAGATCAAGCCCCATGTTGGGCTCTTTTGGGGTCCCCACTGGGCATGGAGCCTGCCTAAGATTCTCTCTCTCCCTCTGCCCCCTCTCCCCACCACTTGCACACATGCTCTCCCTCTCTCTCAAAAAAAAAAAAAAATTTCTTTGTCCCACATTCCCAAAATAGAAACGCTATTGTTTATAGCTTGAAAGTTAAGCATCTTGTTATGGTAGTTATTTTAACTCATATAAAAATTTATTCAAGATAAAATATAAATTTATGTTAATAAGCATGAAACTAAAAAAGGTGAACCATCTGAAACTACACCTTTAATTCTAGCCAACATCAACCTGGGAATAGGCAGTCCAGAAAACCAACCCTGTTCACTGTTCACAGAGGCCTGGAGCTTCTCTCACTCCCCTGGGAACCTTCCTTCACCCTGCTCTTGACCGCCCTTTAACCAGCCTCAATTCAGAACTGACAACGTGTCTGGTTGATCTAGTTCTGACCCACTCCTCCCCCTTGGACTCCTGCACACTCTGCACTTCTGGATTCTCTAATTACTTCACCTGGGCCAACCTCCCACCTTTGAGCCCAAGTCCCATGGATGGCCCACGAGGCCAACACACTCTCTTGGTCCAACCTGGTCAATGAGCAAGGGGCAAGCTCTGAAGACACTACATTCTCCAGCTTGTAGTGCAGTCATCTGAAATGTTGCATATACATATGTACCATGTATATGACTTTTTAAAAAATATAAGATATTAAGAACTAAAAAAGCATATTATATATTATAATATATATTATATAATATATACTGTATATATGTCATATTACAATATATATGATATATTGTCATATATAATAACACCATATTAAATATATATTAAATTATGATTCTAACACTGTATATACATGTATATACATATAATTATCAGATTCAAAAAATGAGGTTAGACCACATAGAAACGATAATACATTTTGAACATCTGCTAAAGTGGTACTTGATGCTGAATCTTAATGGGCATAACACTCTATTTCTTATAAAATTATATGATCTGAGAATTTACATCTTTCTTAATACTTGACTTTAAGGCTATTAAAATCCAACATTATTAAGTTAACACTGGTTATGCATTTTTTTAGGTTTATAAACTTAAACCAAAACATTTCCAGCATCATCAAATTGCTCGGCTCTTCCAATTAAACTGAATTCCATATAAAAATACGGCTTACTGATGTTTGATACAACTGAGGTTTTTATGTCCACACCCTCTCTCAACATTACTATCTTCTTTAACCATAATTAATTTCCTAAAAGAAAGAATTATAGAAACATCCCCTGTTGCATTATTTGTTTGTATAAATGTACAGCTTCTTTGCTCCTCAACTAATGAGCTCTTGTCAGTCCCATAAACCAATGATATAAAATACTTCTTCATTGCACTCCTTTTCAGAACAAGCCAAAAAACAAATGAGTAGACTTATTCTTCTCATCTGACACTTTCCTTCCCCATTAACTCACACTTACAGCATATAGAGCTATCACTTCAAAGCATGTTTCTAATAGTGAAATGCTCACTAAACCAGAATGGAAATCCATCATTCCTGTTGGTGAAATGTTAATTTGTTAACTTCCAGTTGGCAATGGGCTGATAAAGGATTTCATTATGAAAGTTTTCTATTTATATTGAGCATCTAATATTAAAAGAACCCGCCTCTATGGCAAATAACCAAGTCAAGTTCATTATGTTCAATTTTTAGTATGAAATACTGATTTTTAGATATAAGTTCTTAAATTCAAAAGGTTAAGATAATCCTTAACAACAATTTTACTTGATTAAAGACACCAACAAATAAAAGAAAATAAATCCCAAGTCCTATAGAATTGTCTGCCTTGGAATGTAGTATTTTTTCATTTGGATACCAATAGGATAAATTTTCATTCACGTCTAGTAGAGCGCAATTGACGCTTGAACAATGTGGGGATTGGGGCGCCGATCCCTGCTCAGTCAAAAATCTGTGCATAACTTGTGATTCCCCCAAAACTTACCTACTCTTAGCCTACTGTTGACCAGAAGCCTTATCAATAACATAAACAGTCAATTCACACATATTTTGTAGGTTATATGTATTAAATACTGTATTCTTACAGTAGAGTAAGCTAGAGAAAAGAAAATGTTAATCAGAAAATCATAAGGGAGAATAAATACATTTCCAGCACTGTACTATAAAAATTCCCCATACAAGTGGACCCACACAGTTCAAACCCATGTTGTTCAGGGTCAAATGTATTTTCTTTCTCCGAAATCAGTGGCATTGGCTCCAGAATTCTGGCCTTCATTGCTTAGATGATCTCTTTTGGTAATAAGTTAAAGATGCCTCATGGTTACTGACACATTTTCAGGGAAAGATCATTAATATTAATACCTATATTGTTATTTTGCCTTTTCAAGGATTAGCCTAAATCTCCTTCCTCTCTCTCTCTTTCTTTTCCCTCCCCAGTCCCTGAATTCTTCTTTTTTTCTCTCTATAAGACCTCCTGAAGGGACAAATCGTTAAAATGTTACCTATTTTTGATTAAAATTACAAAATTTAGCATTCTTTTAAAATTCTACATCTACATTTTTAAAAGCTGAACCCTATCCACAGAAAACTGTCCATATACATATACAAACAACAGTTTGCAAATAACTCCAGGGCTTCAAAGTCGCTCTAAAGCCTATCCGTGGGTGCACAGAGAGTCTTTAGTCCTCAGAGTAAACCCTGTTCCAAGCTGATTCTCACAAGTCAACCATTCAACTCTGGCCCAGGGCTTGCCATCTCCTCAGTCCTTCCTTTGGTCAATACTGCTGAGCCCAAATTAACTTGTGTGTCTCCTGTGAAGCCTTCCCCAACTCCTTCAATTCAACTCCACTTTCTGCCTTTCCAGGCTTCCTGATACCCACAGAGTCAAGTCTTAAAATTTAGCATTCAATTTCCCTCTAGATAATTATATATATTCAATTTCCCTCTAGATAAGGGAAGTTATACCTCAAAATCGAATTGGTAAGTCCCTGAAAGCAGATACATATACCTGACATTTCTGCAGCTCCCTCCACAGCACTTGGCCCAGTGCCAGTGAATATTTACTGAATGATCAACGCACTCATCTAACTCATCCTCTAGGTAGCTTCTGTCCCATCACCGTTACTTGACCCAAGGGGAGGATGAGGCCAAGACCCACATTTTTTTTAAGATTTATTTTACTTATTTTATTTTTTTAATTCTTTTTTTTAAGGATTTTATTTATTTATTTGACAGAGAGAGAGAGAGGGAGAGCGCAAGCAGGGGGAGCAGCAGAGGGAGAGGGAGAAGCAGACTCCCCGCTGAGCAGGGAACCTGATGTGGGACTTGATCCCAGGACCCTGGGATCATGACCCGAGCTGAAGCCAGACTCTGAACCACCTGAGCCATCCAGGTGCCCCTATTTTACTTATTTTAGAGAGAGACAAAGAATGAGAGAGAGATTGGTAGGAGGGGTGGTGGGAGAGGGAGAAGGAGAAAAATCTCAAGCGGACTCCCTGCTGAGTGTGGAGCCTGACTCCAGGCTCAGTCTCAGGACTCTGAGATCATGACCTGAGCTGAAATCAAGAGCCAGATGCTTAACGGACTGAGCCATCCAGGCACCCTAGGACCCACATCTTTTTGAGCAAAATCTAGGTTATACAGAGCTCAGTGGCTATCACACTACACGATTTTGTTCATCAGTTAGCAATCATTTATGGCGTTCCCACTATGTGTCAGGCACTAAGCGAGGCTCTGGAAATACAAAAGTGACGGAATGTAAGCAGATGAACTATGGTATGCTACATGCAGTAATGGGTGCACAAGGTACCAGGGAAAGAGGAGCTGGCAACTCTCTATCTAGAGGTGTCAGTAAAGTTGTTACTGAGAACAGGATGCTTGAAATGGAAGTTGAAAGAATCAGTATGAGATGAACTACAATGGGAAAGACATCTCAGGAGGGTAAGAGCAAATGCAAAGGCCAAAAGCATGGAAATAACATGTCTCTTTAATCCCCTCCTCAACTCTCCCTCGTTGGCCCCGGAATGAGTCCACATTTCAATAAGGCCAACTCATCTCACCTTTCAGATTCTTTGCCTGAAAAGGGATTTATTTTTAAAGATGGACTAAGGTTCATTGCCTAGCAAATTTGAATTTCACAATACTAAGTAAATTTTGTATTTTGGACTTGGAAATCCAACCCAAGTCCAAATTATAGATTTGTAATGACATACATGTGACTGACTCAACATTCATTTTATTAGGATCCATATTTTTATAGAGAGGATTTTTAATACAATTTTAATTATAATGATCTGTCTGCCTTCAAGGGATAAAATAACATCAAGAAAAAAATGGTTTTAAGTTATTTATTCAACTTTTCCATTCCTGTATCATTTACTTCTCCAAGTGCGTTTCAGTTTCTCTGTCTGCTGGCTTTATAAACCTCTCTTTGGGCTTTAACAACCATGGAATCACTTTTACTGTGAAGTTTAATATCCTGCTTTAAAATCCAAATATGATTCACATATTGTATCTTCAGTATTTTTCTAAAACAAAACAATCTGCTTGAACTTTAAAAAAAAAACTACTTTTCTCCAGAACACTTAAAAACATGCCTTCCAATATCTGGAAATAGGACTCATTTAATAACACAGGCAATAAACTGCTTCAGGCTCACTTTCCTGCCTTGTACTCTAAAAAGAAAGATTAGTAACACTGCTAAACTAATTTTATTTTAAAAATACTAATGATATTAAAATGCATCGATAGTCTGGCTTTAAAAAAAAAAGAGGAAAGAAAGAAAAAAGTCAAGAAGAAATGGTTGCAGAGGTGCCATTCCTGGCACTTAGTACTTTTTCAGAGACCTGAGCCTGTAATTGCTTTTAAAGACATGAGAGCCTTCATTCTCTCTCCCCCAATATATCCAAAGCAGACTGCATATCTGAGATCCTAGAGGATGCACACAAATTTATAATAAAGACACAAAGCCTCACTGATGGTGTTACACAAAAGGTGCTTTTATGGTTGTTACTAATCTCAGATACACAATAAACAATCAACTAAATAAGCAAGCAGAAATTTCCTAGGAAAGTCACTTAAAATTATTTTGAGTTGTTTCACAAAACTCTGAGTTCAGATCTTCATTGGCCTCTTCATTGCCATTAGAGCTCTAGGACCCCAACGTTGAAAACAATAAGACAATGAAGACCTGGATCCTCATATGAGAAGGGTAATTATCCTCATCATGACAGTCAGGATGATACATTACATTTGTATCATGCTTTAATACCTAAAAGAATTCTTTCCCCAGATTCACCTCATGTGTTCATCCTAAACCTCCAACAGAGATAACAAGCCTAGGTTCCAGAAGTGACATGCCCAAGGACATAAGGCCGGCTAGTGGCAAGAGTAGAATCAAAGCCCAGAACTTGCTGGTACAAAACAATCTTTTCCATTGCACCAGATATAGAATGACCAATCAATCTCTTTCCCCATCTTTCCCTCATTTTGTTTTGCATTTCTTAATAGACTCATTGATTGCTTTTAAATATAGTATTTCAGGATCCTCAGACCTTCATTTTGAGTTTCCAGTTTTAAAAATGTACTAATCAGCCCAGTATCGATTTCCTCTTTATTCACAGTTAACCTTACTGGAAGAAGGGCAGTCTAAAGCAAATAACGATGTTCTGCATTCACTTCTCTTTTTCCTCTTTTACATCACTGTTGGAGCACATAATGAGTGCCTCTCTCAACCAGTAAAATTTCTTCCCATTCATTTATTGGGCCAGGCCTCTCCCAGAAAACACCATAATTGGTTTCCTTTTCAGGTTTCCACAGAAAACCTCTCAGAAAGATTTCAGGGACCACAGGATGCAAGCAACAAGGCCCAAATGATACCATATATTTAAGAGTATAAGACTCTAACATCAATTTCAAAAACACATTATGAAGTAAAAGTCTTTCCATTCTTTTAACACTTTACAAAAAGAGCCCTAAGAAAACCAGCCACAGAGTAATTTTTCTTGAATCCGCAACCACTGAAAGAACAGCAGATTTCTTCCTTTCATTCATTCATTGGTTGGGTCACTCATGCATTCATTCAACAAGGAGTTTCATATTGCCAGCGGTGCTCTAGGCCCCAGGGTTTCAGTGGAAACCAGCCAAGTTTCTTCCTTGTAGAGCTTACATTCTAGAGGTAGTAAGAAAGGCAATAAACCCATAAACAAATAATATCATATATTGTTAAGTATAATGAAAAAATAAAACCAGGTCATGGGGAACAGAGTTGGAAGCAGGGAAAGCAGCTGAGAAGTGATTATGGGAGCCCAGATAAAAGATGAAAGTAGGCTGATGAAAAATAGTTAGATTAACATTTGCTGATAAATTTGATGTCAAGTTTGAAGAAGAGAGAAGTTGAGGATTATTCCAAGATTTTTGCATGAGTTGCTTACCAGTGGTGCCTTGGCTAAGATGGAAAAGACCTAGAGAGAAACAGGATAAGGGGAGGAACAGCAAGAATCCTCTTTATTGCTGAGACAAGTTTGAGGTGCCACTGAAGTGGAGATGTTATTAAAAAAATTAAAAGACAGTTGAGGGTCACCTGGGTGGCTCAGTGGGTTAAGCGTCCAACTCTTGGTTTCAGTTCAGGTCATGATCTTGGTGTCATGAGATCAAGCCCCACATCAGTCTCTGTGCTTAGTGCAGAGTCTGCTTATCTCTCTCCATCCTCCCTCTGCTCCTCCCCCTGCTCTCTCTCTCTCTCTCTCTCTCTCAAATAAAGTCTTTAAAAAAAAAGACAATTGAATATACAAGTATAAAGCTCAGAGGAGAACTCAGGGTTAGAAATACAAATTTGAGAATCAACAGAATTCAGATAGCACTTAAAGTCATGGGACCAGATGAGTTCACCTCAGGATATGTGTAATCAGAAGGGGTTCAAATCATTACCTAACTTGGGCAAAGTCTTTAACCTTTCTACAACCTTTCTATGCAGGATCAATATATATCTGAACGTGTTAGGAAATCTGCATAGCACTACATAAATACATGTTGTCATCAAGCTCCCAAGAAATTAACACCATAGAAAGAAAGAAACAGTAAAACCAGGAATGAAAATATAAATTTCCTGACCATGGTAATAAGTGACCGGTTACCTTAGCAGAGGAGCAAAACCAATTGCCAGCAAATTCCCTGAAGAAAATGCCACAGAGGAAGATAAATATAGGGTGTCCCTACCTCTGGCCCACTGGAAAGAGAAAAGATTTTCAGTAACAAATGTAGCAACTGAAAATAGTATGCTGTGAATATTTTTATAGTCAGTATTTAATAGTGAATATTTCCAGGCACTGATTAATTCTTAGAATTTTATCATTATTACTCTCATAATTAGAAAAAGAAAGCCACAAAAGGGTGATATAATAAAGAATTATGATTTCTGAAAACAATATTGATTTGGCATGACATATATAACTAATAGGGAAAAAATAGCAACTTGTGGATTATTTTCTAGAAGCTCCAATGTGGAAGTTGGAATCACCAAGTGACTGATAAACTGACCTGGATGATGTTCTTGCTAAACTCTAATGTGTGTTGGTGAGGTTACAAGTACTAAGGTTTTAAAGTATAATTATTCTAGAAATTTCAAAGATCCCATACATTTACCTAGCCTATTATAAACTTAAAAAGTTAGACTTTCTTTTTCTTATTGAATGCATTGACATGTGTTAACTGCTGGAAAGAATTTTTTTTTTAAGATTTTATTTATTTATTTGACAGAAAGAGAGATAGGGAGAGCAGGAACAGAAGCAGGGGGAGTGGGAGAGGGAGAAGCAGGCTCCCTGCTGAGCAGGGAGCCCGATGCGGGGCTCAATCCTAGAACCCTGTGATCATGACCTGAGCCGAAGGTAGACGCTCAACGACTGAGCCACCCAGGCGCCCCTGGAAAGAGTTTTTTAAAAGTAGCAGACAAATTAAGTATCACAAAACTACTGTATTGCCATACAATAAGTAGAGAGGAAGCAAGATTATTATCTGATCACATTCTTGCCACGTTTTTGCTTATTTTATCTAATTGCCCTATGTATCTTATAGATTTATCCAATTTAACCTATCACACAAGGTTTTATTAGAATACCTAAAGAGTTGCTGCAACAGAAAAGATTTCGTATAGTCTTTCTGAAATTATAACTACTGTTTTTAATGTTACTGTGTGTTTTAAAAAATTTAACACTAAGGAGACCTTGGAGGAAACCACAGTCTTTGCCATGTTTGTACTAAACAGAAAACCCCTTCTGATTATATACAGCTAAAATCTCCACCTGGGGAGAAACACGTTTTACAATGCTATGTAAGTCATTGAACATAGAGTAGAAGTTAGTCTCTCACGTCCCCTGCTGGGGCTTCCAATTGTAATTCAAGGTAGCAAGCACTAGATGGCATTGCTGATTCATAACTAGGCAACTGATGGCTTTTTTTCCCCATGTTTTAGGCTGAACTTGAAAATCTTTGTTATGAAAAAAGTTAAAGTTCTTGAGTAACTAAAGAAATTTTAAATATTTCAAACATGGGAAAAAAAAGCCCTCCAAGCCAATTTAGGGTGTTCTCTTCTTGACAGTATTATACCTTTCCTTAATTGCTATTACCCTAAATTGCATTCTCTACATAAGGTTGTTAAATATATAACGACCTATAAATATAAATATAAAAATACTGAAATCAAACATTGGTGTACTTTCAGGTCATAATTATAACTTAAGTGGAAAGAAGTAAGGTTTTCCAAAGGAAAAAACTCAGTCTTCGGCTCTGCTAAAGCAACTTGCCACTAACATCCTAAGGGCAGGAGGGGCAAGGAGGAAACAAATTATGGGTTTGGGTCTTCACCTCTATGGTGTGCTTAGGACTCATTTATAAAGGCTCTTCTGTCCACTTTGGGACTGAAGTCTCCTGGTCTTTCCACGTAAAAACCAGCCGTGTCAATATGGCAAGTACCCCACCCCCAGCAGTTTCTGGAACTATTTGGGCTCATAAAGGGGGGCTGACAGCGACACTGAGAGGTCTCTTGCCTCACCCTTGCAAACGCTCTGCTCTATTCCTCCTGTGGGTCCCACAAGTAGCCAGTGCCAGGACTGAAATTCACCAAGCTAACAAAACTTCTCCAAGAGGGAAAGTCTTAAAAAGTAATCTTGTTCTTTCAAACATGACATTTTTTTTTTTAAGAATCTCGCTCTTTAAAAAAGAGATACAAAGTAGCTTCTCAACTCACCAACAATAAAATAAATACAAGTGGGGCGCCTGGGTGGCTCAGTTGGTTAAGCGACTGCCTTCAGCTCAGGTCATGATCCTGGAGTCCCGGGATCGAGTCCTGCGTCGGGCTCCCTGCTCAGTGAGGAGCCTGCTTCTCCCTCTAACCCTCCCCCCTCTCATGTACTCTCTCTCTCATTCTCACTCTCTCAAAATAAATAAATAAATCTTTAAAAAAATAAAAATAAAAATAAATAAAATAAATACAAGTGATAGAGAAAATTTCTTAAAGCTAACATGGAGACTGCCATTCGCCAATTCATTCATTTACTCAATTAATGTGGCAATGTGCCATGAATGGTACTCAGAGCAAATAATGTGGCAGTGAACGGAAAAGAGTTGGGTCCCTGTCTTTACAGAGCCTCCTGTTCAGTAGTAACATAATGTTAGTAATATAGAAATAATTGCTTTAATGTTGCTAATAAGCCAATCACCTCAAAGCCTTTTAGAAAGTAAAGCCTGATATGAACTAATGAAAATGAAACATACTGATCATGTATCACGGGAGGGAAGAATGTGAATCTATGGAGAGAAAATAATTCAAAAGAACTTATTTTGGTCTTTGGCATACCAGTCTATTTCACAGAAAGCAAACTGTGTTTCACTGCCTAGGAGGTCACACAGAGCTGCTTATTCATTTTTATTCATTTTTATTCATTTTTATGAAGAAAAGCAAATGAATAGACATTGTGGATGCTTAGACAGTTTTCCTTAGATTATTTCCCCTTTCCTCCCAAAGTTCCACCTCATCTACTTTAATAGCTTCATCTTTGTGGAAGTAAAATATCTTAAGTAAGGACTATGAGTCATCAACAAAATTATAAATTACAAATGCAAATTTAATTTTATCACATTAGAAGAAAGTCTTCCAGCATTGCCTGGGTGGCTCAGTCGGCTGGGCATCCAACTCTTGATTTTTGGCTCAGATCGTGATCCCAGGGTCATGAGATCAAGCCCTGCCTTGGGCTCTGTTCTGGGCATGGAGGCTGCTTGAGATTCTCTCTCTCCAACTGAGCCCCCTGTCGGGCTCCATGCTCAGCAAGTAGTCTGCTTAAAGACTCTCTCTCCCTCTCCCTGTGCCCCTCCCCCTCTCTCTTCCTCTGAAGAAGAAGGAGAAGAAGAAGAAGAAGAAGAAGAAGAAGAAGAAGAAGAAGAAGAAAAGAAGGAAGAAGAAGGAGAAGAAGAAGAAGAAAGTCTTTCATTGTAGAAGGCTATTTGATCAAGAATCTCTGTCCAAATTTTAGTCCTGAAGGTACCCCAGTCTCCAGTTATCCTGACATTACAGACTGGGTTCAAGTTCCTGCTTTACACCTTACTACCTGTGTGACTTTGCTTTCCTCATCTCTCAAACAGAGGTAATAGTTATGTGGTGGTGATACAACCTGACTAAGGGAGATATGCCCGTAAAATGCTTACAACAATGCTTTGCACAGAGTAAGTACTTGATAAATAGCCATTGTTAAAAACAACCAAATTTCAGTGAAGAATTTCATTAATATATTCATTAGAGGGATCAGAAACCAAAGATGAGTCAGATTTTAAGAGAGCATCTAGCTTCTCTAAAGAAGCTTTAATCTCCTGGCTTGGCCAAACTACATTGTAGGATATGGAAAGAATTTAGCAAATGAAATCACTGGGCCAGCAGTGGGTATCTTTAAGGAATCTTAGCAAATGAGAGGAAGTGGTTAAATGAAAGAAAGTCCCAATTTTCAAAATAACAGAGAATGCAAGTTCTGCAAACTACAGAGCTGTTGACCACAACAACACTCTAGAATAGACCGTTAAAATATATGGTCACTTAAAGAATGCTACAGGGCCGCCATTAGCAATGAGTTAGTCTAAACCATTTCCTTGCTCTCACAGCAGACTAATAAATCTAGAAAATATGAGAGATACGGTATAGCAAGAAAAAGCCTTTGGCAGTAGGCTTATACTATCCTTTGGACAAGAAGAAATACAGATTGAGTGATAATACAAACAGATTCATTGTTAAATGATTGCCAAATGCTACTTTTAAGGGATACATATTTTTAATCCAGAAGTAAGTATCTAGTGACCAGTCCCAGGGCTTTATGTAAATCCTATTCTGGTAACCCCAATTTACTTAGATTAAGACCGAAAGCAACCTTCAAAGAACATCAGTTCCCTAGGAGAAGGAATTTGTCGGCTGGTTCCCTGCTCCATCCCTGGCTCTTAGAACAGGACCTGGTGTCCCGTGGAAGTTCATTAAATACTTGTTGAATGAATAAAAAAATGTGTAAATAATGGAAAGTTGAGAGAATGAATAAATACTCTGAATAACTTAATCAGAATCCAAAAGGTCTTCACAGGACAGAATAATGGGTCAAATGAAACCCAGGTAATTTCCCAGAGTGAGGACAGGCTAGCCTTGAGAGTCAGGTGGACTCTGTTTTCAATCTTGATTCTGCCACTTGTCAAGGAGGGAAAGAGTTTGTGGGCAGAGAACTGAGGCAAAGTTCCAGAGGGAAAAAAAAGTAAGATCCTCCACGTAAGTCCAAAATTGATCAAGTACTTAGAGAAGATATGGTTTTTAGCTGGGGAGGGGGGATATAACTGGAGAAATTCCAACTACAAAAATATAGTTCGGAATAATCAAACATGAGTTTCTATCTGGGCCACATTTGACAGTAAAAGGAGACACTGTTAATTATGCGAGGACAACAGGTGCAAAGTGGGGTTGCCCTCGGCAAACCAGGACACATGATTACACTATTTATAGGATACACCAAAAGCTCTAGAAATTTGAGTTGATGAAAAGTTAAGTGGATCAACAATTTGCTGTAACTGGTTTAGAAATATATTCGTTCACTAAGTGCTTACCATATGCCTGGCACTGTTCTAAATCCACTACATGTATTAGCTCATTGGATACTCACAAAAGTATTCTAAAGTCTTATTATCCTACATACCATGAAAAAACTGAGGCACAAGAGTTTAAATAACTTGCCCAAAGTTAACTACTCAGCTTACCCCAAGGCTTACACTAACTGAACAGACAGACTCCAAAACCAGTCGCCCCTGAGTCTGTGCATTTAACCATTACAACATACAGCCTCGGGCTGCAATGAAATGCACTGAATTGCATTCTGCTAACCAGGCAAAGAATAGTCCTGCTTGCTTCTGTTTCAATCAGAGTTACAGCTAGAAACATGGTTTTGATTTCAAGGTCCACACCAACTAGGTACGCTAGGGTGTATTAAGGAAGGCAAGGATATGTGAGACCATGATACCCAGGGATGAGCAAAAGGAACTGTTCAGCTTAGAGAAGAAGAGACTTGGTGTGGCATGAGAACAGCTCAACTACATGGATGGTCACGGGGAAGAAAAGTCAGACTCTATTCAGCAGTTTTCAGACTTTTTTTTAATCATTGAGATTCAGGTCACCTATGTAGTTAATTATATGATTAAATAACTTAATTATGTAATCGAGACAAAGGTTTCATGAAAACCTTACTACTTACGATACACTCTGATATTTTCTATTCTATTCTACTTCCGTTCTACTCTATTTCTTCTTCTTCTCTTTCTTATTCTCTCTCTTTTTTTAAAGATTTTATTTATTTATTTGACAGAGAGAGACACACACAGGGAGAGAGGGAACACAAGCAGGGGGAGTGGGAGAGGGAGAAGCAGGCTTCCTGCTGAGCAGGGAGCCTGAAGCGGGGCTTGATCCCAGGACCCTGTGTTCATGACCTGAGCCGAAGGCAGATGCTTAACGACTGAGCCACCCAGGTGCCCCTTTCTTAATCTCTTTTAATGCTGGCCATGTCCAACTAAAATTATTCTACAACCCCTGGAATTCAGCCTAAAATTTGAAAAATACTGCTCTATATGCTTCCAAAAAGAGAAACTAAAAAGTGGCAGATAGATGTTACAGAAAAGTACCTTCCGAGTCAACAAAACAATAACTACATAACTGTCAGGGCTGTTCAAAGTTGCAATGGGCTACTTCAGAACAGAGGGAGTTCCCTCTCACTGGAGGTAATGTAGGTATCTATCCCATCATAGACTGTGGGTAGAATAGAAAAGATTCAAAATATTAGTTAAACGGCTGAAATAAAAGAACATGAAGTTTTCTTTCCAAACCCAAGATCTCATTATTCTAAATCACATTTTTGTAATAAAAATAATACTTTCTCTTCAACAGTACCCATTTTCCAGAATATTTAGGTATGTTCCAACCTACCAAGACATATGGAAAGAAGGAAGATTGGAAGGAAGAAAAGGAAAGAAGGAGGTGAGGAGAAATGGGAGAAAAGAAAAAAGGGAACAAAGAGAGTGAAAGAAAGAAAACCATGTAGAATTTAAGTGTTTCCTACATAAATTAAAGAAGTTTGCCTTCAAAATGAATTCTAAGCCCCTACTTCCCCAATTCCAACAAAAATGTAAATTGGGTTCATCTAGAGTACAAGATTCCTGAGTACCCTGCATGAGAAAAAGAAATAAAAAAGACATCTGAAAATCACTCCAGGCTCTATAATGAGCTCTGATGGTTTTCTTTTAGATCATTCTGGATGATCAGATCAGAACAGAGGAGCTGAGACTGACTCAGGACTTGATGTGTGAAATAGCTTTCCACAGGATTTGGCCAATCCTTTTTGACAAGTATACACATCGCAACAATCTTCAAAGGCAACTTCTGGAAGAGCCTCCTAACTCCTTTTGAAGATACTGCCAAGAAAAGCAAGAGAGAAAGTATGAAAAGAAATCTAAATAAGGACAAAATGATTGAAAGAAGGACACCAACGTGAAGCCCAATGGATACAACCAATAAAGATTAAACATTCTACTAGACTACTGACCAACCATTCAACTCATAATTTCTGTGGACTTGTTATGAGCACATAGTGCTCTCTTGCCACCAGATACCTTGTTTCATCTTCAAAGCCATTGTCCATAATCCAAGGCTAACAACACTGGCACAGAGCTAGGGGTTGTTCTCTGAGTAAGACGGATGTCTTGGTGGTGATCTTGCCAGGGCTCCCTAAAAGAAATAAGAAAGCCCAAATTGGGGTAAATGATCCATCCAATACTGCCAGGAGTTCTCTGGATGCTTTTTGCCAAACTCAATTTCCTTACAAGGTTTCAGAGCAAAAGAGTACATGGACTAGAACAGCCACAATTCAACCACAGCTGGCTGTGTTTGGTATACAAGGAGATGGCTACTCGTGAATTAAACAAATAAGATTAAATCAAAGGGTAACCTCAACTGTAAACTCCTTCTTCTGACAAAATGAGTAATTCAGTATTTATCTTCAATTAATACTATGGGTACATATATTATCAACATGTAATAGAGTGTCTTCGGAATTTACACACTCAATAAATTAAGTGTTTTAAAAATGAAGTGGAAAGTTAGAAGCTTTTTGTTAAGACCATCTGGACATCTTAGAATTCTGAATCCTGAGTTGGACCCATTCCCACGTTGCTATAAACTATGCTACAAACTCTCAAATCAGGAATAGAGTCCTTTGTAGAAAGATGAGTCCAGGAAATAAACTGAAACCAGACTTCAGATTGGCAAGTCAGTGAAGACAGAGACTTGGAAACAGAAGAAAAAGACATAATTCAGGTAGGTTGGAATTCAAACATGCTGGGACCTTGGCAATACAGGCCAGCTGGAGCAAGATGAAGCCAAAATCAGGCCAGGCACAGTCTAGGGAAACACACACAAGCTCCAGAGGTTTGTCACCAGGTGGACACTTGCAAAACCAATGTATCATGTCCAAAGACACAGCAAATTCCCTCTTGATTCAGACAGACACTGTGAACAGGAGGATGAACTGAAGGACAGGGCATGGCCATGTAGGTATAGACTCATAGTCATAGTAAAACTTCTATTTCCAGTAATATTGTGATCTAAGTACACAGAAAAATCTAGAATTGTTGGATAAAATAAAACAAAGATTCTAAATGCACAAGGAAGTCTAAAGGCTCAAGGAAGTAAGGTAAATTATAGAACCGAGCAAGGGAAGAACATAAATATAGATATATTACACTGACTGTCCAGAGACTATTTGTCTCTGGTTGGATGCTGATAAGCAATGAGTTTGGGGTTTTATAGCCATATAGAAATAGATGATAAAGCCTTAGGTTTGCTTAATGTGAAGAAGTGGAACAGAGCCCCTCCCTGCCCCCAAAAGCTCTCAAAGGGCTGCTTTCTCAATAAAAAGAGATGACAAGGAACCTCTCTATCTCAGCATAGACTCTCCAGCATCCCCAAACACAAGGTTGAAATTTATTTACCTAACCAAGGCAGGAGGAAGAAACATTTTCAAACTCATTTTATGAGGCCAGCACTACCCTGATATCAAAGAAAGACAAGGACACTACAAGAAAAAAAAAATTACAGGCCAATATCCCTGATGAACATAAATGTGAATATTCATAACAAAATACTAGCAAACTGAATTCAAGAGCACATTAAAAGGGTCATACACCATGATCAAGTGGGATTTATCCCTGGAATGTAAGAATACTTCAACATACATAGATCAATGTGATACACCACATTAACAAAATAAAGAATAAAAATGAGGGGCATCTGGGTGGCTCAGTCAGTTAAGCATCTACCTTCGGGGTCCTGGGATCAAGCCCCACATTGGGCTCTCTGCTTACTGGGGAGCCTGCTTCTCCCTCTCCCTCTGCCTGCCACTCTGCCTACTTGTGCTCTCTATCAAATAAATAAATAGAATCTTAATAAATAATAATAAAAATTATATGATCATCTCAACAAATGCAGAAAGGCATTTGACAAAATTCAACATCCTTTCATGATAAGTCCTCAACAAATTAGGTATAGAAGAATACATCTCAACAAAACAAAGTCCACATACGACAAATCCACAGCTAACATCATACTCAGTGGTGAAATTTAAAGCCTTTCCTCTAAGATCAGAAAGAAGACAAGCTTGCCCACTCTCACCACTTCTATTCAACATAGCTCTGCAAATTCTAGACACAGCAATTAAGCAAGAAAAAGAAACAAAAGGCATCTACATTAGAAATGAAGAAGTAAAATTATCTCTGTTTGCAGAAGACATAATGTTATATATAAAAAACCCTAAAGACTCCACCAAAAAAAAAAAAAAAATCTGTTAGAACTAAGAAATGAATTCAGTAAAGCCGCAGGATCAACATGCAAAATCAACATACAAAAGCCATTTGCATTTCTATACACTAACAACAAGCTATCTGAATAAAATTAAGAAAGCAACCTCATTTAAAATAGCATCAAAAACAATAAAATACTTAGGAATAAATTTATTTATTTATTTTTAAGTAGGCTCCATGCCGAACATGGAGCCCGATGTGGGGCTTGAACTCACAACCCTGAGATCAAGATCTGAGCTGAAATCAATACTCAAATACTGAACTGATTGAGCCAGCCAGGCGCCCCTACTTAGGAATAAATTTAACCAAAAAGGTGAAAGACCTGTACACTGTAAACTATAAGACATTGATTGATTAAAGAAAATGAAGAAAACACAAATAAACGGATACTCTGTGTTCTTGCATTGGAAAAATTCATCTTGTTAAAATGTCCATACTACCCAAAGTGCTCTACAAATTCAATGCAGTCCCTATCAAAATTCCAAAACATGTTGCACAGAAATAGAAAAAACTATTCCTAAAATTTACATGAAACCACAAAGACTCTGAATAACCAAAGCAATCTTGTGAAAGAAGAATAAAGCTGGAGGCCTCACACTTCTTGATTTTAATCTAAATTACAAAGCTATAGTAATCAAAAGAGTATGGTATTGGTACAGAGACCAATGGAACCGAATAAAAACCCTAGAAATTAGCCTATGTATATACAGTCAAGTAATCTTTGCCAAGGGCACCAAAACACACAAAGGGGAAGGACAGTCTCTTCAACAAATGGTGTTGGGAAAACTAGAGAGCCACATGAAACAGGATCTTACTCTACTCATAAAAGTTAACTTGAGATGGATTCAAGACTTAAATGTAAACCTGAAACCATTAAACCCCTAAAAGAAAACATAGGGGAAAAACTCCTTGACATCGGCCTTAGCAATGATTTTTTTTGGATAAGACACCAAAAGCACAGGCAACAAAAGCTAAAATAAATAAGTGGGACTACAACAAACTAAAAGGCTTCTGTACAGCAAAAGCAACAATAATAAATTAAAAAGGTACCTACAGCATGGGAGAAATTATTCACAAACTATATACCTGACAGAGTTAATATCCAAAATATATAAAGAATGCATAGAATTCTATAGCATAAAAGCATATAATCCAACTTAATAATGGAGAAAAGATCTAAAGAGACATTTTTCCAAAAACAAACAAATGACTAATAAGTACATGAAAAGGTGTTCAACATCACTAATCATCAGGGAAATGCAAATCAAAACCACTTTAAAATATGACCTCACACCTTTAAGATAGCTATTCTCAAAAAGACAAAAGACAACAAATGTTGATAAGCATGGGGAGAAAAGGGAATCCTTTTGCGCTGTTGGTGGAAATGTTAACTGGTGTATCCATTATGGGAATGTATTGGTGGGAATGCAAACTGGTACAGCCATTATAGAAAACAGTATAGCAATTCCTCAAGAAATTAAAAATAGAACTACCACATGATCCAGCAATCCCATTCCTGGATATATATCAAAACAAACAAGCAGACAAACCCCAAAATCAGTATCTTGAAGAGATATCTGCACTCCCAGGTTCACTGCAGCATTATTTACAATAGCCAAGATATGGAAACAACTTAATGTCCATCAATAGATAAACGGATAAAAAAAAACATGGAGTATATATTCAATGGTATATTATTCAGCCATTAAAAAAAGGAAATACTGCCATTTGCCAACAATATGAATGGAACTTGAGGGCATCATGCTAAGTGAAATAAGCCAAAGACCAACACTGTATGGTATTACTTATATGTGGAATCTTTTTTAAAAAAGAAAAGAAAGGAAAGAAAAACCTGATTTCATAGAAATAGAATAAAATGGTAGTTACCAAGGACTAGGGGTAGGGGTAAATGGGAAGATGTAGGCCAAAGGGCACAAACTTTCAGTTATAAGATGAATAAGTTCTGAGGATCTAATGTACAGCATGGTTACCATAGTTAATAATATAGTATTGTTATATGTTATTTGCATACTTATATTCTTGAAAGTTGCTGAAAGTAGGCCTTAAGCATTCTTGCCACAAAAACAAACAAATAAACAAAACCCCAGAGTTAACTATGTTAGTTGATGAATGTGTTAGTTACCTTGATCTTGGTAACCATTCCACAGTGCATATGTATATAAAATCATCACATTTTACACTTTAAATATATACAATTATATTTGTCAATTATTCCTCAATGAAGTTGTGGGGAAAATCCAAAAGCAAATAACAAAAATAATCAAATTGGCTTTGTTGATACTCTATATTTAAAATGTTTTTGTACTGTTAAAAAAATTTTTTTATACTACCTATATAGTTCAGGAACCCAGGGATGAGAAATTGATATTAAAGTGATCCAGGGCTAGAAACACACTTCTAGTGCCTATAAAAATTAAAGGCAAATTCTTCTGGAGCAGTGGTTCTCAACCATAACTGGGGAGAGTTTTTCTTTCTTTCTTTCTTTCTTTCTTTTTTTCTTTTTTAATGACCGTGGAACTTTAAAAACACTAATGTGTAAGTCTCATACTCATAGTATCTGAGTTAACTGGTCTGGGGTTCAAGCTGCCATTCTAACTTTTAAAGTCTCACTAGGTGATGCTAACGTGCAGCAAAGATTGAGAACCACTGCTGTGGAGCATATCTTTAGTGCAGACCACACAGGATCCCCACCAAGCATGACTTAAAAAACAAAATTTTATAACACCCAAAGGAACAATTCACCATAAGCAAGAGTAGTAGGCAGAAATAACAAAAAGCACAGTTAAATTCCCAAGAACATTAGATAATAGAATTATCTGTTACAGACTACATAATAAGAACATTTAAAATAATTAAAGATTAAAAAATATGAAAATGGAGAAAAATACAGTCACTAAATATATATATTCAGTGACTTAAAAAAACAACTCAATAAGTGGATTAAACAGCAAATTGACAGATGTGTAGAGAAAAGTGGAGAACTAGATGATCGATCTGGAGAAAGTACCTAGAATGTGGGATTGACAGATGAATAATAGGAATGACAGCAGAAAACTAAGAGTCATGTAAGAAGGTTCAACATATACCTTATCAATGTTCCAAAAGAAGAGAAAAGAGAGACTAGAGGAGACAAATATTTCAAGAGATAATGGTTGAGTATTTTCCAGAACTAATGAAAAATAAGAATCACCAAATTTGGATTTCAAGCAGAATAAAGAAAACTAAATCCACACCTCAACATGTCATATTAAAACTATAAAACATGAAAGGCAAGGAATTGTGTTAAAAGAAAAGGTAATATTTACAACAAAACAATTAGCCTGACAACAGATTTCTTGACAGGATTACTTAGAGGATTTTCAGAGCTAACCATATCCTCTCCATACTGAGTCTATGGCCATAATATTTTCTCTCAGCTTCCACATACTCTCGTCCTCACTGAAGGATGAGATTGGACTGAGCTCAGCTCAGCATTATCAGTGACTTCATTTGGAAGAGACTGGTACAAGAGGAGTTGACAGCAGTGAGAAGTTAAATATCAAATTTCTTGATAAGCATGGTACTCTTGGAGATTTACTGGGGGTTGATTATGCAAATGAAGAAACAGAAGTACTACAGAATCCCATCCCCTGTTTACTCCTATCCTGTCAAATGACAAGCTTAAGAGAAACCAGTCTTTCAGAATTGCTATGACAAATACTTGCTTTCACTGACAATAGCAAGTGTTGTCAAGGAGGTAGAGTAACCAGAATGCTCATATGTTGCTAGTGGGAAAATAAATTAATAAACTACTTTGGAAATCAGTTTGGCAATTCTTTGAAAGTTGAGATGCATTTACCATACAACCCAGCAATTCCATACTTAAGTGTTTGTCCAAGAGGAATAGAAACACATCCACACAAAGACATGGACGTGAATGTCCAGAGTACTGTTTTCATAAGAGCCCCAAACTAGAAGCAACACAAATGTCCATCAACAGATGAATAAATTATAGCATATCTGTATAATGGAATTTTACTCAATATTAAAAACTAATAAGCTACTGGTATACACAATCACATAGATGAATCTCAAAAACATTATGCTGAGCAACAAGTGAAGGACACCAGAATTCATATTTTATGATTCCATGTATGTGAAACTTGGGGAAAAAACATATCTAATTGGTAGTAACAGCAAAAAGATAATGCTTCCCTAGAGCCATGAAGGAGGGTGATTGATGGGGAAGGAAGGGACCCAGGGAAAATTTGGGGTTGATGTAAATGTTTTATATTTTTAATGTAACGGTGGTAATATGAGTATATCCATATGTCAAAACTCATATAACTGCACACACAGAATGGGTGCATTTTATTATATAAATTATACCTCGATGAAGTTGGTTTAAAAAAAAAACCTTTCTTTCGTCCTGCAGAAACATATTATCTCACCATGACAGTTTTCCTATGTCTGCCTGTCTTTCTTGACTGCATCATTTTCTCACTTTTGAAATTTAATTTTTCCCACTCATTTTAAGACTAGGTCATAAATTTGAAATTATTTTCTTTTTGCTCAAAATGTAGGACATGATGGAGGGATTATGGTATCAACAAAAGAGTTTTCAAGTGTTCTGGGTTCAAATCCCAGCTCTACCAGTTTCTAACTATGTTATCTTAGCATTAGACATTTTGAACCTCAGTTTTATCTGTAAAATGGAAATTGTAATGCTACGCACCTCTTAAGGATGTAAGGCATGTAAACTTTTTGGCACAAAGGAGGCATTCAGTAAATGTCCTTCTCTGTTCAACAAATGATATTTTCATTTAAATTTTTTATCATTTATATTATAAGATAGCCAGAGGAATTAACTTAAATAAAATGTAGTGAACTTAGTTAAATAGAATCACTACCTAATAGTGGCTTAAGTGAAATGGAAGAAGTGCACGAAAGCAGTGTCACTTAAAGCTGAATCTGTGAACCAGGGCGCATCCATAAACTGTTACCAATGTCAACAAGGTAAGTACAGAAATCGAGAGTATGTATTTAGAAACTTTTATAGAAATTTGATATGAGGGCCACCTGGGTGGCTTAGTCGTTAGGCATCTGCCTTCGGCTCAGGTCATGATCCCGGGGTCCTGGGATCGAGCCCCGCGTCGGGCTCCCTGCTCTGCAGGAAGCCTGCTTCTCCTTCTCCCACTCCCCCTGCTTGTGTTCCTTCTCTCACTTTGTCTCTGTCAAACAAATAAATAAATTCTTTAAAAAAAAAAGAAATTTGATATGACCCTGTATGATTTATATGAGAAAAGTGATTTAAAGTTTAAATCTTGCATGGGAGAAAGTTCTAGGATAGTTGCTCAGATTAAGGAGCTTGAGCCAGAATGCAAAACCACACACTATTTCCTTCACTGAGAAAACCTTACTATGAAAAAAAAGTCAGCTGAACTAATCATTGTGCTTAGTGACAAAGTAAAACCTATGAATTACATAAAGCGTAATGCATTACATTTGAAATCATTATGTTTAAGTGATAATATGGAAGTTGGTCATAAACAACTGCTTTACATGTTAGGTACTATGGTTACTTAGGGAAAAAGTTCTGTAGCGAATGTTGGAACTGTTGAATAAACTCTCAGAATTACTGCTGGATAAGAAACCAGTTTGGGCCCAACCTTTTAAAGATAAAGTATATTAGGCAGTCATATTTGCCTATTTGTCTGAAATCTTTGATATGTTAATAATCTTAGTATTTCCAAACAAGGAAGAAATTCAACATGTTTTCCAATAGCAGATGACTGAAAAGTCAAAATAAATATTAGAAGTGTGGAAGAACAGAGTTTCCAGAGATGGCTATGTCATGTTTCATAATTTTAACAACTATTATCAATGCAATAGATAATAATTTTGATAGAGAATTCTATGCATAAGAATTTCATGGAACCATAAACTAGTCCTTTCATTGAAAGATAACTTAAATTTAATATAACTACAGGATAAATTGTTGTAACTGGCTACTGATGAATTCTGAAAATAGAGTATCACTTGCTTTATTTTTTGAAACTGTTAAAAATGAATACCTTGAGCTTGTGAAATTGCTTTAAAATCTCTTCCTCTATTCCTATCAGTATACCTCTTACAATCGGCCTTCCCTATTCTAACGCTATCAAAACAAACACAGAATCCATTTGGATATATGTTATATCCTGCAAATAGTGTTATCATCAATTGGGCCTAGATTCAATGGAATAACAAGCAGAAGCAAGTTGGTTGGTCACAATAAAAATCTTATAAGTTGATATAAATGATAAACTCTACATAAACTGCATATAGAGGACACTGAATATAGATATATCCTTCAGAAACTTTTTGTTAATATAATTGTAGAATATAATAACAGCAACAGTGATTCTCTATACTAGTCATCTATACATAATACTTTCAATAAACAACATGTATAGTTTTGTTAATTCTTTTTTCTTTTTTTCTATGTTATGTTTGTTCTGTTTATATTTACATAATGACAGACATAGAGACAGATGGGACAAAAATAATATAAACCCACACACATACAGTCAAGTGATCTTTGATAAGTGCCAAAGTGCCAAGACTACACAATAGGGAAAGAACAGTCTCTTCAACAAATGGTGGTCAGAAAACTGGATATCCACAGGCAAAAGAATGAAATTGGACCCTTAACCTACACTGCACGCACGCACACACACACACACACAACTCCAAATGGATTAAAGATTTAAACATAAGACCTGAAACCACAAAACTCCTAGAAGAAAACACACAGGAAAGCTTTGTAACACTGGTCTGAGCAATGATTTTTTTGAATATGACATCAAAATCACAAGCAACAAAAGCAAAAATAGACGAGTGTTCCATTTACATTTATTGAAATGTGATTTAAAACTTCTATATCTTTTGATCTGTTTATATCTTTTAGTTATTTGTAAAATGAGCTTATGATGTCTATGTATTTTTTTGTTCATGTTTCTATAAAATCACTTTCACTGAATACAAAATGATCAGTGTATGATGGTTTGTAAACTTAAATTGGTCCTTGCCCACAGACGGTTGGAAACCTTTTTTAGAGCACCTGCACAGATTCTGGGAGTAAAGATGGTGCCTTCGCCCTGCACTTTGCCTCAGCTTAAGTTGTAGGAGTTACCTCTGATTCTAAACATTTGTTGGTATTTACCTGGGACAATGGGAGAAACCAACATGGAGGAATCTGCAAATGTGTGGATTTAGCAAATGAATTGTGGTCCAACAGAAAGTTTCCTGCTGGTAAGACTATGCTGCCACCCTGTGGCCTTTCCGTTAATGATCCCAAGCTAGGACATCCATCCTTCGCTTTTTTGTCTTCTTTCCTCTCAACCCTAACACTTTCCTTGTCGCATCTTTCCTACCTAATTCCTTAATGAGCCCCATGAAATCTACTGAATTTTCTGCTCTCCTTTATTTCATGCTTGCTTTTTTTCTTCAGTTTAGGTAGTTTCTTACTGCTACATGAATGTGGGCATTATTATTCAGTGTCAACCAAACTGCTATGAAAGCAGTGAATTATATAATTAATTGGGCATGTACCTTCAAATAAAAGTAAACAAAAATAGCAATAAAATATGTTATTAAAGTTACCTTACAGGCAGCAACTAGCAACACACAAGCCATCTTAGATATATCCCAAATTGGGATTCCAGAACACAGATTAGAAAAAATATTTTGGGGTGTTAAACTGAGTAAAGGTCTTTAAAAAAAAAAAAAATATATATATATACACATACATATATATATATCAGTATAAGAGAGTTTTGCCTTTGTAAAGCTTTTTCATTATAATGTCATATTACTTTGATAGAGATAATATTCATTATAACTCACCTGGGTGAAGATGAAGCATGGCAAGGTAACAAAGGAAGACAGAAGAAAGGAGTCTGTTTGGGGAAATAGCTGTTTCTTCAAAGTTCCTCCCTTCCTGTACATGTCAATTTAGCAATAAGAATTGTGAGCAGGAACCACATGATCAAGGTTCTTCATTTCCTTATGGCTAAATTCTGTTTTAAAAATCATTTTGTGGGGCGCCTGGGTGGCTCAGTTGGTTGGGTGACTGCCTTCGCCTCAGGCATGATCCTGGAGACCCTGGATCAAGTCCCGCATCGGACTCCCCGCTCAGTGGGGAGTCTGCTTCTCCCTCTGACCCTCTTCCCTCTCGTGCTCTCTGTCCCTCATTCTCTCTCTCTCAAATAAATAAAATCTTTAAAAAAAATAAAAATAAAAAAATCATTTTGTGTGGGTGCCTGGATGGCTCAGTCAGTTGAGCATCTGCCTTTGGCTCAGGTCATGATCTCAGGGTCCTGGATCAAGCCCTTCTCCACGCTCAGCGGGGAGTCTGTTTCTCCCTCTCCCTCTGCCCCTCCCCCTGCTCATGGGCTCACTCCCCCCTCCGAAATAAAATAAATAAAAATTTAAAAATCATTATGTGCAACCTAAATGAAGCTTTGCAAAGTTGATCTTGCCTTGGAATTTTCCTACACCTAAGAAATGTAAAAAAGTGGTGGCTCATGCAAAACAATAAAATTGGACCTTTATCTCACACCATATACAAAAACCAATACAAATTAAAGACAAAAGTAAAAGCTGAAATTGTAAAACTACTAAAAGAAAACATGAGGAAAAGGTTCTTGACATTGGTTGTGGTGATGAATTTTTGAATATGACACAAAAAGTATAGGCATCAAAAGCAAAAATAAGGGTGCCTGGGTGGCTCAGTCAGTTAAGCATCTGACTCTTGGTTTTGGCTCAGGTCATGATCTCAGAGTTGTGGGATTGCGCCCCACATAGGGTTCTGCACTCAGCGCCAGTCTCCTTAAGACTCTCTGCCTCTCCCTCTCCATCTGCCCCTCCCCTGCTCTCACTCTCTCTCTCTCCCTCTAAATTAATAAATAAAATCTTTAAAAAAAAAAGCAAAAATAGGGGTACTTGGGTGGCTCGGTCAGCTGCCTTCAGCTCAGGTCATGATCCCAGTGTCCTGGGATGGAGCCCCACATAGGGCTCCTTGCTCTACAGGGAGCCTGCTTCTCCCTCTCCCTCTGCCCCTCCCCCCACCCCACTTGTGCTCGATTTCTCTCTCTCTCTCTCTCTCTCTCTCAAATAAATAAAATCTTTTTTAAAAAAAGCAAAAATAGATAAATGGAACTATGTGATACTAAAAAGCTTCTGCACAGCTGAAGAAACTTAATCAACAAAGCATAAAGGCAACCTACAGATGGTGGAAAGCATTTGCAAACAATATATCTGATGAGGGGCTAATATCCAAAATATATAAGGCATGTGTGTAATAGCAAAAAGAAAAATAATCTGATTTTAAAAAGGGCAAAGGACCTGAACAGACATTTCTCAAAAGACATACAAACAGCCAACAGGTATATGAAAAGGTGTTCAAACATCTCTAATCATTAGGGAAATGTGAATCCAAACCACAATGAGATTATCACCTTACACTTGTTTGGATGGCTATTATCAAAAAGACAAAAGATAATGAGAGTTGGTGATGGCACAGCAAAGGGAGCTGTTAGTCCGAATGTAAATTGGTAGAGCCATTATGGAAAACAATATGGCGTTCCTCAAGAAATTAAAAATAAAACTACCACGTGATCTGGCAATCCCACTTCTGGGTATTTATCCAAAAGAACTGGAATCAAAGAGATGATTATCTCAAAGAGATGGTATTTGCACTCCCATTTTCATTGCAGTATTATTCACAATAGTCAAGATATGGAAACAACCTAAATGTCCATAGACAGATGAATGAATAAAGGAGATGTGGTATATACATAAAATGATATATTATTCAGCCTCAAAAAAAAAAAAAAATCCTGGGATTTGCCACAGCATGGATGAACCTCAAGGACATTATATTATATGAAATAAACCCGAAACAGAAAGACACATATTGCCTAATTTTATTTATATGTGGAATCTAAAATACACTCATGGAAGCATAGTTGATTGCCAGGGGCTGGGGCAAGGGGAAATGGAGTAATGTTGGTCAACAGGTACACAGTTTCAGTTATGCAAGATGACTAAATTCTGGACAGCACAGCAACTACAGTGAACAATACCATGTTGTATACTTGAAATTTGCTAAGAGGGCAGATCTTAAATGTTCTCACACAAACCCCCCAAAAAGATAACTATATGTGGTTATAGATATATTAATTACCTTAATTGCTGTAACCATTTCACAATGTATAAATATATCAAAAGATCAAGCTGTACACCCTAAATATACACAATTTTTATTTGTCAATTAAACCTCAGTAGAGCTGTTTTTTAAAACTGGTGACTACCTGGGATTGCCTATCCCTGAAATGACCCTAAAATGCAATTGGTAAATATGCTAGTGGATAGAAGCTCATTTTTAAAGGAATATTTTCTTTAATATTTATTTATTTATTTGAGAGAGAGAGAGAGACTGGGAAAAGGGCAGAGGGAGAAGGAGAGAGAGAATCTTGAGCAGGCTCCATACTCAGTGCACAGCCTGACACAGCTGGATCCCAGGACCTGGAGATCATGACCTGAGCGGAAATCCAGAGTCAGATGCTTAACCAACTGAGCCAACCGGACGCCTCTTAAGGGAACATTTTTAAATCGGATGCCATTTATTAATGTTAAATAAAAGATGAAATCTTGGTCTTATATTAACAAGTTCATTGAGTTAGGAGATGCTAGGAAAATGGAGGCAAGAAGTGAGGACGACAAGGCATGATCAGTGGCAAATGGTGGGGAAGGGACCAATCAGGAGCACTCACGGAAGCAAGCATGAAAGAAAATGTAACTGAGGGCGCCTGGGTGGCTCAGTTGGTTAAGCGACTGCCTTCGGCTCAGGTCATGATCCTGGAGTCCCGGGATCGAGTCCCGCATCGGACTTCCTGCTCAGCAGGGAGTCTGCTTCTCCCTCTGACCCTCTTCCCTCTCGTGCTTTCTATCTCTCATTCTCTCTCTCTCTCAAATAAATAAATAAAATCTTAAAAAAAAAAAAAAAGGAAAAGAAACTTTGAAAAAAAAAAATGTAACTGAAAAGTAACTAGTTGGTGAATACACCTGAGACCCTTAAAAGGCAAAGATTAACATGAAACATCTAATCCAGAAGGAGTCCCCTCGAGGAGAAAGGATGTTTGCTGTTGTGGAGACTGGAAGTTTGACTGAGAAACTAGTTAAGAGTACTAAGGCTGCTGCAGGAAGCCTTCTAGGTGCTCCCCCTGTCCCTGAAGTGCTATTTTCAGCATAGTAAATGTGCTTAAGAACTTTTAGGTGGTAACTAATGGAAATACACAGTAGTGACCACCACTTGCTCCTTCGAGTGGCCTGAGGAAGAGGAAAGAGGGAATAATCGGGAGTGAGCACAAACAATGAATCGACCATAGACATGTCCAATGTCCTAGGAGATGATGTGGAGTTGAAGGCGGCAAGGGAACGGAGTGGAGAAGGCAGAGTGGCTCTTCTGTTAGCTACGGACAAGGGGCCACAACTAATCCAGGGGGAGGGTTTGCCTGAAACTGGAGGGAAACAGATACATACCAATAGCTAGAGTCTCCCAGGAACCCAGATTTCGACAAACTGAAGAGCTCTCCCTTCAGGGGCTGTGGAAATATTAGTAGAAAGTGCCTCCCTTGGGGGAGATCTCTGCTCCCTTTCATAGGTGCCTCCCTCTCCCAGAAGGGCAAACCTCCTAAGAAAGGTTCCTGGTGCCTCCACAGGCAACAGAACCAATGAATCGTGTCCCCATACCAGGCCTGGCACCTGTTCTAGATCAGGACAAAGACGCTGAGGAGCAGGACCTCAGAGCTTGATTCTTACAGCCAGAGGGAGAAAAACCCCAACATGTCCACTTAAATAGTCAAATAGTATGCTTTCATCCAGACTGGAATATGCATTCATGTATATTTTCATCTTCAGAACAGGTGGTTGGAAATGCAAATAAAGTAATAAGTGTCACAGCCGTATCCTAGCAGTAGCTACTTTGCAAACGTTACCATGGCACCAATTCAACAGTGTTCTTAGAGGCAGCCACACCTCAACAAGGTCTTTCTAACTTGGGACAGCAAAGTTCAAAGGAACTAAGGGACACAAACTGCGGAAGAGTCCCAAACCAATTCGGGAGGTGAAGCTTTCAGCACGACTGGCCTCTGAAGCCCCTTGAAACAGGGCATGGTACTTAAAGGAGGAAAAAAAGGGAACGGGCCATCTTGTAGAACACCTGGAATGTGATCCAAGTCTGGAGACAAAATGATGGTAATTATAACTGTTAACATTTGTTTTTAGCTGCTAACAGATTGTGCACAGATTGGGAAGGGCAAACTCCATTTTCCAACTACTCCAGTGCAAACTGTGCTTTACCAGTACTCACTAAATCCTAGCTGGGGATGAAAAGAGAGCAGATTGTCCTCATGTATGCCTCATTTATGTTAAAGGAAGAAAGGCTGTCGTCCCAGGGCTGCAGGCCAGGGGCTACTCACAACCGGAAGCAAGGAGCCGGGTTCTGTAGATCTCTGCTTCTTACTGCTAGTAGATCTGCTCTACTGAGGGCAGCACACCTTTCCCCAAGCACAGCCAAAGCACAGGGGAAAGGACAAGGTTGTAGGGACACAGGACGCTGGGGAGACAAGTCTCAGCCAACCTGGCCTGTGAACCAACTAAGATTCCCCGAGGTAGGCCCTGGGCTGAACAGGGCATGCCACTTGCCTGGGTAGGGGCAGAATGAAAGGGCAGATAAGCAAAAGTGAATGATACAAGAGAGTCTGTGATCAATGGCAAATTGATGATATAAACCACAAATTCTCTAAGAGTTCAAAGCGGGCGGGAGGTCTTTCCTGCTTCCCCTTCAGATGAAGGTGATCAAAGAATAGTCTCTGAAAGGCCCTCTGAAAAAGTGGAAGCTTCACCAATGGGGGACCACAGCCGACTGACAGTGAAAAGCCATAAGCAAGAATGAACCTCCAGAGCTCCCTCCATGACCTATGGAGGCCACTAGTCCTCAAGATCTCCTTAGAGACAGTAAGGATGTATCCTTCCCAGCTAAAATAGGAGACGGAGTGCAAAGAGAGGAGTACTTAGGAAAACAGTCAGGACTTTCCATACTGCCTTTATTTTGAAAGATACAAAGACTTCTGCTTCCCATAGGGTAATGGGGGGACCATTAATATAGTTAACTCCATCCATCCACCCCCCTCCCAAAAAACAGAAAGGCAGAAAAAGGCCTCATGGTACGGCTTCCGTAACATTTCAGTCAAATCATGGGGGACTCAAAATTGCAACTTGAGTAGTCACTTGGATATCAGGTGTGCCACCCAACAGCCGACCACATCCAGGACTCAAGATTGAAAGGCAAGTGAGTCTCTGGGTTTGGTTTCAGCAAGTTTTGATATTCCGAGAGATCTATCTAGTCTGATGAGTAGGGCTGAAAGAGTAGGAAATCCAGGGAGAAAACAATGCCTGGGATCAAGCCTGAGATGGTGTGAGGCTCCAAGTAATGGATTCATTGCCAAAGGTGAAGCAGGAAAGTGCAGGACCCAGAGAAAAAGATAGGCAAGGTCTGGGAAGCCTCGGGGCATGAATTCAGTCACATCAGGAAAATGCAGAACTAAGGAAGACACTGAGGCAAACACCTGATCCTATGGACTAAATTGACATGACAGAGGTTAGGAGAAACCTGGAATGGGATGGGTTTGTGGTGTCCAGAATTACTGCAGAGATATCAGCCATTAGGAGAATGGTGACATGAGTAACGTCACATTCCCTCTATAGCAGGACTGAGGCTCCTAAAATATTTTCTGCCCAGGACAGGTTAGCAAAGGAACTCTGCGGGTTTCAGCTGTACCAAATACAGCAGGGACGGAGGTGATCAGGGTTGAGGAAGAAAGAAGCTGATCAAAGTGCTTCCATATGAAAGGCTGTAATAAATATTCCTGTACGACAAATTAGATTTTGGAAAGTGAGAAATATATTTTGTTTTGTTTTGTTTTGTAATGGTCAGTTTATCTCTCTTAAATTTTCTACTTTATCTGTGTTGTTGCCTGGACAAAGAGTTAAATGTAAAAGATAAAACCGTACATACTAGAAAAAAATATGGGGAATACTTAACTCTTTGATGGGGGAGTCTTTTCTAAATACAACAGTAAAAAATAAATCTTAAGGACAAAGATGAGACCATATAAAAATGTAAAAATCGGTATAATTAAAAATGCCATCAGCATAATTAAATGGCTTCATAAACCAGGTAAAATACTTGCAAAAATTATGACAGCTAATCTTCTTAATACATAAAGAGTTCTTGCAAATCAGTAAGGAAAACCTCAACAAAGCACGGGGTGGGGGGGGGAAGGGAAGAGATAAGGGATCAAACATTTCACAGAAGAATAAATATTACAGACCGATAAGCATGTGAAAATGTGTTCGACCTCACTAGGAATTGAAAAGGTCCAAATTATAGCCACAAAGGGATACCGATGCTCACTTCTCAAATGGGCAAAGGAGGTGATAAACATCACTGGGAGAGAATGAGATAAAATTGGGACACCTTTCTAAGAAGCAATCTGACAGGGGCGCCTGGGTGGCTCAGTCGTTAAGTGTCTTTGGCTCAGGTCATGATCCCAGGGTCCTGGGATCGGGCCCCGCATGGAGCCCTGCATGGAGCCCTGCATTGGGCTCCCCTGCTCTGTGGGAAGCCTCCTTCTCCCTCTCCCACTCCCCCTGCTTGTGTTCCCTCTCTTGCTGTGTCTCTCTCTTGTCAAATAATAAATAAAATCTTTAAAAAAAAAAAACCAATCCGACCAAGTTTGAGCTAATAATACAATTTTTTAGTGATCTACATTAAAAGAAAAAAATACAAATTTATTTATAGAAATGCTCATCAAAGCATTATTTATAATAATAAAAAGAGGCAAGAACCTGAATATTTGATTACATATTTGTTGCATAATAAAATACTAATTAGCCATGAATATTGTTTTTTGAAGAATTTTTAATAACATGGGGAAATACTCATGACCTAATACTAAGTGAGAAGCGAAGTATAAAACATGATTTTATTATGTTGTACATAACAAACACACATAGCAAAAAGACTAGAGGGAAGAGACATGTTAACAGTTATGGGAACGTAAAGTGAAATAAACCGGTATGAGTTTTTATTTTTCCCTTTATGTATTAGTATTTTTAAAAATATCCTACAAGAAATACATAATACTTGAATAATAAAAAGTTATTTAAAAATGTTCTTAAAATTATATTAGAATGCCCTAGGTTGCTGCTTGGGAACAATGATAACTGAGTAATTTTTGTTTAAAGGAAAAAGAAATCACTACTTAAAGACCTCAACTTTTGTGGTTTAACATCCCAGAAACTATTTATTTGAAATAAACTAAAGAACCATATGTGCTTTCCAGAATGGTAAAGTTTCCAAAATGTTCTAACAAGACCCACCACTGGAAATAAAACTCTCAAATAGCAAAGTGTCCACGACCCAAAGAAAACTCAAGTGGCATTCCTACAATAAGTCTCCACCATTAACCATGATCCTTTTCCCAAAAGGATAATTACCTCCAATTTACTGCCACTGATCTGAAGAAATAGCTGATTTTAAATGCAAGCACACTCAAAACCTATGCAGATAATTAGATAATATCATTCAGAAAAGGGACAAAGAAAGAACAAGAACATTACAAACAAAATTGCAAAATCCCCCCTTGTTTGTTTAGACTTTCAAAAACAAGAATCATTTAGATAATCCTGGGATTTGTACTATCACTATTAAGGGCTAATCTTTATTGAGTCCTTAATATGAGTTAGGCACATAATAAAGCATTTTATATGTATTCCATTGTTCAATCCTCAAGATAATCTTCAGAGGCAGCTAGGTACTATTCTTATCCTCCTTTTACAGACAAGGAAGCTGTGACGCCAGGATTTTAAACAACTTGCAGAAAGTCACTGAGCTGGTAAGTGGCAGGGCCCAGATTTGAAACAAGGTAGTCTGTTTCCAGAACCTGCTCTGTTAACCCATTTGCTGTAGTACCACACAATCTGTGAAAGAGGTAAAGGTGCATTATGCCTTTCTTTTTCCGTCTCCTCCCCACGCACCAAGAGTCTCAATTGAAGAAAGATGAATCCTAAGCTTTCTAGTCTATGCGTATATACCACTGTCTTTTACAATCAAAGATGCTATAGTGATTGTGCGACCTCCTTTAAAGAAGAGTATGGTTCAATAAATTAATGCATTTTCTTTAGTTTTTCCTGCACTGGTTTTACGTATAATTTCTCTCCCTTGTCTAGGGTTGCAGCTAGAAGACCATAAAACTAGCAATGGAGCCCTTATATGAAGAATACCTAGCAAATCATGGAACAATAGTAAAACCTTATTACTGGCTAAGCTTCTCTCTAGATTGCTCGAACTGTCCTTACCATATTCGGACAGGTGAAGAAGCAAGAGTTCCCTATACAGAATTTTATCAGATTTTTGGATTCCCTTATGGGCCAGTGTATCCTCAAACAAAGCACCTCACATTTTATGAACTAAAAACTTCTTCTGGAAGCCTGGTGCAAAAGGGCCATGCTAGCAGTTGCACTGGGAATAATACCCACCCAGAATCAATGCTATTCGAGATGAAAGGTTATTTTGACTCAGCCCTACACAATAACAATGCTATCAGGCATATCATTCTGTATTCCAATAACTCCCCGTGTAATGAAGCCAACCACTGCTGCATCAGCAAAATGTACAATTTCTTAATAATGTATCCAGACGTTACTCTCAGCATTTACTTTTCTCAGCTCTATCATACTGAGACCGAATTTCCTGCCTCAGCGTGGAACCGGGAGGCTCTCCGGAGCCTGGCCAGTTTCTGGCCACAGGTTACTCTGAGCCCAATAAGTGGAGGAATTTGGCATTTTCTCCTCAACAGCTTTGTGAGCGGTGTCTCAGGATCAACTGTTTTCCAGCCCATCTTAACAGGGAGAGCACTGGCTGATAGGCACAACGCATATGAGATCAAAGCCATAACGGGAGTGAAACCTTACTTTACCGATGTTCTTCCCCAGACCAAAGAGAATCAGAACATAAAAGCTCAGGCGGCTTTAGAGAGCTACCCCTTAAACAAGGTCTTTCCTGGACAGTCTTTGCAAGTGACAAGTGGACGACCGCAACCCAATCTGACCCCAGACCTCAGGGTTCCTGTCATTTTTGTGCTGGTGCCTTTCAGAGACCTACCACCAATCCACGTGAGTCAAAACCCACATAAGCCCCGGAATATCGTGAAGCACTTAAATATGCCTCAAACGTCATTCCAGGAAACCAAAGACCTCGGAAGGCCTCCCATTGGAATGCCAGTCGAGAGAATGGAAATCACGGAGCAGCCTGCAAGGAGCAAAGAGATGGATGAAAGGAAGAAGAAGAAGAAAGGGAAAAAATAAAATCTATTATTTCTACAATGTGAGACCAAACAACTACCAGAGGACTAATTCGATAGCAAACAAAAATCTGGAAACTTTCTCTCTTCGGTCTGATCCAAGATGGGAGATGAACAGATACACTAAAAGCAAAACCTGAATTACTTGCTATCTCAACTATTATAAAGCTACACTACTTTTAACATAATCCAAGATGTTTCCATAAGCAACTTGACCTCTCTCCTTTATTTTGAAAATGACAGTATCAAAATGGAGCCATTAGTACCTTGCTAATATTTTGGTGTGGAAAAGGAAATGTCATTATTCTAGTCTACCCACATCATCTTTCCACCAAAAAAACCCATGGACTAAACAGCTTCCTAAACTGGTTTCAGTATAAAAATTTACTGTAAAATTGGAAAACAGCCTGCAGTTACTGACATTAAGTGCTGTCTGCAAAAGCAAACCGGTGATTTTCCATTAATTGTTAATCATGGAAAGAAGATTTTGGCAGCCCATTTTTTTTCTAAAGTGGTTCAAAGTAGTTCTGTGTGAAAAAAAAAAAAAAGCTATTTTGCTAATTGATTATATACAGCTACAAAAATTGATTTTTGAAACCTAGTCACCAACTTAATGTGATTTTCCCAGCTCAGATCTCTCCTTCCTGAGCAGACGATAGAGGCAGGAGGATACATGAGACCCTGCAAAGGCTCCTTCCATCACACACCATATAAAATCCAAGCTGCTCTTACTGGCTGTCAAGGCTCCTCCTTTACCTTCCAGTTGCCTAGTCTCATCAGCAAGATTGTAAGTTCCCACAGGTCAAGCACTGTCTCTCTCCCTCTTTGGTTTTCCCTTAGAATCTAGCCAAGTATCCAGGCAAAATGTGGGTAGCAAGGTTGTGAATCTACATCTCAATAACCTTACCAATCACTGTTTCCCAACACTCCATACCCATTCCAACAAAGGGCTCGCTTAACCATCCTGCAATGGACATCATTTTTTTGTTGTTGTTAGCATCCATTCCCCCTTCTTCTGGTATAGCTCCCCAATGCATAATTTGTTTTACTTCCTTTTTTTCAAACTTTTTCTCTTTTCAGCAATGTATATTTATACCATCTCTTAAAATCTTGTTTGAAACACACTTCTAGGAAGTGCTCCTTGAATAACCATCTGAGCATGTACATTAAAGCACTTTGTGTTTAATTCACTTACATTTGCTGCCTCACTTTCCTCTTAGAAATATGTAAAAATATATTACAAGAAAAATGTATATCCATTTGTAACTTGCTACTAAATTTTTTCTTTAAAAAAAAGATTTATTTATTTTTAGAGAGAGAGAGCATGCACTGTGGGGAGGGGCAGAGGGAGAGAGAACCTTGAACAGACTTCCTGCTGAGCAGGGAGCCTAATGTGGGCTCCATCTCACAAACTTGAGATCATGACATGAGCCAAAATCAAGAGTTGGATGCTCAACAAACTGAGCCACCCAGGCACCCCAATTTCTTAATGTATGTAAAAAGTAATGCTAAGCTAATAAGATAGTTTTGCCATTAAAAAAAGCTTAAAGGAGATGGGATAACTGGGTGATGGACATTGGGGAGGGTATGTGTTGTAATGAGCACTGGGTATTATATAAGACTGATGAATCACAGACCTGTAACCCTGAAACAAATAATAGAGTAAATGTTAAGTAACTGAATTTAAATTAAAAGAGGAAAAAAAATTTTTTAATTAAAAATAAAAAGCTTAAAGCACACAGTACTCCATCTCAAAGGAGGAAGAAGAAAAGAAAGAAAAGAAAAATGTTTAGAAATTTCTATTGTGATTAAAATAAACATCACTAAAATTTTTAAAAGAATATTCTACTGTTAACATGAAAAATTTTATAGAATTATTAGAATATAATTACATTGTAGTATACAGTAATTATTATTTTAAAAAGTACTGAAGTTTATTATTAGATCATGAAGTCATATGTCTACAATTTTGGATGTAGAGTCAAAAAAAAAAAAAAAAAAGACCCAATGCGACAAATTCAGCATCTCTATCCAGGTGGGCAACTGAGCTAAGAGCACTGGCAAATCTGAGTGGTTTGGAGAAACAGCTCTGAAGCTTCTGCCAGGTTGGCTGGTGATGTCCTGCAGCAGTTGGGAAGGATCTGCCCACCTTATAGGCTTCTTTAAAAAAAAAGAAAAAAGTAGATTCAAACAGTTGCCATGAAATCTATCTACAAAGTAGTCAAAAAGACATAACAGTCAGGCTACAAAGAATTCAGTTAAAAACATAGTCTGAAGGGGCGCCTGGGTGCCTCAGTCAGTTAAGAGTCCAACTCATGATTTCAGCTCAGGTCATGATCTCAGGGTCCTGGGATCAAGCCCCAACTTGGGCTCCGTACTCAGCAGGGAGTCTGCTTGGGATTCTTTTTCTCTCTCCCTCTGGCCCTCCCCCCACTCGCTCTCTCTCCCCTCTCTCTCTAAAAATAAATAAATAAATCTTTAAAAAAAAACATTAAAAAAAAAAAACATAGTCTGAAATCTAAGATGAATTTGTATTTCACTGGTATATAACAAAGGGAGAAATGTTGCCTGAACTACAGGAAACAAAAGTGCCTTTTGGCAGTTAAATTTTTGTACTTGTTAGACATGTCTGGAGCTAGGAAGAATGTCACTGACAGGTCATGAGTCCCTGGCCAATATAGTCAAGCCTTCAAAAGACTATTGAGAGAACATAAAGATATATGGCCCTAGGTATGTTGTCTCTCTTTCCCCTTTGGTAAAACAAGAGATAAGACTAGTTCATAATAAGGTCATAATAAGCTCATAATAGTCCTTTCAGCTCTATCCGTTCTAAGATGGCTTGGATCAGTACAATAGATACATGGAGCAAGCTTTTACAGTGCAGTGACCACACTTCTTACTCACCACACAATGGATTCTTGGTCACATCAGGCTGGCCCAGGGCCTTAGGGAAGAGTAAAAGTTGGAATTTTCCACTCTCTTCAGCAAACTGGCATTAGTGATAGTGAAGAATTATCCCTGCTGCCACACTTATGGAAATTCCAATAAAGAAAACACAAGCCAATAAATTAAGCAGCTAGTCGTGTGGTGATCTAAAAGAGGCAAGGGGTATGTCCCAAGAAACTGATGAGGGTAAAGGAAGGGGAACTCTACCTTTATGAATCTACCATGATGCGGGTTTGGCTCTCAGTTTTGTAGGTTCAACTACCTACTTAGTCAATACAGAGAGAATGAACCTATTAACCAGGGCAGACCTGGATTAATAAAGCTCCCAAGATTGACGTACAAATGGAAGGCTGTGTACTGATTTCCAGTAAGACTTACAACGGGATATGCAACTAGATAATTCAATTGATCTCGCCTCTACAGCCTCTCCATGCAGAGAAGCTACCTGAGAAGCCAAATTATAATCAGAAGGTTGCTTTGTGGATTAGGGGAGTTCATTATTTGAATCAAATGTTTAGTGCTATCACACTCTGCTTACCAGGGACACTGTGCCTGAAATGGTGGGCTCTGCCCACGGGCACCTGACCCCCGGACAGTGTTTAAGTGGGCAGAGACTACAGGAGACCACAGAAACCTTTATAACCAACTCCTGTCATGACTAGTATAGATTCTCTATAGATGTTAATGTTTTATCAAGCTACCATCTAATCCTTCGGGCCTGGGAGCAAATCCTATCTCTTTAAACAGCTGTTACATACCTTTTTTGATTCAAAGCACACGAAATCCAAAAGGTTCAGCTCAAACAATATCATGTTATGCATTTTATTTCCAAAGGTTTTAAGGAAAACTACATGGTAACTTACACTAATTAAAAATAATATTATGACTGCCTAACATTTAGTGAGAACTATATGTCAGGCACTTTTCTAAACAGTTACATGTATTAACTCATTTAATGCTCCCCATAATCCTATGAGGTAGGTATTATTATAATATCTATTTTCAAATGAGGAAATCGCAGCACAGAGAACTCATGTAGTAAAGGCTGAGCTAAGATCAAACCCAGGAGCTCTAGCTCAGAATCCCAGTTCTTAATCACTATGCTTTAATGGCTCTCAAAATAGCAACAACATGGACTCACTACAAAGCCTGGGAAAATCAATATCCATTTTTACCCACACTGAGGCCTTTCTGTAGTTCTGCTTAGACTATTGCATCAATAGGCATCCTGTAGACTATGGGAGCTAGGGAGGCTGGGTGGGCTGGGCGGGAGAACTTAAGCAGCTCTAGATCCCAGAGTTTTGGCACCCTCCTCATCCCCTACTATTTTAGCTTGTTTTAGCTAGAGCCTCATACCAAACACACATCCTGAGATTACCTTAACTTGATGTCTCTGACTCTCAGGGATGTACCAAATCACAGACCTGAGGCAATGGAACATTGCTTTATTACTCTATTTAGTTAATTAAGTGGAATTGTTGCCTCAAAAAATTAAAAAGAGAATTATTTGATCCAGCAATTCTGCTTCTGAGTATATAACCAAAAGAACTGAAAATGGGGTCTCAGATACCTGTATACCCATATTCATAGCAACATTATTCATAATAGCCATAAGTAATCCAAGTGTCCATCAATAGATGAATGGATGTAGAATATACATACAATGGAATACTATTTGGCCTTAAAAAAGAACAACATCCTGACACATGCTAGAGTTGTGAATGAATCTTGAGGAAATCAAACTAAGTGAAATAAGCCAGCCACAAAACAAAACAAAAAAAACAAGTACTGTATGAATCCACTAATATGTGGTACCTAGAGCTATCAAATTTATAGAGACAGAAAGTAAAATGGTTGTCTTTGGGGGCTAGGGAGAGGGGTGGGGAATGGGAAGTTATTGTTCAATGGGGACAGGGTCTCAGATCTGCAAGATAAAAATAGGTCTAGATATGGATAATAGGGATGGTTGTACAATAATGCGAACGTAATATTACTTAAAGGTACACTTAAAAATGGTTAAGACAGTAAATTGTATGTTATGTGTATTTTGCTACGACTTAAAAAAATTAAGTGGAATTATTCATCAACACCTACTGATCTCTTCATATACTAAAAAAAGTGACATTTTTTGTGATAGACTAAATATTAGGTAACAGGCTCTATGTCTAGTCTCAAAATACTGAGATAAGGTGGGGAAAGCTCGCAAGTACCTGAAAAACAAATGTCTTTTAAAAAATCATTACAATAAGATTTTTTAAGGTCACAGTTCATTTCAAGCTATGAAAAGCCCTGTGTAGGTTTATGTGGACGCTGGTACTTAGTTATATCCTTATTTTTAGCACAAAGGTAAGCAGTACATTTGGGAATAATGAGAAAGACTTACTGAGCAGAGAGTGGTGATTAAAAGCACAAGCTTTGGAATGTGACATACCTAATTACCATACCAGTCTGCCATATGCTAGTTGAGTATCATTAGCTGAGTTACATAACCTCTCTCTGTCTTTGTTTCCTCATCCATAAAATGGACACACTAACTCCTAAGCCCTAGAGTTACTCTGATGATTAAATAATGTAAATAAAGAGATTGTTTACCAAGTCTAACACAAAACAAACATCAAGCAGTTGCTATTATTAATAAAATATTAATAGAATAAGGATAGACAGTAGAAAAATAGGAATTGCAAGATCTTTCAAATTTAATCAAAACTATAAATTTTATTTTCTATAAGAAGTAAAGATCTATTACTAGCATTTGTAACAATAAGGTTGGGGGAAGAAAAAAAGTTTGATTTTAATATTTTGCTTAAAGCAACAAGAGAAGCAATAAGTCCATGGTCATGCAAGATATTAAAATAATCGTAAGAAAATATTTTGTGCAACTTTTTGCCAAAAAATTGGCAATCTAGAAAGAATGCATGATCTATTATGAAAATATAAATTCTAAAATTGATTCAAAAAGAGAAAAATCAAACAAGTCCAGATAATTTTGCAAGCATATTTTATAACTCTCAAAGAAAAAATGGCATAGAAATTTTCAAACTTTTCCAGAGCATAGGAAAGAAGGTGGAAATCTCAATTCATCTTACAAAGCTATACTAATCCTAATATCAAAACTGAATAGAGATGGCACAAAGAAATACTATGGGTCAATCTCACTTATACATATTGATTCTGAAATCGCATAAAGAAAATAAACTAATCCAATCTATCAAGTAATTAAAATAGTAACCACAATCTATTCTAGAAATGTGGGAATGGTTCAGTGCAAAAATATATATATAAATAGGGGCGCCTGCGTGGACCAGTCAGTTAAGCGTCTGCCTTCCAGCTCAGGTCATGATCCCAGGGTTCTGGGATCAAGCCCCTCATGGAGCCCCGCATCAGGCTCCCTGCAGGGATCCAACTTCTCTCTCTCCCTCTGCCCCTCCCAACCACCCCCCCATGCTTGCTCTCTCTCAAATAAATAAATAAAATCTTTAAAATATATATATATAATTCATTATATTTGTAAATTAAAAGATGAAAAATAATATGGTTTTTGTTACTAGGTCCCTCAAAAAAAAGCATTTGATAATTTCAGCAGTCATTCCTAAATATCCTAAAACAATAGGAAATATAAACCGGTAAAATACCAACATCATTTCCATTAAAATAGAAACAAAAAAGAGATGCCTAATATCACCCAGTTTTTCAACATTGCTTTTGATAGTCCAACTAATGCAATGAGACAAAAAAAATAAATGAAAGTGATATAAATATTAGAAAAGAAAATGTAAGTTATCCTTATCTCAAATATTGTGATTATATACTATGACAAGAAATGCAACCTTAAAAAAACTGTTAGCATTAATTAATAAGAGAGCCCAGCAATGGGAAAGAATACAGAATAAATAAATTCTTAAATCCATAGCTTCTCTTTATATTATCATAAGCAGGTAAAAAAAATAAATAAAAGAGTACCATTCAAAACAATGTTTAACAAACAAGGTTTATTGTTTCATTTAGCACTAAATGTTTTCCCTGAGACAAGAGTACAGATTAAAAATTTTTAATCTTAGAAGCACTAACATATAAATAAATACAGGTCCCATTGTAAAATAGTTCACCCTAACTACCCTACCTTAGTGTGTAATCATAAAGTTATATAAAGCTAAAATAAATCACAAAGCAAAAACTGAAAGTTTGGAAGGCTGGTGGTTCAACACAGAACCAGTTCATTTGGATATTATGTACAAGCATGAGACCATACTATAGTCTAGGTAACATGGTAAAAAATCACTTTCTATTGTAGTAATTATATTGCTAGAGAACGGTGGTATTACATCACCATTACCAGAACTGAACCTTACTTATTTATTTTATATTTATAACACATGTCTGATATATTTGATTAACACTGGCCTCGTTTCCATTTTATTGCTGTGGGATTCAATGTCTTCGTTTGTTAAGTATTTAGTGGCAAAGCTGGGTAAAAGAAGCATATGGTAGGTGGAGTACTCAGCTTAAAATATCTGAAAGACCTATTATAAAATAGTTTTATCAAAATACTTTCTAATTAAAAAGATCCTTCACTCTTTGCATTATCACAGATAATAAAAAGGAGCTGCATACTATCACATAGCATTAACCTTGAGAAAATTCAGATTTAGTCTTACTTTAGTATTCAACCAAACCAGGTTATCTGCACAGTAAAGAAGATGTCTTAAAACCTTATGGATCCATTATTCCAGGGATAAACACTCATTTGGAAAATTAAATAGAATAATATTACCTAAAATGAATTAAGTACTATGATTAACATAAAAATTTGTAATTTGCAAAAAAGTGGAATAATGTGTATTATCTAATTAAAACATAATTAAGGACAGGTTTACACACACACACACACACATTTCCCTAAAGCTTTATAGATTTAACTGTTAGCTGATTGGGGTGGGGAGGAAATTAATGTGTCCATTAAGAAATACTTATTTAGAAATTTCTAAATATGATTGCAAAATTGTCAGATTATTAATTCATTGGATAGAAATGTTTTGCATACTTACTGTATACTAGGTACTTATCGTTGTGAGACAATAAAAAATACCGCATTGGAAAAGGACCTTTTTGACATTACTACATCTCAAATGTATTATGCATTATGCAACTGAGAATTAATTATATTTAACACATTCAACATATAGAACAAAATTCTGAGTAATCAAATCAATTATACCCTTGAGCAACTCGATTTTTTAAATTCCTCTTATTATTCCCTTAAGTTGATTTCTACCCCCAGGATTCTTTCCCAGTTCTAAAATAAGAGAATAGAGACATTTCCTAAATAAGACCTAATACAAAAGAAGAGAAATGTAAGAGAAGGGATACATTAGTCTTAAATCCTTGTTTCTGTTTGTTCTCAATAGCACTTCTAATGTTCAATTTTCTCTTCAAAGAAAATCTTGATTTAGAAGAACAAAAGAGTACAATCATCTTTAACATCAAAAAAAATGTTTAGCTCTTACCAAAGTTAGCAAAAGATTGAAACTGAGGAAGAAATATTAAAATAAATTTTTATTGTACCTTATATAATCCCACTCACCATGGTAATGGTCTGATACTTTGGTATAATGACTTTTTAAAATATTACCAACAGGTAGAAAATTTTCCTTTGCTCTACAAAAACAAAACGTGGGGGAGTTTTTATCATGTTTCTGCTCATAACTTGAATCTTAATTTAAAGAAATGTCACTTCCACCACCTAAATGATATATTTTCTAGAAGGGTGATTTAATTGAGAAGAGAAAAATGCCATATTGCTTCTTCCTTCCAAGAAGAAAGGATGTATTCCATTCCTGTGAACTTTCTGTCTCTCCATATATATATATGTATACATATGTATACATGTCAATGTAGATATAAATATACATATATACATATGTATGCATATCTGTCCAACAAATGTTTGATTTTGAGATCTCTCTTCCTATTCTTACTGATTCATTATGCTCACTGTGACTTTCAAACTGTCTGCCTTTCACATTTTATTCATTCATCAGTGAATAATTGAGTACCTGAATGTACTGAGTACTGCCTGCATGCTTAGCATTATATCAGATGTAAAGGAACATACAAAATAAATATAAGATGAGTCTTTGCCCTCCAGAATCTTCTGATCCCTTCCAGGAGCAAGACAAAACCATTAAGTAATTCATAAGACTAGTGCCAAAATCAATGGTACAGGTAACATGCATTTTACATTTATGTAGAATTTTAGAGCTTCAGAACACTTTCCTGTACTTAATCCTCAGAACAATCTTGTGAAGTACACATTATTAGCTCCACTTTAGCAATGAGGAACCTGAAATTCAGAATTTTAAGTGGCATGCCTCAGTCAAATGATTTACAAGTGGAAGTCAAGACTTGAGCCAGGGTTTTCTGACTCTTAAGTCCAGTGCTCTTTTCAATACAGCACAGGAAACCAAGGATGGGGTATTAACAGGGCAACAACCGGCTTTCTGCTAGAGGTGGAATCGAAGTAGACCTGATAGGATGTCAGGAAAACATAAAGCTATCTGAGCAGCGTCCAGCTGAATGTCCAAAATAATTTTATTCTGCAAATATTTGTACTTCAGGGTTATACACACAGCACAACTACCATTTCTTCAGTGTTAGTGCCTTTACCTCCTCAGTAAGAGCTTTGCTCTCAGAAATGAGGATGTCAAATGTAACGAAAAGCTGGCCTAGCAGGATCATAAAAATCTTAAGTCACAAATATAAATCTTAAAGATCTGGTTTCTACTAATCCTCACACGTTTTGTTTCCCCACAGCACCAGAGAGCGTAACTCGCCCCTATCCTTTTCTAGCATTCTGGCTCCAAACAGCCACTTATTTTAAGATGTCAGTGACTGACCCTACCCCAAATTCCACAGGTTCGCCCCAGTTTTGTCACCCCAGCCCCTGCCCAGAACCTCCCCCTCCCTCCCAGTGGATATGATACCTAGTTCAGGCTCTGCAGGTGCCGTCGGGATGCTGTCACACAGCACTGACAGGTAAGATATGACCTTTCGACTCCGTCCTTGGGGACCTCCCGCTAGCCGCGCAGCGCAGTTCCAACCCCGGAAAGGGGGCTCCCGGCTCAGGAACGCAGCCACCGGCAGCGCACGGTCCGAAGTGATGTCTCTGACAACTAGAACGACACTGGGCGCCCGGGCGCGCATCACTCCGCCCCATACTCCTGCCAACTGCAGGGGACTTGGTCCGGCAGCCGGTCCATCCCACCTCAGAGGCAAGTCCGGGCCAGCCGGACCTCACGCAGGACCCCGAGGACAGGTCGCTGGCAGCAGCGGCGGCAGCAAAAGCCACCCGCCTCCAGTGCCCATAGCCGCCAACCTAAGACCCCCCTTGGCTGGACCGCAGAGAAGCGTTGCTATGGAAACCCCCTGGGGATCACGTGACACCCTCGGACGACCAATTGCCTCTCACCTCTGCCCGCGGCACCGCTTTCGGCCCTCCCTCCGGCCCCGCCCCCTCCCGCCCCCGCCTCCTTCGCCCAGCCCCGCCCCTTTCCTGCGGAGAGCCCGCGCCTGCGCATTGCGTCCAGCGCGCTCCCTCCCTGGCGCGCGCTCCCCGGGGGCGGTGTAGGCTAGAGAAGAGCATGAAGCTGAGGAGGAAGGAGCGCCGCCTGCGCGCAGGCCCAGAAGCGCCCGAGCCCCGGCTGCCGGCGACGCCCCAGAGCGGAAGAGGGAAGTGAAGGCGCCAGGCTGCGGGTTCCTGGTGGGCTACGCTTACCGAGGTAGAAGCAGCAACCGAGAGGAGGCTTTTGCCACCGGTCCGGATCGGGGATGTCGAAGAACACCGTGTCGTCGGCCCGGTTCCGGAAGGTGGACGTGGATGAGTACGACGAGAACAAGTTCGTAGACGAGGAAGACGGGGGCGATGGGCAGGCCGGGCCTGACGAAGGCGAGGTGGACTCCTGCCTGCGGCAATATCCTTGCGTCTGCCGGCCTCCCTTCCCCACCCGCTCTCCTCCCGGGACCCCCTGCCGACCCCGGGGCGGGGGCGCGGAGCTGCCCCCAGCGGCCCATGACTTAAATCTGTCTCTCTGGGGTCCCCCACTCTTGAGAGGGCAAGGGACACTCCCATTTCTAACCGAGTCGCCCCGAGAACCCAGGGTCCCGCCTCGGAAACTTGCCCTTCCCGGCGCGCCTCTCCCGCCCCGATTCCTCAGGTTGCGGCCGGAGTTGCTGCCTCCGGGAACTGGCGGGGCGGACCGCGCCCTCGCGGCGCGGGGGGAGGCATCTGGTGCTGCGCTCTGGCTCTCGGGGGGCGCTTAAGTTGTCCTCCCCAGGACGGCGATTGCCGGAGTCACCTCGGCTCCAGAAATTTGTGATTGGGAGGAGCAGCTGCTTCTGTTTTAGCGGTTGGGTTTTGGCAGGGTTAGGAGAGTTTATTCCTTGCTGGGAGGGATGGGGCGGTTTGCAGAATTGAGGCCCTCTGCCCTTTTAGCCCCTGGGCCTTTTAAAAAAAAAAAATCACTATTTAAAGAGAAGGGAATTTGGCAAGATAAAGGTTGCAAGATAGAGAATTTGTTAACCGGGGGAAAGGGAGTGTGTACAAAAAACTAACTCCCAAGAAGGAAGCTTGTAGGCTTTTACCTGCTAAGCGGGGGACAATGGAAAGAAGACAGGGATTGCATATGGAGAATCCCTGGAAATATTTAAAGTAAACCCCAGTGAATAAAATAGACGATGAGTCATTTGTACAAAGCAGAATCATTTTTGTAATTCTGAAATCGTTTCCATTTCAGTTAAAATGTGGCTGTCAGTTCCTGGGTTTTGTTTTTGCATATTTGAATATTCATAAATTCGAGTGAGCATTTGCATCACATCTTTTTTAGAAAAATGTAAATGTTGGAACGACTAATGCTGTAGTTTTAGAGATTCTCAGTTACTGAATTCACTCAGTTCTAATTATTCTTGAATGTATTCATAAGGTAAGGAAGACTAAACCCTTTCCTCATCAATGTCCTATTAAAGTATAATGGGGAAATATAAGTGAAAGTATTGGTTGTCACTACATCTAGTCTTAAAGGCACCTAAAATACAGCACTAAACATTTATCAGCATACAGATGTTTCTTTGATTGCCACAACTTTCACAGTCAGCTGTTGCTGTTTTGCATTATTTAAATACTTAAACGCTTTAGGTCTTAAAAATGAGCCAGTCTGCAAAAGGCATGCTTTCCTAGAAGTTCGTTAACCCTTGAAAATAACAGCTTACCACCAACCATAGGGGTTTTTTGTTTTGGGGTTTTTTTTTTGGTCAGACCTTTTTTTTCTTTTTCTTTTTCAAACATAAGCAATGAATATTATTCTGTCTGAAAACATTCTTTGTGATGGATAAATGATGTTTTGTGAACTAACTTTAGGTTGGTGGGTGATGACTCTTAACTGGTACTGCTGTATCCATATAATGGATCTGCTTTTTAATCACTTTATCTTAAAGTAAAAAGATAATTGTCTCTTCTTCTCTTGTTGCAACCAGAAGAGACAAGCTCTGGGTCAGGCACTACAGATGGAGGAACAAGTGAACTCTGTGGTTTTCCTTTTAGGGGAATGACTGTATATTCTGACAGTCTGATTGGCCTTCCGTGTCTCGTACTTGCTAACGCACTGGTGCTTTCAAAGACTAAATTTAATAGGTATGACCTAAAACAGTTTTAATAACCTTTATGAAATATAAGAGAAAATGTGCAAAACAGAAAAATTAAGCTTCTACCTGAATGTCATTATTACATCTTTTGTAATGCCTCTTTTCATTAATATTGAGAGATTGCTGATGTGTATCATTTAGAGTGCTAGAATAGTCACCAGCGTTTTCTGCCATCGTTCAATTCATACACAGTATAATTCTAGCAAAAGTTTGGTCTTTGTTTTTCCAGTTAGAATCACATAAAAACACATTTTGGTTGAGGATATGCTGTTTCATTTTGGGACCTAATAATTCTGAGGTACATAAATTTTTTTTTAAACATTACTGGATAATGTTTGCACATGTGTCTTACTGGAAAATAAAAGGCTGTCAAAGTATTCATGTAGTAATTAGAGCCAGACAAGAACTGATCTTTGCCTTAATATGTTCCCCTGTGTTTTCAGGATTTTACATTTGATTGACATCATTGAAACCAACATACTGAGTTTTCCAATATTGAGCATAGTGACTATGGTAATTTTTCTCTCTGTGTATAAAATCAAGTCTTAAGAACCAGTGATGCCTGGTAAACAGTGCTTTCCTGAGAGCTGCCCTGTGCCGCTATCCCCTTAACCTCCATCACAGGAAACATGACAGCTGCCCTCCAGGCAGCTCTGAAAAATCCCCCTATCAACACCAAGAGTCAGGCGGTGAAGGTAAGTCAGACACACAGTGATCTCTGCCGGTGTCTTAGCTTTCTTACCAACATCCTCTGAAGTATGAAAGCAACAAATATTTTAACCATTTCTTGTCTTTGACGTGGACGAGCTTACCATGTAGTTTGATAGGTAAAAATTTACATGTTAAAAATAGCACTCTAATACTGAGTTATGAATATAAGAGAGATCATTTTGGTGTGTTTAATGGAGGCAGGCGGGTTGAATTTAAACAAAGGCCTGAAGAATAAACAAAACTTGTACAAAATAAACAAAATTCTATTTGGTTGCTCTTTAGAAATCTTTCTAAATTATGCAAGTATTAAATGTTTATAGAAAACTCGAAGAAGTGAGGGGACAAAAAGTGTAGTCAGTCATCATCCCACTGCCCGGAGGCAACCGGTTATTACTTTCGGGTGTTGCTGTATGCTTATAGAGCTTTTGTATTAGTTTTGTTGTGTTTTTGGGGGGGTGGTTTGGTTTTTTTTTTTTAAAAAAAAAGGAGTTTTATAACTGGCTTTTTTTTTTTTACAACGTACATGAACATCTTTCCTTAAGTTTAATTCTATAAGCATCTATTTTTAATGGCTGCATATACATATGCTGCAGTTTACATATAACTAGTCTCCTTTTGTCATATATTTAGATGATTGACCTTTTGTTGTTGCAAACGGTACCGAAATGAACAATTTTGGGTAAATTGTTCATTTTTTCCTTTGAATGAATTCCCAGAAGTGAATAGATGGGTTTTCGAATGCATATTTTTTAAGGCTTTTGGTACAAGCGGTATTGCCAGATTGCCCTTCAGAAAAACATGACCAACATTCCCTGCAGCAGTCTTTCCAGAAATTCTGGAGAACATATTTACTAATTATTTAAAATGAAGCCTAGAGCTCTGGACCCATTGTCTGTAGCAGCCCTAAGGATCTCTTTAATTGAATACTAGTAATAATTTAGGTAAATGCATAATAATTATCTAGGCAACAATGAGAGGAAACATTTTCTTTGGTTTTTGAAAGTGGCGAGGGACGTCATTGAAATTTCAATTTTACCACCTTCTGCTTTTATATGGGTGAGTTTTTATCACAGTTTGTGGGTGGGAAGTTATAGCTGTGTTTGTTAAGAATATTTTTCTAAATTGGGTCTTAAATCCATGGCCTTTAAACTGAAGACAACAATAGGTGGTAGAAACATTCTGTAAACTCCAGATCGGTAGGAATGCCAAAGATACCACTCTTTTCTTGAAAAGGCGAAGTGGAATTGTTGAAGGGGTAAACTAAGTGTTCTCTTTGCTTGGCTTCATGGGTGAAAAAATAACTTTGCTCTTGGAACAGCCTTTTATCAAAGGAAAAAACTCGAAAGTGAAGATCACTATATCTTATATCTTGATGGTAGATATAAAACTTAAAATAAGTCTTCTTAAAAGCTTATAATTTTTGAAGGATGGTTCAGGGTAGAACTGCACTTCATTTTTTCTTTGTCTTCAGGGTTTTTTTGAGGTCAAGAAGTAAAATTTAAATACTGATTTAAGAAAATTGTCAAGTTATCACATCTGTTTGTAAGCAGATCCCTTCAGCTCTCCTTCAAACATGTCAAGAATCTGTCCCCCCGCACTGCTCGCGTGCTAGGCAGAGCCAGCCTGTGTTATTGCAAGTCCCTTCCAGACTGGTCTCCCGTCTTCTGCCTCGTTCCCTGCCCCCGCACCAGCCCCACTTCAGCTTATTCTCAACATGGCAGCCAAAGGGATCCCATTAAAATACAAGCCAGATTATATCACTGTTCTCAAAACCTTCCAACACCTTCTCATTTTTCTTAATGAGAGCCAGAGTCGTCACAGCGGCCTGTGGGGCTTGCGCCGTCTTTCCTCCCACGGCCTTTCTGGCCCGTCCTCGTCCGCCATACCGCCCTGGCGCCCCGGGGGGCTTCGTATCCTTCAGGTCCTAAATGTCACCTCCTCAGGGTGGCCTTTCTAGAACAACCACTCCACACCCATACATCTAAATGTTCTGTTCTTCCTTTATCCCCAGGATCGAGCCGGCAGCATTGTCTTGAAGGTGCTCATCTCTTTTAAAGCGAATGATATTGAAAAGGCAGTTCAGTCCCTGGACAAGAATGGTGTGGATCTTCTCATGAAGTATATTTATAAAGGCTTCGAGAGCCCCTCCGACAATAGCAGTGCTGTGTTACTGCAATGGCATGAAAAGGTAAGTTATGTTCTCTCACCTAAACAATTATTTCGATTTCTTGGCTGTACATCTTTAACGCATGAAAATGAACGTTTAGATTTATCCTCACTAACCTTGATCTTAAGAGATTCTGATTTGCAGCACACATTCAGTGATGAAAACACACACCAAAGGGAGTAAAACTCGTCTCGGTCAAGTCACTTGATGGCTCATACACTGTCAAATAGAGAGAGCTAAATTTTATGGACAGGATAACCAGACCTCACTGTTTTCCCAAGATGGCCCCAGTTTATGCCTGTTGTCCCAACGTAATTATGACTAGTTCCCTTTCACTCTCCAGTACCAGTTGGAGAATAATGTATATGGTCATCCTATTCAGGAACACTTTCCACTTGTCAGTCACTGTACCATTAGTTGATGTTTCATTAGGCCTCATAATGACCCTACAAGGTATATAAACATCTTTATCATCCTCAATGTGGAGATGAAGAGCCTACTTAAAAACCTAAGCAATCTGGTTCCTGTCCAGTCTCAGGATCATAGCAGACATTGGTGGAGCACTTACTGTATTCCAAGCACTCTCGCAAGCACTTTATAAATATTAACTCCTTTAATCCTCATAAAAATACCAGGAGGAGAAGCTTGCTATCATTCCTCTTTTGGTGGATGGGGAAACTGAGGCCCACGTTAAGTCTTCATTGCTTCCTAACATCAGTCACCAGTTTTTGCCAGTCTGTCTGCTAAACAATTCTCAGCCATGCACACAGATACCCTTCTGATGCAGCTCTTTGCAGCCTCTCTCCCAGTCTGTTGCTGTAACTTGCTACACGGGCCTCCAGCTACCAGTTCCGTCCCCTTCGAATCTGTTCTCCACCCAATCGCCAGAACGCTCTCTTAAATCCAGATCTACCCTGTCAGTCACCTGCAAAATGAAGCCCAAGTTCCCAAGTCTAGCCACTCCTCTCCTACGTTGTTCTTCCCCCCCGTGCTCCAGCAGTGAGCAGCATAATAGTATGCTCTCCCAGAACACACCGTACAGTTCCACACCTCTCGACCTTTGCACAGGATTTTCTGTCTGCCTGAGTGCCTCCTCACCCCAGTGCACACCTCTGTCATTGCATACATTATATTAACAGGCTCTCCTTATATATCTGCCCCTTCCCGGTAGAACAGAAGGTGTATATCCCTGGCATCTAGCACGGTACCCAATACACAAAAGTATTCAGTAAGTAAGCCAGAGCTTTCAGTTCCTGATTTGAATTGTACTCAGGACTCGCAGTTTTTGAAGGTAAAGTCAAAATTAAAGTTTCTAGTTCTTAGCTATGAAATAATACATTCTTAGCTTGGGGTGGGGGGGAATAAAAAGAATCTGACAAACTGGCTAATCTAAATGGAACTTAGTTGGGTAGTTGATCCCAGTTTGAATTTCTTCCTGACAGTGCTAAGAAGAGAGCAAAATCAAAGTCCTAAATTGACATGTGAGCACCCGTTTTAGGCAAGCACATGCTGTAAATCCTTAAGAACATCCCATAATGTGAAAACAACATACTAGAACGTCAGCTAGTATCTCACTGGCATGTGGGTGCACGAGGCAGGGACTCCAAAGGTGGTGTGGGTCGCTGTGTCCCCAGTACCAAGAACAGTGCCTGGCGCGTGATCGGTGTTCAAGAGATGTTTATGAAAATTAATGAATCCAAAGCCGATAGCTGCACACATTCCTCCTTTAAGAAGAATGTTTTACTTGGTATAAGAAATGATTCTTGGGTGCCTGGGTGGCTCAGTCGGTTAAGCGACTGCCTTCGGCTCAGGTCATGATCCTGGAGTCCCGGGATCGAGCCCCGCATCGGGCTCCCTGCTCAGCGGGGAGTCTGCTTCTCCCTCTGACCCTCTTCTCGTGCTCTCTATCTCTCATTCTCTCTCTCTCAAATAAATAAAATCTTTAAAAAAAAAAAAAAAAGAAATGACTCTTTATGATTCCATCAGCATTTACATTTTTGTTCGTTTTTAGGCACTTGCTGCTGGAGGAGTCGGGTCCATTGTTCGGGTCCTGACCGCAAGGAAAACCGTGTAGTCGGCGGGAACTGGACAGCCCATGGGTGTGGGAGTTGCTGGTACAAAGACCAAAACAACCAAATGCCACTGCTGCCCTTTGGGTAGCATCTGTTTCTCTCAGCTTTGCCTTCTTGCTTCCTTTTTCATATCTGTAAAGAGCAAAATCACATATCAGTTTTCCTTTCATGAAAATTGGGATAATAGAGAGGAAATGTTTATGAACGGGAGGGTTTCATGCTCTCAAAAATGATTTTGGTGTATACCTGTCTGTATATAGTATAATTTGCCTTCAAGTTTAAATGTGCAATTTTAACCCCTATCGGCTGGTTGGGGTTTTGTTTCGTTTTGCTTTTTTTTTTTTGGAAGTGTTTTGTTTTGTTTTGTTTTTGACTAATAGAAATTTGATCAGAACTTGAGGCCAGTTTCCTAACTCATTCCTAGCCAGGAAATGATCTTTATAAAAAATATATTTGAGAAACTGGCAGCTATTAACATTGCAAAACTGGACCATAATTCCCTTATTTAAGCAAAATGTGTTTCTGGAACAAGTGGTGGGTGAACAGCGCTCCCAAGTTCCAGCTCTGTTTCTGCTTACCTCCAGATCATGTGAGCTTAAGTACGCTTTTTCCTCTCTGCATCCAATAATCATGGCCTCTTGATTTCTTTGTGGTCTCCAGGGTCCAGAGCAAGGAGTCTTGCTCTACAAAAATGTATCTATGAAATTCCAGAGCCTGTTTGGCACGAGCATAAAACTTTGTTCTAATAATATGACCCAATTTGGGGAAACTACTCCAAATGAGAGAAGACGGGGAAACAATGATGAAGTTCAAACTCTGGGCAGCCTCTGAATGAAACGCTATTTTCTTTAGAAATACAATAGCTGCCTTAGACATTATGAGGTATATAACTAGTGTTTAATATGCCCTATAAATGTCTTCAGCGTTCTTCAGGGTAATTAGGATCTTAAAAGATTTGGTTCAGATCCAGACACATACACATTCTGTATTTTAGCTCAGTGGTTTTCAAAAAAGGAAAATGCCACACAGCAAAAAGTGTTTACTTTGGTGGACAGACCAGATCGGTTGTCAAAAAATGACCGGTGCTTATAAAAAGTTATCATTCAATAACTCCAAAACAAACCACCTGAATGCATATGACCAAGAGGGAAATCAGCCTGTGTTTAGTATTTACATTGGACACCAGTTTCGTAATCACTGTCTTACGTAAAAACTGGTGGAGAAATTCTATAACCTCTTTGCTGTTTTTGATACCTGCGTTTTGTTTTGTTTTGTAAAAATGATAAAAGTTCGGAAAATAAAATGTCAGTGTTGAATAATTTATTTTTCTAACTCTTATTTTAATACTTACGAACGTGTGGTTAATTAAGAGAGAAGATTCCCTGTTTTCCCGGCAGGTTATGGTACTCTTGACAAGAAGTAATTTGGTACAGAAGGTTTCTAAAACTCCTTTATTCACATATAAAGGAGGGGAGTAAAGGAGAGTCATGGATGAAGGCAGGGCACCGCCGGAGCCTTTGGAATGAATGATTCCATAGCCCTCCAGACGCCAGCTGAGCACCCGAGTATCACTGCCCAAAGACCGAAACTAGAATGTGCCGAGTAGCGTAGCAGCTGTGGTCCATTACCCCCAGCCCGTACACCCTTTCTCACAGCGCAGCCTTTCTTGTCTCCACACCGGCCCCAATTAGATTCCTGCTTTAAAGCCTTAGAAACCGAATGGGCAATTCAGAGGGCGGTGAGTTAAGAGAAGAAACGAAACAATAGGTAGTCGAGTAGGTACAGCATAACCCCTTACAAACTTGAAAACAAAAGTGATATTGCAGTACTTCTTAAGGTCATTTTCATGACTATCATGTTGTTGGAGAAAGTTCTGGAGTTCCATATTGTATAGTCCCCAAAACGGGTGTGTGCGCGATCTGCCAGCCTATCAGCTTCACTTGGAGAGAGTAAAAATATGTAACCCTTAGGGCAGCATAGGGACTGACTCAGAGCGGATGCCGGCTGGAAACCCCTGGCTTCCCTGATTCCTCTGGGCTGTGAGCCCCGGTGGTGCCGACCATGCGTGGACTGGCCGGGGGTGGGGGGTGGGCTGTCAGGATGATCGCAGAAAACAGATACAGGTGCTAAGGGGCACTTTGGCACAAAAGCAGTTCCTTCCCTTCCATTCCCTTCTACTTGAGTCTCTGGGGTTTTTTGTTTCATTGTTTGTTTTGCTCTTACCATTTTTAAAGGGAGGGAAATGGCACACATCCCCTTTCTTGGTCATTAGGTGACTGCACCATGTAGGCGGCAGTCACACTCGATAGTAAGTGTGCTGATGTCTTAAGGAAACTCAGCGACATACATGTGCAATCAATCTGTAGACGGTGCAAATTAACCGGGATTTATTTTTTAAGCGTTTACTGTGTGCCCAAGGATCATGAAAGACATAATAGAAGAGTAATAGTAATAACTTCACTCATAAGAAATAATTTTATCCTCTAAATATTTTTGAATAATTTTATCCTCTAAATATTTTTGAGCCTTTCTTAAAATGCCAGTTGTGTTTAGAGAGTTCATTTCGAAGGAGTCTATTAACACTGAAACATCAGTAATCCTGCCTGGGTCCATGTGGTGCAGGGTTACATGAGCTTTATAAAAGAAATGAAACCTAACGCAGATAGTTAGAACACAAATAGCCGGAAACCGAAGGCATAGTACCCCCAGCATACCATGGCTTTTAATTTCCAAAGCAAGATTCTGAGTGAGAGTAAGTGAATTAAGACAAAAAAGCCACCGTCTGTTGAGTACTTAGGATGTGTCCGACCCCTCGTATATTTTATCTTAAGAACTGAAGCTTAGAGAATATATATAAGATCCCATGGTTTGTAGGGGCCAGAATGAGAATTCCAACCCCTGTCTGCCTGACTCCAAGGTGATACCACACTTTTCGCTCAAGTCTGGTGCTTGGGGACTACAGATATTTCCAGGACAGATGAGGACTGGGGCTTTCTCTAGAAATCTCAGCCCTGGATGCATGGGTGCTATTGTTGAGAGGAAAAACCCACTCGGGAGCCCTTCAGAGAGGTGAGAGTTGACAGGTGCTGAGGTCAGAAGAAGATCGGAAGAGGTATACCCAGCAGCAAACAGAGCATAGCTCTTTCTTCACTGTGACTTTTACTTGCCTTTTGATGATTTTTAAAGTTGTGAGGTTAGAGTTCAACCTTCATAACATGCCTAACTCCACTAGAAAAGAGAAAAGTGGCTGAGGGCTTCTCAAAGCATGTAATTTCTCTATGTCTTGCTCTTTAGGCAGTTTTTTGGTTTTGGGGGGGTTTTGGGGGGGTTTTTTTGGGGGGGGGTGGGCAGAGGGAGAGGGAGTGAGAGGATCTTAAGCAGGTTGCATGCTCAGCTCAGCGCAGAGCCCGAGGAAGGGCGGGGCTCAATCTCACGACCCTGAGATCATGACCTGAGCCGAAATCGAGTCGGACACTTAACAAACTGAGCCACCCACGCACCCCACTCTTCATGCAGTATTTTCAATATGTTCTCTGTTTTCCATGTTTTCACAGATGATGTATTTTAACTAATAAACTTCTATTTTAATTGGTTTTGTCCTAATTCCACTTAACAAGAACCAGAGCCTCAATCCCTCATTACATTAGCCAAGCTCAATACATTGTTGGTCATAACTAAAAATTATTTTCCTAATTGAATTCCTCAGAGTCACTTTGGTCACCTCCACTGTAATTGGCCGGTGCCCCATTTTGGAGGTACCCCAAATTGGCAGCTTATTTCTGAGGAGGATCCCAGAGTTGCCCTCATTCTGATTTCAAAGTCAGTTGAGGATTAGAGTTTTTGCAGGAGAAATCCTGGGGGATGGGACTTCTCCAAGGTAACTCTGGGCTTGAGGAAATCCGAATCAAAATCATAAACCTGTGTGGATAAGGAACCAAGGCACCGCTCACCAGGCTCGATGCCAACAACCGACTCCACCACGTTCTTCGCACGTGGCCCCACCACGCGGGGGTGGGTTGGTATGGGTCTGGAGAAACTCTAACTGCTGTTGTCTACCTGTCCCCTTCCCACTCCTTGTTGGCATTTTCCTGCTCTGCTTTCCTTCCCTGAATCATTTTCTCTCTTCATTCCTGCAGCTGCGGCCTTCCCGCCCTCTACTCCTCGGGCCTCCTTCCCTCCGGCCCCAGCGCTCAGACTCATTGCTGCTGATTAAATATGTGGCGCTGCAGATTGGTTCAAGTAAGGCCCTCCCACGATTCTCCACCTGACTCAAAATGTTTAAACGGCTTCTTTCTAAACCACGAAAATGCTGGGTTTTATTTCCATAGGTTGCTTTGGACAGCAATTGGGCAAATAACCCAAAATCTCAGACTTGACTTTTAAAAACACTTTTCCCCCTTTAGATTTACAAGTAATTTCACCTTAGAGACAAAAAAAAAAAAAGTACAAAAGAGCACCAAGGTGACGGGATGGGAAGACGAGCCCAATAAAGAAATCAAATTGGCTCAGAGAGGGGTGCCCAACAACAAGGCTGCTTCTGTCCATAGTCCTGCCATGGGCCTTCCCCCCACCCCATCTCCACCTCAACCCAGTATCACTGATAGAGGAATATGTGAAAACCCCAGTTTCAAAATGTCCTGTGTGCTAGAATGCAGGTGCCTGTTGAGCCGGTCTGGGACACACAGAGGTACCGCATAGCATCTGCCTCAAGGGGGTGCTACTTGCCCACGGTGATGAGCCAACCACAAGCCACGTGGGATGGCGCTTCCCCTCATTTGTTTTCCTTCATTTATGTTACTTGGATGTTTAAGTAATAAACACAAATTTTCTGTGTTTACATCTCTTATTTCTCTAGGAAACAGTTCCCTAAAGGCTGTCTACATGAAAGACAAATTGAAGAGTATGCGGCTCCTGAATCCCACTGTCCAGCGTTCTAAGACTCCCATATTTTTCAGCCCAGCATTTAGCTCATGCTCTGGAGGAGACACCCTCTTGAACTTTCTACCAGACTGTGCAACCTTTCTGAAATCACAGCTGTGTCTTACTCATTCTCTGCAATCCCTTGACATAGTCAGTGCTCACCATTGCACCATATTTGCATCATATTCATTAAGCATCAATATGCTCACATGGATTGAGCAGAGTCATCTAAAATATCCTGAGTTATTTTTTTATTAAGATTTTACTTATTTGAGAGAGAGAATGAGAGAAAGACAGCATGAGCAGGATGAGGGGCAGAGGGAGAAGCAGACTCCCTGTTGAGCAGGGATCCTGAGGTGGGGCTCGATTCAGGGACTTGGGAAACATGACCTGAGCCGAAGGCAGATGCTTAACAACTGAGCCACCCAGGCGCCCAAAAGATACCATGAGTTATATGCACAGGTTCTGGGGTGCCTGGATAAAAGACCATATTCAGGGGCATATAGTGTGCGGCTTTGCGAGTCACCAGAGACAGTGGCTGAGGGACAGAATTCCAGCTCACATCTGGCCGGCAGTGGCATCCAGGGAGTTTACATGGAACAGCTTTCATTATTCTGTGGCATCACCTTTAAGGTCAGAGATGTGTCCCAACACTTTTTGTTTCCCTTAAAGGTAAATAAAGGTGGTTTCTGATCTTTTGCAATTACAAACAATGCTACAAAAAATCATTCCTGACTCTATTTAGAATTTTCTACTGTCAACCATAAAAGGACAATACCACTGAGTAACACTGTGCTTCCTTTCGTTTATCCAAAAATTGAATCAAGATTGCAGAAGTACCTCTAAGTTAAGATTTTCTTCAGTTTGATGACTGAGTATTCATTGACCTATGATTTTATAATTTTATTCATGTTCATTTTTGTTCATTTTTTTAAAGATTTTATTTATTTATTTGACACAGAGAGAGAGAAAATGAGAGAGAGAACACAAGCAGGGGGAGTGAGAGAAGGAGAAGCAGGCTTCCCGCGGAGCAGGGGGCCCAATACCGGTCTCAATCCCAGGACCCTGGGACCATGACCCCAGCTGAAGGTAGATGCTTAACGACTGAGCCACCCAGGTGTCCCTGTTCATTTATTTTCAAGTAAGTAATTCGTTCATATGGTTCAACATTCAAAAGGCAAGAAGATGTGCTATGATCATTTCCCTCCCATCCCAGATTCCCTTTTAATAATCAACTAAATTATGAAATTCTTGGCCATCCTCTGGATAGTGTATGCAGTCCCAAGCAAATACCTGTATAATATGTCTCCCTTTGTTCACATAAATACTAGCCTGGCATACATACTGTTCTATGCCTTGCTTTTTCATTACAGTATATTTTGGCAATAATTTCCTATCAGTACATAAAGAACTTCCTTATTTTGTGTGTGTGACTGCATAATTTTCTACTGTATAAATACATGTACCATAACTTACCTAGCCATTTCCCTATTGATTTAGGTGGTTTCTGATCTTTGGCAATTACAAACAATGCTACAATAAATAACACTGTACACACCAAAAGCCATTCCACAATGGTCAAGCCTATTTATAGATAATTTCTAAAAGTGGAATTTTAGGTCCAAACATGTATAATTTTGATAGATATTGGAGGCTAGATTGCCTTCTTTAGAAGTCCTATCCATTACACTTCCTCTGCAATGTAGGAGAATGCTTGTTTTCTCACCTCTTTACCTTCCCTATGTGCTTGTCATCAAACATTTTTTTAAGACTTATTTATTTGAGAGAGAGAGAGAGTGTGTGTGTGTGTGTGTGTGTGTGTGTGTGAGCTGGGGTAGGGGCAGCGGGAGAGAGTCCTCAGACAGTCTCCCTGCTGAGCACAAGGCTGAGAGAGAGAGAGAGAGAGATGCGCGAGGGCTCCATCCCAGGACCCTGAGATCATGACCTGAGCCCAAAGAGTCAGACACTTAACTGACTGAACCACTCACGTGCCCCATCAAACATTTTTATATTTGCAAATCTGTAGGATTAAAAAATGGTATGATACGTATATTTGCATTTCTTGTCATGTAAGTTGGGTTGAGCATCTTTTCATGGATTTAAGAGCCAATTTTCTTTCCTGTACTTCTGTGTTTCTATGTTTCTTGCCCTCTTGATCATTTTTTTCTAATTGATTTGTAGGAGCTCACAGGGATGTAAGCCTTTTGTTTGTAATAGGAATGTTAAATATTTTCTCACACTTTTGTCTTTTGACTTTATGATGGTTTTTACTGTGAAGAAAAATGTTATTTTCTTTTTATATAATTGAGTTTATCTATCTTTTCTTTTATGGATTCAAGTCATACCTTCAGGTTTCCCAGCTCCAAAATTTAAAAATAAAAATGTCCCAAATTTCCCTTTGTTGTTTCTATGATCTTAAGTTTTAGATTTTTTTAGTTTCAAAGCATTGATTTTTTTTTTTCTTCTCAACAATTACTGTTCCAAATGGAAGGATCCTAATGATCAATTTGCCCTTGTGCAGAAATCCCACATAGCTCCTCAATGACTAGTTTGATTGTCTTTCTCAGGATTTGAGGGTATTTTTCTGAAGAGATAAGCTAAAACTACCCAGAGTATTTCGCACGCTGTCATCCAATCAAATATCTACACTCCAGGGGCTCCTTAGAGTATGTAAGACACAATCCTTATCTTTCAGAAGCTATATTCTAGGGATTGGACACCATAAGCAGCCTGCAACTCTACAGGAAACAAGCTAGAATAGAGAAAGGAATAAAGTCAGGTAGAATATCAGATGGGGAGCAGTTACCGCTCCAAGAGTGAATGTTAAGGAAAAGCTGCAAGAATATAATCTTTTCACCAGTCTTGCAGGCTATATAAGAGTTTGCCAGATAGACACAAACAGAAAGGAAATGCCAGGCAGACGGAACAGCACAATATCAGAAATCACCCAATCAGCATTCCAGAATCTTGTTCATTCTTGGTATTAAGTCAAGTTAATTAACTGATACCATTGTACCACCAAATGATTGAGTACTGGTTCCAAATTTTCTTGGTCCTCAGATAAAAAGCAAAAGATTTCCTTAACTTATATGTAATTCCCAGTGCTGATTCTAGCCAGAAGGAAAACATCTGCCACTGAGACAAAGCCACTTATAAATGACATGGTACAGCTGTTGGGCCCGGAAGTATATTTGCAAGGCACATGCTGCTTGATGGTGACTCTGGAGTGCTGTGCTGAGTAGGACATGTCGGGAGCCAGCAGGAAGGCAGACCATGATAATTAGTGAGGTCTGCAGTGGGTTTTAGAGGGGTAGAATGACAGCACACATGCTATCCAATTACATTCAATACCTGAGTTATTTGGCCCTGACCTTTATCTATAGCCTCATCCCCAACTAAAAGTAGGGGATGTCTCAGAGCACAAGGGGTCCCCATTCATGCCCGCGCAGTCCTGTTCTCAGGGGGTGCCACTCATAGGAACTGTGTAAATGGTACCCCTTGGTGCTGTTCAACATAATAGTGACTGAAGTTCTGCTTAACTTTACATGCTCACCGCCTAAAACGCATGCCTGCATTTACTGTAGGTCTGCTCCATTCTTCATTTTATTACCATCCAGATTCCTCTCCTTCACCAGTGACACGACAAAATATGTTCATCAGAAGCCCCCGAAGTTTTCCATCTTGAAGTTCAGACACCCAGACAAAAACTGACTTCTTTTTCATTTCCACTTCCAAAGTCCCAGGCAAGGATTCTGATTGGCCCAGCTTGAGTCAAGAACCAACTTCTGGACCAATCAACTGTGAGGAGTAAGATGGGTCACACTTTACTAATATGGAAACTTTTGTTGTAACTCAAGTTTTCAGAAACAGGGGATTCTTATTTCACAAACTTATAAATGTCTATTTCATATATAGATTCTTCTAGGGCAGGGTCCATGGATTATTGATCTTTGGTCAGTTTATAAAACTTGTATGTAATTGGGTCCTTCACATATTTCATTGAAGAACCAGGCACCTTTTGTTGAATGATGAATGAATGAATGATTATAGATATTATTGTCTCCATTTTTTTATTTTTTTATTATTTTTTTAAAGATTTTATTTATTTATTTGTCAGAGAGAGAGCATGAGGGAGAGCATGAGCAGGGGGAGGAGGAGGGCCAGAGGGAGGAGCAGACTCCCTGTCGAGCAAGGAGCCCGATGTGGGACTCTATCCCAGGACTCTAGGATCATGACCTGACCCAAAGGCAGATGCTTAACTGACTGAGCCACCCAGGCATCCCTATTGTCTCCATTTTAATGAGGTTATCTCAGATAATTACATTGCCTGGAGAAATATAAACATTATAGTGATCAATTAGAATTTTGGTGTCTGGTTATAAACAAGACTTTTTCCACTACATGAAGGACTATAAATGGAGTCTTACAAGAGATGTAGGTGATATGGCATAATAAAATAAACTTTTACTTTGGAACAAACAGACCCAGCAAGCTCTATAGTCTTTGTCAAGTTGCTTTACCTTTCTGAGCCTGTATATTCATCTGTAAAGTGAAAATAATGTCATCTATAGCACAAAGTTGTTATGGAACATAAACCCATAAAGAATGTCAAATGCCTGGCATATCAGATTTTCAAGAAATATTGGTTATATTTCCTTTTTGTACTAATTGTCTTCGTTGGAGTTGTTTCTCAATTTCCCAGCCATCTTATATGTCTGCATGTCATCCTATTTGACTCTACCATTGTTTATTTTGTTAGCAGGTAGACTCTGAGAGACCAAGCATTATGTCTCTATAAATTACTCTTTTAAAGAATACTAAGAAGGCTGACTGTGCTTTGGAATTGTAAGGACACTGTTTGATGGTGACGAGTGCCTGGATTACCAAGACAACCTTCAACAGGTACCACACAGACACCCTCCATTCTGTCTCTACATGGCCAGATTTTTTCAAATCAAAGATTTGAAATTCTAAATCATATTATATCTATTTCTTAAAAGGCTTCAGATGTTTCCCATTGCTCTTAGTACAAAACCCAAACTCCTTAGTGTGGCCATAAAACTCTATGTGGGTTGGCCTCTGTCTCCTCAGTCTCTGAGCCTCAGCCACAGGGGCCTCCCCTCAGTGCCTCTGCATGGTCCCTCAGCACAGGGCCTTGGTACACACTGCTTCTTCTGCCCGGATGCTCTTCTTCTCTCCCTCCCAGTCACCTAACTGCTCATTTAGTGTGCTTCCTCAGGAAAATCTTTCCAAATCTTATCTAAATTATGTCCCCCTCACAGCCAAGAGTAGCTATAGTCCTTTTCCTGTGTAGCACTTGGCACTCTGGTAACTTACATTTATTTATCTGATTATTTGATTATCTGTATCACTACTAAATAAATGGTCTGCTCCAAAAAAACAGGCACTGTGTCTGTTTTTGCTCACCACACTTCTCCCACGTCTAGTACAACTAGATGATGTATTGCAGATGTACAGAAAATATTGGTTGAAGAAATGCATGTTGTACAATAAAAATGACCAAAAACATATTGCTTATTGCTCTATAACAAAGTAGCTTCAAGCAACAAGAATCGTTTATTACCTCTCACAGTTTTTGTGGGTCAGGAATTTGGTGGTGGCTTCCTGAGTATCTTTTGTGTTGAGTCTTTCATGACGTTGTAGTCAGAGATCAGTGGGGGCTACAGTCATCTGAAGGCTTGTCTGAGGCTGGAGATCTTCCCAAGAGCCTGGAAGTTTCTGCTGGTTCTTGAGAAGAAGCCTCAGTTCTGCACGTGGGCCTCTCCACAGGGTTTCTTGAGCGTCCTCAAGACATGGCAGCTGGCTTCTACCAGAGAAAACTATCCAAGTCTGCAACTTTATGGCTTAACATTGGAAGTCATGGACAGTCACATGTGCAGTATTCTGCTGGTCACACAGGTCAGCTCTGATTCGTGGTAGGACTACACAAAGGCATGAAAACCAGCAGGCATGGATAACTGGAAGCCATCTTGGAGACTGGCTACCACAAATGCCTCTGTTTAACTCTTGCATTTTCAGACTCTTGACGTATGGAAAACATTTGTACAAAGAAGGTAGGGCATCCTTCCCTGAGGCTTCTCTACCTCTCCTAGACTTATACTGGGTTTCCAAATCCAGAAGTTCTAGTGAAAGTCTCAAAAAAACATCCTTCTCATACAGAGTTAATTAACAAGTTACTGTTCCCCAAAGACTCTGCCCCAGTCAAGTGACCAGGTCACATTTTTTTTTCCTATTCTATCACTTATCTACTGCTTCATAACAAATTGCCACAGAACTTGGAGGCTTAAAACAACACACATTTATCATCTCACAGTTGCTATGGGTCAAGAATTTGGGCATAACTTAGCTGTGCCCTCTGGCCCAGGGTCTCTCTCAGAGCTGTGATGACGGTGTGGGGCAGGAACTACACTCATCTCAAGGTTCAGCTAAGGCTGGATCACTTTTGCACCAGTGGTTAGACTAAGGGCCTCAGTTTCTCCCCGGCTGTTCACCAGAGGCTGCCCTCTCAGCCACATGGCCTCTTACTAGTGTAGCTCACAACAAGGCAGCTGACTTCATCAAAGTTAGCAAGGGAGAGGAAGTGAGAGAATGCTAGTAAGATGGAAATCACAGCCTTTTGTTACCTGATCTTGGAAGTAACAGCCCATCACTTTTGAAGTAACATCCCCACTGTCTCTCTCTCTCTCTCTCTCTTTTTTTAAGTGTTTTTAGTTGACTTATTTATTTTATTTCTAAATTTTTAATTTTTTTCCTTTCTTTTAGTTTTTTTTCTTTTTCTTATTTTATTTGCTGTTTTCTCTTCATTCAAAGCAAGGCAGTAGTTCCATTTTGCATTCAAGGAAGGGGGCTTACACAAGGGTGTGAATACTAGGAAGTGGGGAACATTGAGGCCCCATGACTTCCTACCACCCCCAGTAACCTCCCTGAGTTAAGGAGTGTCTCTCTGCTTACCACAGACTTCCACTGAGCATTCCACCCCGGTTTTACTATTTCTCTCCCTTTTGGGACCCACTCTATAGATAGCCTAACCTAGGATTTCTGGAAGCAGTCATGGGAAAAATTTTCTATATTCCCACCAATTCCAAGAATTTGTCTCTTTTTAAAGAGAACAAACAAAAAACTCTATAGTTTTTCTGATTTCAAAACTAACAAAAGCTTGGGGTGCCTTGCTGGCTCAGGCAATAGAGTATACTTCTCTTGATCTTGGGGTTATGAGTTCGAGCCCCACATGTGGTGTCAAGTTTACTTAAAATAAAAAATTAAAAAAAATTTTTTTAAGTAACACAAACTCATTGTAAGACTCTGACAATACCAAAATATAAAACTATAAATAAAAATTCCCTAGCCTTCCTCCCACATCTCAGAGATAACTTACCAATGTTAATATTGTGGTATACACTTCTATCCCTTTTTCCAATATATGTGCTAATATCATATTCTTACTAATTTACCAAAAAGGTATCAAATGCTTCTTTAGGTTTTTGTTTTGCTTTGTGTTGTTTTATTTAACAGGGCAGTTTGGCCATCTTTTAATATGGGCACATGATCTACAGCATTCTATTCCTATACACATATAGCATAATCTATTTAATAATTCCTTATGGGTAGTCACTTAGATTTAAAAAAAAAAAAAAATCATACCTGGGGCACCTGGGTGGCTCAGTCATTAAGCATCTGCCTTTGGCTCAGGTCATGATCCCAGGGTCCTGGGATCGAGCCCTGCATCGGGCTCCCTGCTCAGCGGGAAGCCTGCTCCCCCTCTCCCACTCCCCCTGCTTGTGTTCCTGCTCTCGCTATCTCTCTCTCTCTCAAATAAATAAATAAAATCTTTATTCTTACCTGTTATAAACGTTGCTACAATGTGCGTATACGTGTGTATGGGAAGGAGTGTATTTGCACATTTTCGTATTTCAGCAGAACAGGTTTCTAGAAGTGGAATGCTGAATCAAAGGATATTACAAGTGTATTACAAAATGTTGTTCAGAAAGGTTACCCCAATTTCAACTTTTCTAAAACTGATGATATTTGTCAGAGTAAAGTCCCTGGAGGAACAGGTCTATTGCCTTTCAAGGGGATCCAAGACCCTGTTAATTGTGGAAATAGCTAAAAAGCAGTAGAGGCAGAACTCCTCTGTCAAGGACCAGGGCTGCAACAACAATAACAAAAAAACCCCGGATTAATTCTCAGCTGATTCTGGTTCTGACTCTGCTTCCTCTCTCTGTGCTAGTAGTTGACCAAGCAATGAGGCTGTGTGGGCCTCACCCACACAGCTGAGCCCGCATCACATGCAGGGTGACCCCGAGATGCCCCCACAAGACCCAGCTCACCTGGAGCAGAGATTCATGTGACTGGTTCACTAATTAGCCTCCCATCAGAGGCTTATTAGAGGACAACCGGTGGTGGAGGGGACCCTGCTGGGCCTCTGGGTTGGGAAGGTTCCTTGATAGAGCCTTCCTGACCCAGCCACCTGAGCTGGGCTGGGAGGAGCAGAGGAATTCAAGGCCAGAAACACCTATAAACAGCTAGCACCCAAAGTCAGACCATTTTGTGCACAAATTCAGGCTCTCTTTGTCCTAGTTACAAGATGGAACTCATGATCTCCCACAAAATGGAAGCTCTCTGGTGGTGATGACACGGGTGTGTAACACAGGGAATAATTCACGGAGCCGTACACTTCAGTGTGTGCATTTTACTACATGTAAATTATACTTCAAAAGAGAGGAGGGAGGGAGGGATCATAGAAGAGAAAAAAGGGAAGAGAAGGGAAAGGAGGGTCCGGAGGGGACAGGGTCCCACAGGGCGTCCCATCACTGCCCAAGCACACCTCTTCCCGGGATGATGAGAGAACAAAGGACCTGTAGACCTTCTGGCCTGTGTTCCAGCCTGTACCAAGTGAGCCACTAGTGTTGGCCCCGCGCCCTTTGCTCAACAATGGTGCGTCCATTGTTAATAGTCAATAGTACAAGAGATGGGAGTAACAGAGAAAGAGCGTCTGCACAATAACAACATTTGGTGATGTAATATTGAGAAGTATTACTGGATGGTTCCTCTCCTTTGACTTGGTGACCTTTCCCCCATTCCTGTGGAGAAACAAGAGGCTGCCATTTATCCCATAGGAGGCTTATCATGGTGGAGCCAGAGAAGAGAGCACAGGTTGTTGGCTTTTAAATTCAGAAGGAGTCTTCCAACGTAACACTGAAGATAGATGGAGGAATGGAGAATGTTGGCCAAGCCAGTCTCCTGTACTGTCCACCCCCCTTCCTTCTTCCAACCGCCCTCTTCCCTGCTGCCCCCTCCCCACCCCTGAGAAGATAAAAAAGGGAGAGAGCCAGTCTGGATGGGGGACTCATGGGAGAGGCGCTGAAGGCCATGGTCTCTCATAAGTTGTTAGCTTCAAAGGGAGAAAAAAATGGCCACCAGGAAAGTTTGGGAATTTCAGAGTAAGGGAACAGGAGTGGGTTTAAATCTGAAGTGTCTGTGTATGCTTGGAACAGAGTAAGATTGTTTTCTGCCACCAGAAAAAAAAAAGAGAGAACTAAAAATAAAGAGTTGGAAAAAAATGCAGACTTTTTTTTTTTTTTGCTTGTCTGTATTAGTGGGAAAATGCACATTTGCCACAAAAGCACAATTCTCTGGAGTGGATGTTTTTGCTTGTGTTCTGCATCACTCTTATCACAAAGATGCATTTTCCAAGCCTAGAAATCACATATGTGACCTAACTGGGACAGCCAAGAAAGAAAAAAAAGAGAGAGAAAGAGAGAATGTTATGGCTCAGCTCTTGTCATCTGGAGATTTTCATCCAGAGTGTCAGCTCAGACACTGAATGGGAAAAGAGAAGGCACTAGATTTCCCCTCTAACCTTGCCAAGAAAAAAAAAACTGCTTCCCAGGCCTCTGTGCCCAGGCCTGCCCTAATTTGTTTCCCAAGTTAGGAAAAGAAAACCACATGATGAGACTCATTTCACAGCCATTTGTATTTCCCCACCCCTGAATGTGACTCAGCAGATCCCCAAGGGCTGGGTGAGGGAGGGAAGGTCCAGTGTGTTTAACCACTACCACCTGATGGCCTGCTACGGCACAAGCAGAAAGAGATGCTATGAACAAAGGCTTCCTCAAGCCTGGATCCATGACCTGGACACCTGGACCAATTCCCTCCCTTCTCTCCCCACTCCCAGCCCCAGTTTGGCCTCCCCCCAGAAGGGGAAAGAAATGCTCCCCTTGTTCACTCTGGGCATGAGTGATTCGGTTCTAACAGCTGAGCCCTGGGATCAATTGGCCAAAGGTAACAGGTGGGTTGGCTTTTTTTTTAAGTTTCCAGAAAGCAAATGAATCTAAGATGAGATGCTATGGTTTTAGCTCCCCAAATGGGTGCCTGGTGAACGGAAGCATGGAGTAATCAGCTGAAGTGCAGAAACCCCAATGTGGGTGCTTAAATGGTTGGGAAATAGTTTCTAAAGCAAGAGCAATTATGATAACCAATCAAATTCTGGCTCCAGATTTAGCAAACCAGACCCAGAAGAGTGGTTTAAGGTCTAGACAGGTGTTACAGTTTCACACATTGCAAGATGCACTGAAAATCTTATCAAAAGCCAGGTGGCTGAAAGACAGCCAAAAAAGAAAAAGGAATTCCTTTGGTTCACCCAAGATGGCGCATTGGGAAAGCCAATCTGCCGGAACACTTTAATTTGGGAAGAAGGCAAAATTCATTTGAATGTATATGTTCAAAGTCCTAAGAATTTAAGTATAAGTCTTTTTCACCTTCTGGAAATGGTGTCTGGTCCACACAAGAGAGAGCTGATTTTCCTATGGCCTGGTATTGGCCCTGATTGTCTTACCCCAGCTCTTCATAATGTCTCCAACCGCATGGAAGTGTTTTCAGGGCAAGGATCTTGACCTCGCCTCTGTTTGCAGAGCCCCCAGAGTGTGCAGACTGAGGGCTTTGTAATTATGTGAGGACAACTTAATTAAGCTTGACATCAACCCTGGATTTCAGTTCTCCTCTTCCTTTTCTCAGTTAAGACAACAAGTGTGAAGACGGGTAAGAACATGAATATAACGTAGTTTAGAAGACAGTGAGTTCTGAGATACAGCATTGTGACTTTTTGCCTGAACAGAATGAAAGGGAATTGCTGGACCCTGAAGAGCTAAATTTAAAATATGCACATTTGACAATAGCAAATGACAATAGCAAAGAGCCAATTTGTTTTAATCATTTGCCTAGAACTGAGCAGAAAGCATCTGATTTTTAAAGCTACTTCATGGTCAGCTAAACACATTTGTTATTCCTCAGAACTCTGTTTTGAGGTTAAAAAAAAAAAAAAGCCCTCTGCAAAATGACACTTCCTTGTTTGTGGACTGTTGGGTGCTCTGCCTCAGGCCTGGTAAGCGGGGCCCTGCTGGGTTTCCGGGTCTTCCGGCTGCACCCAGGTTGCTATAGAGATCTTTGGAGCAGAATCCAGAGTGAGCAGTTGTCGGAGGAGTCTCGGCTTGAGGCTGGAAAACAGCTCATTGGGAGCCTCAGCAGACAACATGGATTTTTCCAGAATTAAAATGAAAGCCCGAGGGAGCAAAGATTCACCTGCTTCTTCCCCAGGCAGAGAAAATTTGGTTGTTCATGAGCACGGTCTTCATGTGACGTTAGCAAATGACCTCAGCTGTCCTTTATTTGTCGCTTTGCAAATGGACTCGGGAAAGCTAGGGCTCACCAAATCCGGATCCCCCCAGCAGGGGCCATCCGCTCCCCAGCCCACCTTTCTGTCAAGGTGCCCCAGCCTGAGCCAAAGAAGATTTCTGAGACTGCTTGGGTGGCCCTGTGGGATTCCAGAAGTTACCTGGGCCCAGGGCCATGACAAAGGGGAGGGAGGGCCTGCAGCCCTGGCTCCCTTCAGCTCAAATGTGCTCCAGGTTCAGCTCCAGGCCCTAGCACCACTGCTGACAAAAGAACAACATGCGACTGGGCCAGGGGTTCCAAATGCCAACTATCTCAGTTTTTTAAAGTTCTGGCTGTTTTTGTATTTATTTTGATATTTATTTACTTTGATAGAAACTTGTTTGAGGTCATAGGGGGAGGTAACATGTCTAGTTTATTTAAGCTTTCAAAAAGTTAGGAGGGCAAAGCCGTGCTGCAGGATGCCCCAGCCCAGCCTTGTGCCAATGGAGGCCCCCACCTCTCCCAGGAACCCCTGACCTCACTGCAGAGGTCCCGCCTTACTCCCCTCTGCCCTCGGGCCCCTCGGGCCCGGCTGTTTCTTACACAGCTTGCTTCTCCCATGATCAGTTCCACACCGGGGAGACTCAATTTTTGATGGACTGACAGGTCCAAGACCAGTGATTTTAAAGCAGGAAATGATAGCTTTCGTATTCGTGGCAGTGAAGGGCTTGAGTCTATCAGATCACAGGCCAGGATTTTAGGAGACCTCTAAAGGTCAAATCATTCATTCCCTGCCTCAAAGCAGGAGAGCACCAGTCCCAAAACCAAAGGTCCCTGTTTTGTTTGCTTTTTAATTTAAAAGTTTGCAGGGACACCCTGGTGGCCTCAGTTGGCTGAATGTCTGACTCTTGATTTTGGCTCAGGTCATGATCTCTAGGTTGTGGGATCAAGGCCTATGTCAAGCTCTGCACTCAGCGGGGAATCTGCTTAAGTTTCTCTCCCTCTGTCCCTTCCCCCACTGGTGCACTGGTGTGAGCTCTCTCTAAAATAAATAAATAAATCTTAAAAAAAAAAAAAAAAAAAGCTTATAGCTGTAATATCGTTAACACGCTTTGGATTCTGGGCAAGAAAAAAATTCGCCAGAGCATAACCGGAATAGGTGGCATGCCTCTGAGGTGGCAATTTCCCTTGCCCTCTTCCTTACAGAGCATGAACTGGCTCTGGAGTCAGACAGACACTAGGTTTAATCCAGATCATTTATGAGCTCTGTAACCTCGAACATGTCACTTAAGCTAAGACTCGGCTTCTTTCACTATCAATGGGGGTTTGTAAGGAGTAAATGAAATGATGCACATCAAGTATTTAAAGCTTTCTTGGTACACAGTAAGCTCCGCAGAGAGGAACGGATGTTGTTATAGTTAGTGGCCTGCCCTCCTCCTATCCCCTCAAGGATCCCCAGCCTCTGCAACTACAGCAATTGGATACATAATGGTCCTCTGGGTAAAGCTTGCAAGTATGGACTTGAGCTCATCTTTGGAGAGCCACAATGGCAAATAGGCAATAACACTGGGCTGCGGGGGCAGGGAGTTGTAAGAGGAGGGGCGGGGCCATCCTGCTACTTTTTGATGACAGTCTGAGAACTCTATAGTCCCAGTGCGTCATTGGTTTCAGTCCTCTGGTCCCTAACCTTCTCTAAGATAAAGTGGAAACCTGGGCGGACCCCCTGTACTCCTCACTTACGTACACTTACTAGGGGAGGCCTTTTACTGGTTTGCGGTCGTCATTACTTCCCTTCCTTCCGCATCCTTTGAGACATGTCTGCCATCTAAACTTTGTGTCCAGAGGAGGGGAAGTGCATGTGGAAAATGTCTGGAAACCATTTGCCTCAGATCTCAACCCTTGGCAACCCTTGAGAAGACCTGAGTCCCTGCTACCTGATGCCAACCCCTTCTCGGGGACCCAGCCATTTCTTTGGCTTATTTGGTGAACTTGGTGAAAATGAGTAGAGGGGTAGCCTCATTTAGCTGCTCAGTTTTGCTCAGGAAGAAGGCTGCTAGAGTTTATGCAGAAAGGAGAAGAAAAGCATTTCATCAGTAGAAAGGTGTTGCTACAGACTGACCAAGGTTTCAGAAAGACTACCGAGCCTGCATGGGGTTCAAGACCAGAAGGAAGACATAGAGGCGAAGGGGTGAGGGCTGCAGTCCAAGGACACTCTCCCTTCCCCCTGTGCCATTCCCACCGGCTGGGAACATCACACCCACTACTGGTGGGGCTCCCCTTCTTCCTTTTCAGAGTGCCTCCCCCTTTATTCCCTCACCTCCCACTGTCTCCTCAGCTCCTCATGACCTGACTTCTGCCTCCCCATGCACTGCCCAGCTCTGCTGACACCCCAACCGTGGCCTCCAGCCTCCGTCACCCCTCAGCAGCATACCACGCCGCTCACCTCCCTCCTTGAAGAGTTCCATCTTCTGACGTGTGTATCGGCATCACCCTTGCTCCTCTCTTCTCTCTGAACACTTTTTTTTTTTTTGAAGATTTTATTTATTTATTTGTCAGAGAGACAAAGCACAAGCAGGAGGAGAAACAGAGGGAGAGGGAGAAGCAGGCTCCCCGCCAAGCAGAGAGCCTGATGTGGGGCTCGATCCCAGGACTCTGGGATCATGACCTGAGCCGAAGGCAGATGCTTAGACTGAGCCACCCAGGTGCCCCTCTCTGAACACTTTCTTACCAACCTTCCTCAGCTCCACCTGCCTTAACTAGGAATTCCCTAAAGTCCAGTCTTGGTTTTCTTAAGGCCATTATCAGCCCATCTCAGCCTTAGGCTCTGGAGAGACAATACGATCAGAAGCATCATTTGAGAGTGATTTGTATAAAGCCGTGGGAGTGCAGGAGATTGCCACCCCATTTCCTCCACTTGCGTGCGGCAGCCTCGCAGCCTCTCCGGCTGGAAACACCAGGGGCTCCTTTATCTTTGATGCCTCCCTCTCCCTTATCTCCCCGTGCAAGACCACATCGCCTTTGGCATTGCTTCACACCCTTCCTGTCTTCCGGCAGCTGCCTCAATATTATTATTTCTTGCCTGAAACATTGCAGTAACTTCTTAATACGCTTCCTTGCCCTGCTGGGAACCACTACTCCAGCCTTCAAAACACCTTATTTCCCCATCTTCCTTCCAGGATTCTATGCTCCAATGGATAGGGATGGAAGGAGGGGGCAAGAGAAGGTCTGGAAGACCCTTGGCCGTAAGGAATAGATGCCTCACTTATAGCTTGTAAGCCGACAATCCAAAGAGGGAGAGAAGGAACTATGAAGAACTCTATTTCATGGAAAATCGCAATAAATTCTAACGCAGGAAGTCCAGTGTTTTGTGTCAAAGGGAACTTCCATAGCAATAACCCTGGACAGAGGGTCATGCATGTTATGGCTTTAATTGCATCTCAGTGTAATAAACCATTCTGCAGAGTTTTTACGTGCTAGGAATTCTGAGGGGTAAACGGCTACAGAGCCGGGAGTAGGCAAATCAGAAGCTGAGAGAAACTTGCTCAGAGCTGGGACAGAAGTGGAATTGAGTATCCAAGGGTCCGGCTGAGGAGGTGGAGCCCAGCATGCCGTGAGACTTTGGCTCCAGTCCTCCTGGAGTAGGAGGGTGGGAATGCCAGAACAGAGGATCAGCACCCCACGAAGCAAACAAAGACTCTTCATTCTTTTCTCATAAATTTGGAAATCCAAAAGAACCCACTGCATATTAGCCGCTGCTTGGCGCTTTCATATGACATTCCATTTCAGTTTCCGGACAAACGAGCAAGTTAGGCACTGTTCTTATAACCATTTTGCAGAGGAAGAAGCAGAGGCTCTTGAGAACTGGAGGGATTTATGAAAGTTTGCTGAGGTCGGACATGACAGACCCAGGATTTGAATCCAGGATTTCTGACCCCACAATGTTTTCTTGGTTAAAACATAGGATAAGAGAGGGCCTTAAGTGCTTCCACAGAACTCAGGGGCATGCGTGGGAACAGAAGTCACTGAGCCACCTCCAAATCCTGACTCTAACTAGTTAAGGCTCCCTGGAAAACCAGGGAGAACCTGGAACAAGGCTCCCAAAGGCTCTCCCTTAGAGTGATGCAATGTCTGTGATAGATGTAGGACTATGACAGAATGGGTAAGCAGAAGGGCCCCAGACCACAGCGCAGGTGGCCCAATTAGCCTCATAGGTGGTACCCAAGGAGTGGGCTTTCAGGAGTAATAGGGTCTGTTGGGTAGCAGTACGAGGGAGGAGACCATGCATACCTGACATTATATACAGGACTGGTTACAGAATTTGCAGAGTCCTCTGCAAAATGAAAATGTGGCCTCTTGTTCAGGATTACTAAGAATTTCAAAATGGTGGCAGCAGGGAATGAAACCAAGCATGGGGACCTTCTAAGCCTGGGACTCCTGGCTGCCATTTTATATATATATATATATTTTGGTCGAGAGGAGGAGTGTTGAAAGGGAGAGGTGCCAGGCAGAACCAAGATTCTGACTTCCCCCAATTCATTCCAAATAGCTGAATTATAATAAACACCATGCTGCAAGTAGGTTCTATGTTCCAAGCACATGACTATATTATTACTCCTACTTTCCCACATGGGAACTATGAGGTTGCAAGAGGCTATAAGACCCACAGCCAGCTGGAGGAAAGTCACCATTCAAACCCAGGTTTCTGGACTCCAAAGCTCTCCCTTCTTCTGCACATTTTCTCCACCTTCAAACCCTGCATAAAATGGAGATTTTAGGAGCTTCGAGCAGGGAAGATGAAAGTTCCATACTAGATCAGCGTTTCTCAAACTCCGGCCCTACATATATATCACTTTCAAATTTTAGTGATATTTTCAATTCATCTATGCTGTCATTTACTTAGTATTTTTCTTCCATTAATTCACTTAAAAATGCTTAGCCTCATTATAAAATACAGTAACTGAAATTGTGTTTGGTATGCTACTATACATTTTTTCGAATACACATGAAAATAAAAAACACTCCCACCTATTCCACTTCTATAAGTTTATCTTATGAATATGTTGTGAAAGGACATCCATTGTGACATTGTTATGATGGCATATAATTGGAAACAACCTGTCCCTCAACAGAAAACTGGTTATGTGAAGAAAAACTATATAGCCATAAACAAAGAAGGAGGAAGCTCTCTATGCCCAGAGAAGGAACTAGTGTCAAGAGAAAGAGCAAGGTGCAGAATTGTATACCAAATGGTGTGTGCCTAAAAGGGGAGGAGGTCTACATTTGCACATGCCTAAAATCTCTTCTGAGAGAAGAATGCCAACACACTAATGCAAATGGTTCTTATCGGGTAGGAAGAGTTTGGCCATGATGGGAAGAAAATTGTCCACATTTATTAATTCTTAAAAAATATTTTGTTTATTTATTTGAGAGAGAGAGGAGCAGAAGGGAGAGGGACAAGCAGACTCTGAGCTGAGCACGGAGCCCGACACGAGGCTTGATTGCATGTCCCTGAGATAATGACCTGAGCTGAAATCAAGAGAAGAGTTGGACACTTAACTGACTGAGCCACCCAGCCGCTCCCACCACATTTGTTAATTTTGAACTATGTGAATGTATTATTTATCCAAAAAAATTAAATGAATTAAAATAATACAACAGTTATTATGATAGAAATGTTCATCTACATACTGCCTAAAATCATCTTGTGAGCCATCGATGGTATGTGTTCAACTCTGCACCCCAGTGCTCACATGCGTGGGTGTGCACGGTCAAGCAGGTGAAAGTCCTGGATAAGGTAGGCCAACCCTAGAGATAAGAAGGAAGTGGAAGAAGCCTATCATTAAGAACGGCTCTTTAGACTTATTATCTGCTCACGGAGTCCATGTTGCTGACTACCCCGAAGCCCAGAAAAGAATCTGAGCCCCCAAGAAAAGGGGCTGTGTCCTTTTATGAAGAATGCATGAGCTATGTCTGCTTTGGCAGATGAGCTGTGACCAGATGAGAAAAAGGAGTGAAATAAGGACCTTCCAGTATCTTCTCATCTCAGTGAAGAGTTCTGAGGAAAGAGATGTGAACACCAGCCAGGTCAGGATGGGAGACCTGGATGACAGACAATGGAAGATAGAAGAGGATGTGTGCAAATACGTTCTGAATTAGAAAGTTGGTGCCAATCTCCCACAATGGTCAACAGAGAGATTACTCAGGTCTCTGTGTGAGTCGTTGAGTCAAGAACCATCTGACACAAGAGTTGGTTGCACTTCTGTTAATGCAGCCTACAATTTCATTTGGCAACCACATGATTCTGTTGACTCATATTGAGTTTAAAGTCAACCCAAATGCTTAGGTTTTTTCCAAGACATTGTTCTTAAGTGTGGTCTTCTACCCATCTCTGGACAGTTGAGTTCTTTCTTTTTTAAAGATTTATGTATTTATTTGAGAGAGCGCACACGGGGGATGGGGCAGAGTGAGAGGTAAAGAATCTCAAGCAGATTCCCTGCTGAACATGGGACTCGATCCCACCACCCTGAGATCATGACCTGAGCTGGAATCAAGAGTTGGTCACCTAACCGACTGAGCTACCCAAGCACTCCTGGACAGTTGCGTTCTTAAACTCCAGAGTAAATCTTTACATTTATTCCTATCAAATTTCATCTTGTGTAAATCAGTGTAAGTCAGGCAATATTTTAATCTGGATTCTGTTATTTTACATGTTAACTCTCTCTCTCCAAGGTTTGAGTCATTTGCAAATCTGATGCAAGTTTTTTACTAAAAGGTTAAAGAAACAAGTTGTCATTGATACTTCAAGAAGGCTCTATGGGCATAATATTTAGCCAGATAAATCATGTAAATTGTTTTGTCTTAGAAATACCTTGGCCAAATATATTTCTGATATTTGTCTATGGCACTTTTCCACTAATTAGGAAAGTCTTCTCAAAAAAGGGAGAGTTTGCTTTCACCTGACTTTCTTTATAAGCTCAGGCTAGTTCCTAAAGGTCCCAGCTCCCTTTTTGTTTTTAAGTGCCTCTGTTTAATAATCTATATTTTAGAATTCTTTCCAAGGATCAGCTGGTAAATCTTTGATGTTGTTTTTAGAATTCACACCTTTTGGAAATCTAGAACCACACTTACCCATCCATCCTAGCTTTCTAGGATCTATCCTGGTCTTTGCCATGTTTCAGTTGGTGACAAGGTTTTAGGGATCATATTTGCAAAATCTTTTGGTTCCTGGGATTTAGTGAATCTGAAATTGATAACTGGAATTTATTTAAAGCAGCTATCAGCTTTCTCACTGTCCTTTGTCTGGGTCTTCATTCTCTGTGTAACTCAGGAACGAAGTAGAAGCTGAGGAGTTCTTTTTCTCTTTGATATCTGTTAACGTGATGCCATCTGCACCAAGCAGTGACCCTCCCTGCTCTTCCTCAGACACCAAGGAGCTCTTTGTGTTGTCCCTAGTATTTTTTGCAGCCTCAGCTCACTCTGGGTTTCAGCTTCCTGTGCTCTTTGCACAGCATTTAGACTTGTCTTTGGCCAAGAGCCATGTCCTCCATCACTTGTGCATGTCTAGCCTCTGAGAGAGTTCCCCAGTGGAGTCTCAGTGCCTCTCCATTTCTCTTATCACTGGGATCCCTGATTACTATGTGGTTATGTTTGTTTCTGAGCATCTCCCATCTCTCAGTACAATTGATTGTTTTAGAGTCTTGGGCCATGTATGCACATCTATTTTTTGTTTTTTATTTGCCCAGTCTCTCTTTTTTTGACATACAACAAAACTAACTAGAGCAAACCTAAGCCAACACTGACATTTATTATAAGGGCCTATCAATGTCTCCTAGGGGCTAAAGGCAGGAATTTGAGGGGGGCTCAGGAAATCCTGGAATCAGTGGCTGGAAAGTCACTGGGTTTCACTGTCTCTGACTGTTGTCTCTGATTCTCACTGGGCATCTGCTTCATTCTTTTTCTATGCAGACTGGTTTCCTCTGCTTTCCTGGACCTCATAGCAGAACATCATAGACCCACAGCTATTAAGTTCACATGTCTGTGTCCAGCTCCCCAAAGAGAAGAGCCTGCTATCTCTCAGTCTTAAATTCCAATCCACAGGAGATGGAACCTAACTGGTCCGGTTTGTCAGACACCCACTACAATCCAACCAGCCAGAAATCACGTTGTTCAAATGTGGCCACAGGGCCTACTCTCCTGCTATGGATTAGATGGGGCAGTTCCTAGAGAAGCAGGGGGAGGAACACAACCTAATAAGTGTCTACTCTTTACTCACTCATTCATTCAGCAAATATTTATCATACGTCCAGATGCTGTTTTAGTTGTTAGGGACACTACAGGGAAAGCAAGAGAACCTTTAAAAATTCTACTCTGCTAAATGCAAGGTACATTTCTAACTCTTCTGTACATCCCCATTGTTTGTATTATGACATGGTCCATTTCTACTTCTTCTATATTAGTAACTGTCTTGTTTAGAGTGGAATTTTCCCTTGGATACCCACTGACTTGGAATCTGCATGGTTGGGGGTAATATGCTGAGGAAACACAAAATGAATTATCCCTTCCTAGAGAGAAAGGCCCTGGAGTATTAAGCCTGTCCAAGGAAAATACAAACCACATCTCTCTGGCTTTGTGGCTAGATCACATTTGCTGGATGGGTTCTATGGGGAGAAGACACTGGATTGAAAAAGCCAATTGCATTCAGTTGGGCCTCACCTAATCAGACAGGTCCTTTAAAAGAGAATCTAGTGGTCAGAGATTCAATGAAGCAGACACCCTCTCTCGATTTCTGCCTTGAGGAAGCAAGGATCATGTGTTCTACAGCTGCAGTCCTGCCAATAACATGAGGGAGTTTGGAAGAACATCCTTCCCCAGTCAAGCCTTCAGATAAGAATGCAGCCTGGCCTACACCCTGATCTCAGCTTTGTGAGGCCCTGAGCAGAGGACCCAGCTAAGTCATGCCCACACTCTACACCCATGAAAACTGTGAGAGAGTAAATGTGTGTTATTTCAAGCCACTAAATTTGTTATGCAGCAATAGAAAACTAATATGATGGTAGATTAGACAGGACTATCTTATGATGTGTTCTTGGAGAAGGAAGACTTTTCACACTGAGGCTTTCAACTAGCATTTCTGGACAATGGGATCCATGCTGGGTATTCTGTATGCTCTCTGTGAAATCCAGGCGAAGTTTATACATAATACATGAGGTCTCCCTGCCCACTTCCTGGCTGTCAGCCAGGTGCCCCTCTGTTAGAATGTTTAAAACTATAACAGAAAATCCCCTTCAAGTGACTTGAACAACAAATATATTAATTACCTCACTGAACAAGAAGGAGCTTACCAACATCATTGAAGATCCAGGGTTTGTTTTGTTTTGTTTTAGTTCTCCATCTCCTTTTCCTCAAGATTCTGGCTTGTACAATCTCAGCTGGCTTTCCTCATGGTCACAAGAAAGCTGCCACTTGGGGCGCCTGGGTGGCTCAGTCGTTAAGCATCTGCCTTCGGCTCAGGTCATGGTCCCAGGGTCCTGGGATCGAGCCCCGCATCGGGCTCCCTGCTCCGCGGGAAGCCTGCTTCTCCCTCTCCCACTCCCCCTGCTTGTGTTCCCTCTCTCGCTGTGTCTCTCTCTGTCAAATAAATAAATAAAATCTTTAAAAAAAAAAAAAAAGAAAGAAAGCTGCCACTGTTCTAGGCACATCTTCACAGTACTGTCTAGGCGAGAAACAACAACTGGTTCTTCCCATGTGACTTTTTATTATTATTATTATTCTTAGTGAGAGGGGAAAAAAATCTTTCCCAGAAACCCTTCATAGACTTCCCCTAATGTCTTATTAACCAGAACCGTATCTCAGGCTTGTGTCTAAACCACTCCCTGGGACAGTGTTGGGGGCTTACCTTCCCTGAAGCACATGGCTTCAGGAGAGCAGAGACTTGAACAAAAGTGGGGTTCTACCAAAAGGAAGAAGGGGAATGAAGAGCAGCTGAAAAGGCAGGCCATCCACTAACAGTATCAATAACTGTTGTAATTAAAGATGATAGTAATGATTGTCTCCAGAATGGGCCACAGAAACAATCTCACAGATGATATGCAGTTACAAATTGGGACAAACACCATGACCCGTGGCACCTGTCTGGCTCAGTCGGTAGAACATGCAACTCTTGATCTCAGGGTCGTGAGCTCAGACCCCACATTGGGTGTATAGCTTACTTAAAAAACAAAGAAACAAAGACAAAACCACACCATGACCAGAGAGAACTGATGGCTGTGAGAGACATCGTAGGATGATCATAGCGAGGTCATGGTCAAGAAAGGTCATTCAGAGGAAGTGAAAGATGAATAAGAACCAGCAGGCAGAGAGTTGGGGGAAGAACATTCCAGGCAGAGGGAACGGGCCTGGCTCATTGGAGAACCCAGGAAGGAAATGGGGCTGGGGGAGAGGATGGGAGGAGGAAAAATGGCACAGAAAGGGCATGCGGCAGCCTGCGGAGTCCTGTCTGCAGCATGAGACGGAGTCTGCTTTGTCTTCTAAGAGCAACCCGAAGGCACTTGAAGGTTTCAAAACAGGCGCGTGATCCAACTTGTGTTTTAAAACCCCAGTCTGGCTGCAGGATGCAGAACGGACAGAGGGAATGAGGCGGGTGAGGAGTGACAGTGGCTTGGCAACCAGAGGGTGGAGGAGAAGAGGACAGAGCTGAGTATGACAGCATGGCTGGCGTTCTGGGTCTACAAGGTTGGGGTAGTCCCAGGACCTTCCCCCGGAAGTGTACGGTCTGTTTGAGGGGCTAAGATGCACCTGCACACACAGAACTCTACTTTGGGGGAGAGTGACCAAGCGCCCCATGGGAGAAGAAGGCGAGATCACAGTTTGGGGGCTTTCAGGTGAGCCCGATTTCCCGGTGGCTTCTGAAGGGGGGTGATCTTGGAGCATGCACTGTGCAAGGTGGGTTCGAAGGTGCAGACATGAAAAAGGCAGCCCAGGGGGAGGAAGCAGCTTGGGCCAAAGCAAAGAGGCAGGAAATGCAGACGTACAGGGAGGGGAACAGGGAATAGAGTTTGCAGGGCTTTGTGGAGGGACAGTCTGGAAAATAAGGCTAGAAAAGCCATGGGGGTCAGCTCAAGGACAGTTCTATGTGGCCAGTTAGGACGATAAAATAAAAAAATAAGGAACAACAGCAGCAGTTTAAATAAAAATCTAGCTTAGCTCCAAGACCACTTGGTTTTCCTAGGAATAGTCAGCATGCTAATCAAGTTTTGATTACTCATTCACTGGATGGAGTCACAGTATCGCTTTCTAGCATCACTGTCACCTGTGGGTCATTTGCCAATGATTTCTAAATTCTTTTTGGGACAGCCCTTCACCATTTATTGAGTATTGGTTCTGGGGATCCTAGAATGAGAAGACGTGGGCCCGGCTCTCAGGGGATCTAAGAGTTGAGCAGATGAAGAAATAAATTGCCACAAATACAACCCAAGCGGTAGGGAAGAGGTGGCCCAAAGGAGGGAAAAAGTCTCCCTAGTGGCTGGAGCGTGGTGCTAGGTTTCAGAGAGGCGGGGACATTTCCCTGGGCCTTAAGGATGTGGAGGGGTTTGCCAGGCAAAGAAGCAAGGTGGGAAGGGCTTCCAAACACAGGGGATGGATGATCTGTGTAGACACACGCGAGCCTTCTGGATTCTCACATCTTCGGGCCTACAAGCCCTATGGCATCATATCTGCCTCCTAATTTTGACATTTGCAGGACATTGGTCGCCTCTGAGCTGCCTAAGTGTTCATAAAAGTTATCTCAGTTCCAGATGGACACCCAAGACCATCCTGTATCAGCAATGTGTTAATTGCTCATTTTACCTCCAGATTAAAAAAAAAAAAAAAAAAAAAAAAAAAAACCTCTATCCAGATAGTCTATGAGGTAATGAGAAAGTGAGCAGGGAATTCATGTAAGACTGGAAAGAACTAGCCTCTCCTCCAACACCCTCACTTAATGAGTGTGTGGAAATGGAGGCCCAAGAAGGCGCATCCACCTGCCAAGGTTGCCCTGAGCCTGGGGGCAGAGACCTGACCAAAAGCTGCCCCAAAGCGGAGGTGAGGGGGTGGGGGGGGTTGATGTCAGAGGACAGCTGGGTGACAGAGCAGAAGCGTTTTGGGGAAGTGACCCATCTCAGGCAGCATCTGATGTACTTCCTCCCCCCACACTCCTCCCCCCAGCCGCCCGCCCTCTCTGTCTCTTTCCTTTTCCCTCACATGGTAGGGTTGTGCGTCAGTTGCCAAAAGGTGGGGACATTTCCTGAGCCTTTGCAACACTGAGAAGTTGTCTTAAGGGAGGTTGGACCCCACTCTGAGCATCACGCTTGGAAAGTGCAGGCCCAGCTGGGCACAGCCCTGCCGAGGGAGACACCTGTTCGCCCTCCCCCTGGGTCCTGGCAGCCTCCCGGCCCCCAAGCGTGCGCCTGACCATGTCCCTGGCCGAGGCCATCAGCCTCTGGAATGAAGGGGTGCTGGCAGCCGACAAGAAGGACTGGAAGGGAGCCCTGGATGCCTTCACTGCGGTCCAGGACCCCCACTCCAGGATTTGCTTCAACATCGGCTGCATGCAGACAATCCTGGAAAACATGCCTGAGGCAGAGAAGGTGAGTGGCGGTGCCTCTCCCCGGAGCCTCCTCCTCTATGCCTTTGTCATTAGTGGGTCTCCACCCAGGCTGCGCTTTAGAAACCTCTCAGGAGCTTTCAAAGAACAAAAGTTGCCCAGGCCCCACCCCCAGGGATCCTGATTGAATCGGCTTGGGGAGGGGCCTGAGCAGCCCTCGGTTTTTACAAGCTCCCCAGGTGGTTCTGGGGACACTGTCTGGGAACCAGGCGCTCTTTTCTTCTCCATCTATTCAATTCAAATCATTCTGGAATCATTCTTTAGCACCTTTATGAAGACTCCCCTCATTATGCTTTCTTCTATGAACTCCTGCTGGCTACAGGATCTCCATCTCACTGCTGCACACCTATTAGAAAGCCCCTTTTGGGTCTTTCGGGGAAATTTCCTATGCTTGAGCTTTGCCTGCCCTAGCGATCAAGAGGAGGCACTTTAAGAAAAATAGGTTTCCTCTCATGGGACAATGCGGATCAATTAGGCAGGGCACTTTTTTTTAGGATTCTGTGGCTGGCACAAGGAAGTCATACCGTGATTGATTAATGATGTCTGTCAAGGGCACACTGTGGGGTGTCTCGGCATCTCTTTCAAATATTTTCTCTCTCTCATAGTCCCTAGTATGGGGCTGAGCCCTCTCCGTGATCACTTTTTGGATGGGTGAGGGTAAGCCGGACAGGGTTTGGAGTTTGGGAGCAGAAGATCAAAGATCAGATCCCAGCTCTGTCTGTCTCTGGACCTGGGTCTCTGGCAAGTCACGAAGACTTTTGGCCCTCAGTTTCCTGAGGGGGACAAACATCATGAGGGTGAGGTGAGGCACCAACTAGTAGATGCTGTGTCAGTTCACACCACTGTGTAGATGTCAGTTCTTATTCCCCCCTCGTGACTGCCAGTCTCCGCAAGGGGGTGTGGACAGATGACTGACTCCCCAGCATCCTGGCCGTGGCCGTGACCAGCCAGTGAGCAAAGACAGAAGAGAGAAGCCACTTGGAATACGGTCCAAGCAGGTGGTCCATGTCGGGCCCCAGGGTGGGCAGACGGGAGCAGGCGAGGGCCTCACGTCTGGCGGGAGGAGGACTGCAGTCCCCACCTCCCCCCAGAGGCGGAGCGAACAGCACCCCAGATTCCGGGGGCTGCTGGACACAGAGTGCACACTGTCGGGAGGGAGAGATGGGCCAAGCACGGCAGCCAGTCTGGGCACAGCTTTGCCGTCGCCTCCCTCGAGCTGTGAGAGATTTGTCCTCACGTTCCTCTACTTCTGGCTCTCAGTCACTGAGCCTTTCGTTGGTTCCCTGCATCAGGCCTTACTGCCGGCATTTTATATGCGTTCTGGTTATTATTCTAATTGCATGATATTCATTTACTAAATCAATATAATACTGTATATAGCATTTTAATTGTTTTCCTGTGTCGTTCGTTACTTTCATGATTTTAATCCGGTCAGTAATCTTGAAAGGCAGGTACTAACCCCTCCCTCTTACAGAGGTGCCTGACCTCTGAGTCTCTTGTCACCTTCAAGACACCCATCCTTCTCGTGCCCCTTTTTGCCTCTCCCTCTGGGCTTATCTCGCCTTCTTCACTGCCTGGCTCCTGGACCACGTCTGGACCCTTCTCTCCACAGGCCTTCACGAAAAGCATTAACCGAGACAAGCACTTGGCGGTGGCCTACTTCCAAAGAGGGATGCTCTATTACCACATGGAGAAGTAAGCGATCCAGCGTTGCGCAAGCTGGGGAAGTTTGGAGAGAAGCCCGGAACGGGGTCTTGCTGGTGCTAGGCTTGGTGTTTGTGAAGTATCTTTCCAGCTTCTGTTGGGAAGTGTGACTGACCTTCTCTGGGCGGGGGCGGGGCGGGGGGGGGGGTTATGCAATAAGTCAGCACGAGGCAGAAGCCCTCCCCAGGGAAGGAGAGAGGGAAGGCAGACCTGCCACCCAGTTAGAAATTAGTGGGGTCATAGCACACAGAGAGCCTACGGAACCACCACAGGCCTTCCCTTCAGCTGGTGTGGGGCCTCCCCAGCATCCCTGATGGGTCATAGCTTGGACAGTGCCAGTTGTCAACATTTTGGCCTTCAAGGGAACACCCGTGAGGGTCTTCTGCTGGAAAGAGTGAGCTATCACACTATGAGGATTAGCAGGAAACCACATCAAGACCGTCCTTCATTCCTACAGGATGTGTTTTCAAAAGGCTGCTTTAATCCATTCGGTAAAATATAATTTAGACACCAGAATGAAAACTACAACCTATTAACATTCTATGTATGAGGATATACCAATCCAGATAAATAAGTGGCATATATATTAATACGGAAAAAAGTTCATAGTAGATGTTAAATTTAAAACACAGATTTCAAAACAGTGTGTATAACACAATCCCATTTCTGTTTCACAGACTGGTCTGGAAGGCCACAGGCCAAAACGTTGCCAGTAGTTCTTTCTGGGTGGTGATGTTATAGGGATTTCAATTGTCCTCCATCAGCCGATCTGTATTTTCTGGTGTGTTTACAGTCAACATGAAATCATTAGTAAAAAAAACAAAGAAATAGAAAATGAAAGTAAATCTCAATTCCCACTCCTCGCCCACCCCCCCCAATACCCCGAAAAGAGACATACAAATAACAAAGGAAAAATATGCTAAGCATTGATTTAAAATGTCTTAGGGGATGGCAAACTTCCCTTTGTAGAAATGGTTCCATTAGTGGGCACAAGTTCTAGGGAAGGAGAATTTGGCTCAGCCTAAAGAAAAACTTTCAAACAGTGAAAATGGTGGTGGGGGCATGGTGTGGGTGGTGTTGTGTGTGTGTGTGTGTGTGTGAGAGAGAGAGAGAGAGAATGAGAGAGCATGAGCAGCGGGGCGTTGAAGGAGCAGAGGGGAGATGGCAGAGAGCATCTGGGCACCGGGGAGGGACAAGACTCTCATCCTGTGCAGTCTTGAGAGGCTTGGATCCCAGGGTCTAGTCAGAAACAGCCTGGAAAGCTGCTGAGCTCAGCTGTTGCTAGGGACAACCACAAGAAGCTCAGAGGACTTGCAGGATGTAGATGCAATCACCTGAACGAGGAAGGGCAGGAATGAAGTCTTCCCAGAGAAAACCCACAGACACAGAGGCTGTCTAGGGAGAGAAAGCCAGGGATCGCGGGAAGCTATATACAAGCATTTACCTTGTGGTGGCGTCCTGCCTCTCTCTCCCTTCTTAACATTATTCTCCTTCTCCTTCCCCCTTCCCTCATCGTTACATTCTCCAGATGGATGGAATATGCAGGGAGGCCTGAGCACCAAACCTCCAGCTGATCTTAAATCTCAAAAGACAAGCTCTAAGGCCATCCTTTAGTTAGCTCTAACAGCCTGTGATGGGGGGAAACAACTGACGAAGACGGAAGGCTCCTAGAAGACATTTCTACAGAAAAAGGCCCACAAGTCCCAGAACCTGAAAGGCTCAGATTTTGAACGAAGCAGACAGATCTTAGAATGATCTAGGAATGAGACCTAGGATTCAACTGGATTGTGGTTGATAATAGTTAAATCTGAGAGAAAAATCTACCAAAGCTCATCTTCAACTCAGCAACTGTCTATTGAGGGAATAATATAAATGAGGCACCATTCTCGACTCTGAACTGCCTAGTTGTCTCTTGCTCATCCATACGCATTTGTGTCCCCACCTGCCAAGGCTCTGCTCTTTCTTTTCCCCTTTAGTCACAACAGCAGTGGTTGGGTTTTTTTTGGGTTTTTTTCAGACTTATTTTGTTTGAGAGAGAGTGAGCATGTGTGCAAGAGCACGGGGAGGGGCAGAGGGAGAGAGAGGATCTCAAGCAGACTCCCCACTGAGTGCAGAGCTCCACTCGGGGCTCAGTCCCAGGACCCTGAGATCATGACCTGAGCCAAAATCAAGAGAGGAGTCAGACGCTTCACGGACTGAGCCACCCAGGGGCCCCAGCCGTGGTTGTTTAATGGCAAAATGTATGGGCAGTCTTTCCAGAAGGAGCACACACAAGCACATACACCCTTCTACGTACAATTTCAGGGGGTTCAGTGTCCACTGAAAATCCATACATGAGCCCTGAGGGATCTCACCCTCTCCCATAGCATTGACCCCCACCTGTAGCCAACCAGCTGCTAAGTCTCTCCCTGGTATCAACCCAGAATGTCTCTTTTCCCAAACCTTGTCAAGTTGACCTCTCATATTCTTAAATCCACCCATTTTTCTCCACCAGCCCTGCCCTGGTCTAGACCCTCCTTTTCACCAGCACTATTGAAATCACTTCCAAACTGCTTTTCCAGTCCCCAGTCTTATCTTATTCCAGAGTGAGCTTCTTTAAAAAAAAAACAAAAAAAAAAAATGTGATCCACTTAAGAACTTCCAGTGGATCCCAGGACTATAGGATAGAGTTCCCTGGGCTGTTCCTATGTGGTCCAGCAGCTGACGACCCGCTCACTCATCCTCCATGCATTTGCCCTAGGGCGGCGACCACTCTCTTCTGTGCCTTTTAAAATAATCCATCTACTCTGTGACAGGTGTTGGCTTATGTATTTGTCTCCTTGACTACTCTGTTTCTTCAGAGAAGAAATCTTTAGTTATTCACTATTATATTTCTTTTTTTTTTTTTTTTCTTAAGATTTTATTTATTTATTTGAGAGAGAGAGAGAATGAGAGAGAGCACGAGAGGGAAGAGGGTCAGAGGGAGAAGCAGACTCCCCGCTGAGCGGGGAGCCCGATGCGGGACTCGATCCCGGGACCCCAGGATCATGACCTGAGCCGAAGGCAGTCGCTTAACCAACTGAGCCACCCAGGCGCCCTCACTCTTATATTTCTGTGTCTAATCTAGTAGTTAATAAGTGCTCATTGAATTAATTAAACAAATTAAACAAAAGCGAGCAAAATACGCCCTCTACTTGAAGGAACTTACAAATTAAAAGGGGGAAACAGGTCACAAATGCTAGGAACTTGCTAGGAGAGATTATTTTGAAATAAGTGCCGTTGGGGATGCAGGAAGATTACTTCCTAATGAGGGGGCTAGGGATCCCTCCGGATCGCAGTGGGGCTTGTTTAGGGTGATGATGTGCTGCGTGCTTTTCCTCTCAGCTCCCCGCTTCACGTGCTGTTGTGCGGCGCTCCCATCACTGTGAAGTTCCACGGGACAAAGTTCTGGTGCATTTCTGAGAAGGCAGGTGGGGCCTCAGTGCTGACTAAGACGGACTCTCACCTGTGTGACCCAGCCTTGTCCTCTGAAAGGGGAAGGGAGCTCTACGTGGTGGCCGTTCCGATTCTGGGCCTTAGGAGTCTTAGGGCCAGGAGAGGATCGGCAAACCCTCTAGACGGACCTGGCCCACGGAGGCAACACGGCAAAGCCTCTCTCTGCTGTCTTTGCAACAGCAAAGGGCCTGAGCCCCAGGCCCGTCTTGGAGGGGTCTGACATTTTGACTTCCTTCAGCTTGCCAGAACTTTCCAGTGTCCTGGACACAGGCTCGTGAGCAGCAGGATTCTGGACTGCGGGGGCACTGGTGGGGCAGGAACAATCGACAGCAGTGATTACTGAGAAACCTCTACAGGGAGTACTGCAGAGATGGGGATTATACACCCTCTGGGGCTCAGAGCCCTTACCTGGAGGAATGGGGGCTCTGGGTCCAGGGCAGCCAGGGGGTCCAGGGCGTGTGTGGGGGCAAGTGTCACGGGGGTGGGGGGCGTGGTATGTGAAGAAAGCACTCCCACCCCTGCCCAGCAGAACCCGCAGGAAGCTGCCAGCATCCCGGCCTCCTAGGGGAGGCTGTGGGCTCCAAATGGCACCATAGAGAACTTTCGGAGAAGGGCTGGAGGGTGGCGGGGGCTGCCGCTGCACAGCCCACCCGCACGCCGCCCCGGCTGAATGCGACTTGGGAATCTCACACTGAGCTTATTCAGAGCCTGTACAATGGGGAGCAGAGCTGTGTGTCAAAGCCGATGCCCCGGGGGTGCAGCTCCAGGTAAACAAGGGAGGGGGCAGAAGGCGGTCAGGGCAATGCTTTAAATCAGACATTTAGCAGGGGGCCCCCCCCACCCCGTTTCTTAACACAAAGTGAGCACTTTGAATAATTCCTCAACTCTTTCTCTCTCCCTCCCAGGGGGTCCAGATCTTTAGAACCTGATGGAGGGGAAAATTCTGAGGATTTTGTTAGGCTGGCTCATTACCAGGTAGATACAGGCAGTGTTACTTCGTAGCTAAAATTCACCTGCTCAGCCAGCGGGCCAGGGAGGAGGCCACATGTGAGGGCGAATGCTGACATGTGAGGGTGAATGCTGACTGTGCTCCGAGCCTGGCCTCTGAGGACCTTCGGCTACCTCCCGGGCAGGCGGTGGAACACAGTGGAAATCGCATCTGCCCGAGGAACGGGACACCTGCGTTTCCGTCTGCCCCTCCTTCTGGGCTCTGTGAATCGGAGTCAAGTCACCCAATCTCCCAGCTTAGAAAGGAGGAACGGTGATGCCTACTCTCTCCCCCTTCTCGGCAGTGTCTGTAAGCACAGGTAAATGACTTGACGTGTTTCTTGCTCCTTAAGGAGCGGCCCACATGTTCTTAACAGGTTTTACAATCGTCTGTCTTAACAACAAGGATGTGGTTAGAGAAAGCCACTCTCCTGTTTCAGATCCAGCCTGTCTTCTTCCATCACTGCTAAAGCAACTGACTTCACAGCAACGGTGACAGAACAGCTAGCTTCTGCCCCAGCCGCCCTGGGCACGCGTTCTCAGGGTGGTCAGGCCAGCCCACCCTGCTGGTCAGCCCGTTGAGATCGCGCTTCCAGCTGCGACGACGACCGTGGGGTTTTATCTCCAGATAATACCTAATTCACTGTAGGGTGTTATGCACATAATAAATGATTGGTGTATGAATTTAGTCGCCAGAATTTTAGAGCTAAAATAATAAAAATAATAGTAAATTACTGTGTGTGCCAAGCACAGTCCTGAGCACCTGGACGCTTCATCTCACTTAGTTCTTACAGCCCCAGGAGGCATGTGCTACCATTTACTCTCTAGTTGTAAAGATGAGGAAACAGGCACAGACAAATTCAGTAACTTTCTCTCTGTCACCAGATCGGACGTGGCAGAGCTAGGACTCAGGTCCAGGGGTTTTGACTCCAGAAATTAGATCTGGGACCACATACTAGCGACTGCCTCCTATTATGGGCTCCTCAAACGCGATATGCTCCTCGTATGTGATACGCTCCTGTTATTGACATGGAACCTGAGGCCAGGAAAGTACTTTGCCAGGGTTTCCCGGTGAAGAGCAGAGCTGGTGGATCTGGTCCCCTTCTCTCGGCCCCCTGTCCTGGGGTGCAGGCGTGCACCGCCAGCCCGTGTCCAAATTCCAGGCTTGCCTCCAAGAGAAGCTGCACGTGGCAGCTCTAGGTCAGCCAGTGGCCTCGGCACCTCCATTTCTGTGGCCCAGGTGGAACCACGGCCAGACAGCGAAATGTGTTCCTGCCGCGCCAGGGAGCTGAGGAGGTGGGGGCAGCTTGATTTTCGAGTGTCCCACCCCCTGCAGCCCAGCAGCAGCTCTCTACTCTCCCACCAGGGCCTCTGTGGAGGTCAAGGGCGGGCCCAGGAGACCTGGCCCAGGTCCTGCCCACATCCCAGCCCCATGTGTGTCACGAAGCCAGCGACAGCAGCCCTGTACACCTTGCCCCAGCCGGCACAATGCCAATCCAACAAAGCAAAAGGGCAGTGCCAGGAGCAGTGTTAGAGATGCCATCTGGCTTAATTGGTGGTTTCTTTCTTCTGTTTTGCAAAGTGTGTGGAGGGGGAGGGCGGGGAGGAGGCGAAGAAGACCATGAAACCAAGAGCAGAGTTGGACTCAAAAGAAGCCGAAGCAGGGGCGCCTGGGAGGTTCAGTCGGTTAAACAACTGCCTTCGGCTCAGGTCATGATCCTGGAGTCCCGGGATCGGGTCCCACATCGGGCTCCCTGCTCAGCAGGGAGTCTGCTTCTCCTTCTGACCCTCCTCCCTCTCATGTTCTTTGTCTCTCATTCTTTCTCTCTCAAATAAATAAATAAAATCTTTAAAAGAAGAAGAAGAAGAAGAAGCCGAAGGAGAAAGCTCCGGGAAGGAGGGTGCTGTCCTCGGCTCTGGAAGGGTTCCCCGGAGCTGGGTCGGGCTAGCCTGGCCTGACGGTGGGGAGCAAGGAGTGAGCAGTGCTCCAAATCGCTCCACAGGGCCTTGGGGGCAGCAGGTGCTGGCTCAGCTGGGAGCTCTCAGGAGAGGACGAGAGCTCTACTGGGAAGTGAAGTCAGAAAGGTAGGAGTTCGAGGCTGTCCACAGAAAGTACCCGTGATGGCCTGAGTCTGGGGGGTGGAACCCCAGGGGCGCTGGGTTGCACGCTCCTCCGCCCCGGGTGCCGCTCACACGGAGTACGATAGAGTACTGGGGCTCAGCCTTGGCAAAGAGCCAGAGCAGGCCAAAAGGGATCGGAAGGCTTCTTGTCTCAGTAAGACAGGTCGGGGAAGGGAAGCACATTCTATCCCGCATTTGCACCTCTCTGCCCTGGCCTGTGGTCTCATCGCCCTCTATCCCGCAGATACGATGCAGCTATTAAAGACCTTAAAGAGGCCTTGACTCAGCTTCGAGGGAACCAGCTGATAGACTACAAGATCCTGGGACTACAGTTCAAGCTGTTTGCCTGTGAGGTAAGGAGGAAGGGCCCAGCCGGGGCAGGAACGCACGGAGGCTGAGGGGACAGCTGACCTTTCGGATGCACAGCGATCTGCTGACACCTCTGGGAGCTTGGAAAAGGCTCCTGTGCCTCAGGACTCAGAGTTCCCCTTAAGAAAAGACTCAGATCAATAACTACAGGCTCATTCCAGAGTCTGCAGTTCCTGGGGGCATGCATTTTATTTATTTCAGGGTTCAAAGGACCGCTTGGAAATGAGCCTGTTGGGCTCTCTGAAGGGAGGCTGGACCCGACTGTGCTGGCCTGTGAAAGTATTCATAATGACTTGCATAGTTCCGGTTGACAAGCTATTTGCTCAGCATTATACTAACAAATCCAAAATCATGGGTTCACCATCCATGCCAGACCCGCCGTAACCCTGCTCCATTCCTAGTTACAGACCACGCTCTTTGCTATTCACTTCGTGTGCTTGGTTGATACCCAAAGAAAGAGTGAGGGTAATTTGGCACCATTCTGTCCTCCCTAGTTCAAAGAACAGCTCAAAGCACACATTTAGGGAAGGTTTCCATAGAAGGATAACTGACTTTCTCTATTACCAAAAGGGAGAAGCATGACTGGCGCTGACTTCACAGGCTTGTGGGCTTTTTCCAACCAACACTCCCCATCCCCCCTCCTAAGCTCCAAATATACACCACTAGCTTGAAAAACGAAAAGCCCTGCAAATATCATGGATCTTTATTTAGAAGAATTGCTGATAAAAAGGTCCCCTTGCTTTAGTTTCTCAGGCAGGAGAAAGTCAAGCGTTCCCAGGGTTGCTCAGGGCTAATAATAGAGTCCACAGCTGCCCAGGCCCCTGGGGACAAGTGCCCCCATCCAGCCCTGCAGCGGGCTAGCAACTTGCTTCACTTCTCACTGTCCCGGGAAATGAGGCTTTGGGAATTTCAGGGGACTGGTTGACATTTGGCCAGCTTCTAGAGAGAGGTTTCTCGACCATGCCACTACTGATATGCTGGACTAGATAACTTTTTGTTATAGGGGACTGTTCTGTGCACCCCAGATGCCCGTAGCAACCCCCCCCAGCCACATGACAACCTATAATATCTCTAGACATTGCCAGTCACCCCCACCCCCACAGCGAGAACCACTTACACAGACTAAAGGGTTGTGGGGACCAAGTAGCTCTAGAAAAAGGATCATAAAACATTGGCACCCAAGCACAATCCCATGGGAGAAATTTTCCCCTGTGGTTGGAGTTGAACTGACTCGGGGACGGGAAATACTGGCTTTCTGGGCCTCTCTGCAGGTGAAGCTGGGGTTTTCACGGTCTAAGGCCCTAAGGGCCCCATGAGACCCTCAGTCATTTTCCTACGTATAACGCCACCCCTCTCTTCCCCCCAGGGTACAACCCTGGCTTCTGAGAAATCACACCATCCTTTTTGAAGAGTCTTAGGCTTTTCCAGTCATGGAGTCACAAAAGCCTGTTGTGGGAAAAGGTCTTAAGAAAAGGGAGCAGAGAACCCAACAGGAATGTTTAAGGACCTGAGTTCTCCTTCCTTCCTGTGCACGTGGCCAGGGCTGGGCCGGGCCGACCAAGCATGCACGCAAAAGGCTCAGAAACAGCCTGGGAAGGGAATCTAGAGCTCTGCTTCTGGGCTTGCTCCTGTGCCGTCACCCAGCACCAGCCACTCACTCCACGGAACCACAGTCCTGCCACGTGTCTGTACTTGCCTTGATAAACTATTCTTTTTATCTGGCTGGGGCCCTGAACCAAATTGTGGATGTAGGTGGCAGACTATTATAATAGAGAAGAAGTGTATCGGTTATCCATTGTCGAATACCAAATTACTCTAAAATGCAGTGGCTTAAAATAATACCATTTATTATCTCACATATTCTGGGGTCAGGAATCCAAAAGTGGCTTAGCTGGGGGGTTCTGGCTTACAGGCTCTCAAGGGCTTGTACTCAAGATGTCAGCCCGGGCTGCCATCATCTGAAAGCTTGACTGGGGCTGGGGAGTCTACTTCTAAGCTGATTTATGGGTCTGGCAAGGTAGTGTTACTTGTTGGCCGGAGGCCTCCGTTCTTTGCCACATGAAGCTCTCCATAATACTGTCTGAGTCTTGTCAGGACATGGCAGCTGGCTTCCCCAGAGAACCTAATGATCCAAGAAAAAGTAATACAGAGGACCAAGGTGTTTTATAACTTAGCCTCAAATGCCACAGCCCCTCATTTCCATAACATCTTATTGGCTATCCATGTCAGCTCCATTGGATGTGGGAGGGAACAGGGGGGTGAGGGCCAAGGAGTGAGAATCACTGGGGGCCATCTTGGAAGCTGGCTGCCACAACAGCAGAGACTTTAGAATCAGGCAGACAGGTATCAAATCCCAGCCAAACACTTAGCTGTTGTGTGATCGTAGGTGAGTTATATGTCATTTCTGAGCCTCAGACTCCTCATCATCTGTAGAAGGACTGAGTACTTACCTCATACACACTCGTTAATAACTCCATGTATTTTATGATGTCAGGCAGCAGAGGTCCAGGGGTCCACAAGACAAGGTGTCAGCACCCAGAAGCTCACGGTTACGGGTAATATGAGGTGGGAGGGTCATGACAAGGCAATTGCAATGGAAACACCATGGAAGCACAGAAGTGAGGCCTCAGCTTACCTGGTAGGGGCTGGGGGTTAGAGATCATGCAGATAAAGTGGCCCATAATAGGTGGCCAGTGGGCGGCCTCGGTGAGGCTGTGGATGAGGAAGACAATGAGAACGACAGTGACACCACCTCCAACAGGCAGCACCGATTTCCAGGAGCACACCGTCCTTCATAGTTTTAGCCTTTCGATTATAAACACAAAGCGTCCCCAGACGGCTTTCTTCTGCAAAAGTCTTCCCTGAAACCATGCAGGCGGCCCTTGGGGGATGAAAGCCCTTCTTTGCTCGCCTGCCCAGCAAGCCCCAACACAGTATGGCAAGTAACAGTCGTGGTAGTAGTAAATACGTGTTGAATACCCGCCCTGTGCCAAGCAAACCCCAACTTGGTGCTTGATGTGAATTATTTCATTTATTTCTTAGAACAATCTGGAAGCAGGCAACGGTTCCTGCCACCATTTTACAGTGAAGCTGAGGCCACCTATTAGACAGAGCCCAGGGATCCCCATGCCCTTCACCCCTGCAGTGCACAGCCTCCACCAGGGAGAGAAAGCCAACAACCCCCTTCCCTACTAGGCCTCAGCTGACCAACTGTATCTCTTCTCTGAGGTTCTGGAGAAGCAGCCCCACACACCCGGGGCATCAGGCTGTGACTCCTATAACTTACATCTGAGAAAAACTTGCAGCAGCTCCAGGCTATTCAGCTCATTCTCCACACAGGGTGCTGGGGCCCCTGCACTGTTGTGAGAAAGAAGGAAAGTCAACCCTTTTTGTTAGCTGTCATCCTGATCTTCTTCCGCTCACCATTGCCTTCCCATCTTTGCTTGAGAATCTTTTTACTTCACTTAGTCAAGTCATTTGTGTGTGTGTGTGTGTGTGTGTGTGTTTTATCTTGCCGATGCATCCAAAAGATTATTTGATTCTCTGAATAAGTTGTAAGGCATAATGATAAAGCAGACGCTCATGAACCTACCACCCAACTCGAGACCTGGGAAATCGTGATTCTTGACGAATGTGCTGTTCTCGCTTGTCCCCGGGGAAGTGCTGGCCTGGGTTTGTGCCGAGTCCCTTTCTAGCCTCACTGCACCTTGGCCCGCAGAGTTTCCTCCTGCCCCTGGAACTGTACCATGGTCTCGTTACCTGTAACCATGCTCCAGGCAAGGTTCTGCTGCGGCTGCCGGTGCAGGCTGAGGCATCTGGAACCTTCTCTCCCCCCACCCTGCACCTGTCTGGTCTTTCAGCCGAGGCTCGGTGGCAGCCAACACAAGAGTTTTTGTCCCCTCCTGACCTATTCGGTTGTTGAAAGAATAACGCACATGATGTTGGATTTCTGCATCACGTGATGTTTTCCTAACGCCGTGTGCGCTGGGCGTAACTTGGTAACGCGATTGATGATGTTACATTTGAGATATTCCCGGGAAAGCTGAGGAAGGGAGGGATGTCAGCGGGCAACGTCCCAGGAGCAGACAGGCGAGCGCTTCCCTGGTGCCTAGATCTGGAGCAGCCTCAAGTTTTGTGTTGTGGCCTGTGCTTTTCTAGGTGTTATATAATGTTGCTTTCATGTACGCCAAGAAGGAGGAGTGGAAACAGGCAGAAGAACACTTAGCTTTGGCTATGAGCATGAAGTCTGAGCCGAGACATACTAAAATTGACAAAGCCATGGAATGTGTTTGGGTGAGTGCGCTGATGATGGGGGCGGCCAGAGGGTCCCTGCTGGAGTTCTCTTTGTTTCGGTGGATTGAGAAACGGTGGACGTGGTGCTTATACTTTCTCCAAGCTCTGGGTAACACCGATTCTGGGGTATAGTTCCATGTTCGGATCTTGAGTCTGACAGTGCTGAGTCCAGGGGCCTCTGTGGTGGCGCTGGGAGGGTGCAGGGAGCAGGGCACCGGAGGCTGGATCCCAGCACGGGGCGGCGGGGGGGTGTGTGTGTGGCAGAGGCTGTGCCTGCTTGCCCACCTCAGAGTCCTCGCCGCCAGCCCCAGGATGGCACTGTCGCCGGCCTTGCTTGGACCCCGGCCACCTCGTGGTCGTGGTGCCACCTGTGCTGAGTGCCCGCCCTGCCTGAGCCACGTGGAGAGGGGGAGGGGCAGCCCCCTAGGGAGTAACAGGGACAGCTGTCCACACAGCCTCTCAGGGTAAGGCAATATTGAAACCAAGTATTCCCACCTTAGACCTTTGGAAATAATCACAAGTGCAGTCTTTGCACATGTAGAAAACCTGCTTTTGTGAGGTCATCTCAGTGAACCTTTGCATCCATTCAGAGAGGGAGGCGGGACGCGCATCATGACCCCCGTTTTGCAGGTAAGAAAACGCCATGCCCTGTGTGTTACAGAAACAGAAGCTGTATGAGCCAGTGGTGATCCCTGTGGGCAGGCTGTTTCGGCCAAACGAGAGGCAAGTGGCTCAGCTGGCCAAGAAGGATTACTTGGGCAAGGCGACAGTAAGTGGGCTCCGTCAGCTTCCCCGGAGGCTCCTATGTGGGCCCTGCGTGGACGAGGGTGGGGACCGACTCTGGGGACGGGGGCACCCCCCCCTTGCGGTGCTGTCCTGGGACGGCAGCCCGGGACTGTTGGCAGCGTGGAGCTCTCGCTGAGGGGTGGGCAAAGGCTCCTAGCTTTTTGTCTCTGGCTCCTCTCGTTGCTCCCTTCCTGCCTGACCCTGGGTGACAGCCACAGGGTTAGTGGCGGATGCTGAGTCCAGGGGACTGAGCCGGTGGGGAGAAAACACAGCTACAGGGCACTCAGTAAATGGGGAGAAAACATGTTAGAGAAACGGACGGGCACGGCATTCTCCTGGCTTGCTGCTCTTTCTAGCCCCACTGCCACAGACCTCTGATTAGACTCTTTTGTAAACTGGACTCCTTTAAATCCAGGTCTGAACTCCTCTCAGGGATGATCCAGAGTGAGCCTGCAGCCCCTTTCCAAAACTGCACTTGACTTTGACACATCCGTAGGGCTAACACTGCCCACTGACTGGGTGGCTGGCAGAACAGCAGAGTTCAAGAGCACCTAGGTCAGGGGAAACACCCCAAAGCCCATCAGCGGATGAGTGGATAAACATGTGATGTAGCCATACAGTGACATGACCATTAAAAGCAATAAAGTACGGGGGCGCCTGGGTGGCTCGGACCATTAAACGTCTGACTCTTGATTTCAGCTCAGGTCTTGATCTCAGGAGTGTGAGATCGAGCCCCATGTCGGGCTCTGCCTCTCTCTCTCTCTCTCTCTCTCTCTCCCTCTGCCCCTCCCCCCATCTGTCTTCCTCTCTAAAAAAATGGGGGGGGGGCAAAAAGAGAGAGAGCCTGCCAGGTTAGCAGCAGAGCTGGGCAGGTACTGGTTCCTTGAGTTCCTGGAACTTCTAACCCAGAGGGTCAGCAATCCATCCCTTAGCCACTGTCCACCGCTGGGACCACGCTCCCATAAGAATGGATCCGGGGTGCGAGAAAGGGGGGAGTCTTGGGGAAGGCCAGGAAGCATGGGGAAACAGTGCTGGCAGAGCCCTCACACGTCCCTTCCTCGATTTCAGGTGGTGGCATCTGTGGTGGATCAAGACAGTTTCTCGGGGTTTGCTCCTCTGCAGCCACAGGTGAGGCAGGTCCTGCCCTCCCCGGATCCAGGTCTCCAGAGCTCTCTGGGAAATATCCAACTGGGGAGAGTATTTGTGCTGAGCTGCCTCATTTAAGGGCTCCTTCAGCTGACCTCTCGGTGCTGCTGACAGTGTCTGCCTGGCCATTCTGGGTCAAAGGTTCCACGACTGTTGGGAGAAAAAGGCAGTTTTAGGCGTAACCTCCAGTTCCCAGAAACCAACCCTCCTGCTTCCTCCAAAATGCCAGTCTTCATTCCTGGCATTGACGAGAGCTTCTGTTGACGTTCTCTCCTGAAGCCTGGCCTAGTCTCTCAGGAAACTGGAACACAAGCTATGGAAGGTGTTTGGATGAGGCCTCCGTGGGGCCTGACCATGTGCAGGGGATCCCCTTGGGAACACGATGGGTGCCCCCAGTCAGCTGTTGCTCTGCCCGGCCTGGGCTCAGAGAGATGCTTCCAGGCAGACTGGGTGACAGTAGGTCTAGAAACATGAAGGCATTTCCCTCCTTGTGAGGGGAAGAAGGTAAGCCAGGCTGAGGAAAATCCGAGCGCCGTTGCCCACACACTGGCTGTGCAGGCGAGGGGCTTGTGAGCGTGGCACCCCCTCCAGGCTGCACACAGCAGCACCCACAGCCTCCCAGGGGCAGTGACGGTGGCTAGCCCAGAATGGGACCGACACCGGGCTCTGGAGGGTGAGGGGAGCCAAGGAGGATCAAGAGATTCAGGATCCTTTGCTTTGTGTCTTCACAATGAAGCTGAAGAAAACCCTTGGGGAGGACCCCCCCACCCACCTCAGGGCCTCAGAGCAGCCGGAGACTCCAAAAGGTGGAAGCAGCCCAGATCAGTGGACTCCATGACTTTTGGTGTAGAGCAGGGAACACACCGAAAGGAGATTTATGCCTGGTCAGGGGACGTTGAGTGGGTTTTAAATACCCACAAGTGTCACGTGATACAGCAGACATTAATTATAGAACAGAGCTTTTGGAAACTGTCCTAGGAAAGGGACAGCGCTCAAGGTCAAAAGCACCCTCGTGATGCCATGTGGCTCTGTGACAGCGAAAATTCTCCGGACACCAGGACTGGCTCAAGATGAACTGCTGTGCTAGTGACACCTGGCCCCGGGGAGCTGGTGGGAGAGGTTATTTTCCAGCAGGTAGTCAGGGTGCGAGGTGCCCTCTCCCTCGACAGCACTCCCATGGAGCTTGACAGGCATTCTTTGATTTTCGGGTCTGGGAGAAGCTCAAATTACCATTAACACTCTGTTCTCTCCCCCACTCCTTCCCTTCATTCCTCCTGAATGTTCAATAGGCCGCTGAACCTCCACCCAGACCCAAAACCCCGGAGATCTTCAGGTAAGTTCGATTTAGGGCAGGATGCAGAATATCCGCGCTCCAAGCCTGAACTATGGCAATAATGGGGGTGAAGAAGATGAAGCTGGGGTCAGGGGCTGAGTCCTGGGGAATGTAGCCTTGTTGGTGGGCTCTCCTTGTTTTCAAGGTTAGAGTGGAGTAATGGAGGGAGGATGGGAGTCTTGACTATGGTAGGATTGATCACAGGGGTCCCCAGGTCCCCGGGCACAGCCACCCACACACGGTGGTCACCTCTGAAGGGCAGCGGTGTCCGTGGAACATCGCCCCTCTGACCAGAGGCTGGAGCACAGTTTCGCCCTGACTGTAGCCTCTTCAGAAGAAGGGGAGGCCAGAGCTTTCTGGAGCCGAGTGAGCAAAGTGGGAAGCTAGACGGTGTGTCCTTTCCTGAGGGGGTGTTTTTCACTCCCTCTGGACACATGGTCTCTGGAAAAGTGAGAGGAACAAGTCAAGCAAAGGAAGCCATTCTTCTAGAAGATGGGAAGCCAAGAATGACACAACTTGCAGCTTTCTTAAGAATGTCTTCTAAGCAAGGAAGCAAGCCCGGATCCCCCACCCAACACAGAAGGTTTTTTTAAAAAAATGAAAAAAGTACCACAGCAACTATAAAAATGAGGGGGCTGATGAGCTCATTGCTAACTCTGCCTGCTGGAGGAGTCTGTCTCCCCCACGCAAATAGCCCGTTGTTTGGAAACAGAGAGCAGGGCTGAGGGGAAGGGGAGAGAGCTGGGGTGAGAGGGAGCCCCCCCGCCCCCCCCACCCCCAGGCCAGAGAGGTACCTCAGGCAGCCCCGAAGCCAGCCCTGCAGCCACACATTCCAAGGAGGCACAGACTGCACGCCAGAGCCTCCAAGGGCAAAGTAGGTCTGAAGGACATGGTAAAGGGACAATGACATGTCCCACAGCTGGCTGGCCTCAGGACCCCTTTACACATCCCCCCACTCCCCACAGCTGGCCTCTGGCTCTTCACCCACTTCCAGCTGTGTGCCCACCCCCAGGTGACTTGGCCCCCCCGCCGCCCACCTCCCCCTTCCCAGCCCTGAGAAGCTGGCTCTCCCCCCTCCCCGTGTGTTCCCCTTGCCACACGAGCCCGATCCCCCCCGCCCCCACCCCAGCCCAGACTTGAGAGCTGGCCCCGCACAGCCGGCTAGCTTCCTCCTGAGAGGGGAAGGGAGGGCTGGAGGGCTCGGCCTGGGTGTCTTGTGTGCTTCCGGCTTTCCTTCCTGTCCCGCCGCCTGCGTGGTTATGGAGCGTGTTCACACACAGCTTCCTGCCTGGTCCCCCTCAGATCCCAGAGGCAGCTCGATGCCGAGCTGGAGGGTGCCCGGAGCAGGTCTCCTGGCCCAGGGCCACCGTCGCTTGTCCCGCGGTGCCACGGGCGGGATGCGATCCAGGCCAGAGAGAGGACGGACTCTCGCGTCTATCTCCCGCAGGGCTCTGGAAGGGGAAGCTCACCGTGTGCTGTTTGGGTTTGTGCCTGAGACGCCAGAGGAGCTGCAGGTCATGCCAGGGAACATCGTCTTTGTCTTGAAGAAAGGCAACGATAACTGGGCAACAGTCTTATTCAACGGGCAGGTATTCGGAGGACCAGGGGGTGGGGGTTTTGGCCACGGGATCCTGGCAGCAAATGGCAAAGCTTTCTGAGGAGCAGCACTTGCCACCTCATTCGCAGACCAGCTGCCCCCCTTCGTCTGTACGGCCACCCCTGCCCCACGTCCCTGGGCTGTTGGGTGGTACGGGTCCGCCGAGGCCCGATGAGTGCAAACTTGTCTTCACCTTTCCAATTCCGCGATGCTGCGCCGTAGAAGGGGCTCGTTCCCTGCAACTACCTTGAGCCGGTGGAGCTGCGGATCCAAGCTCAGCAGCAGCCCCAGGTAACGTAGTGCCAAGGCCTGACCCCTTCCCGCCCGCCTCTGTCCCACCACAGATAGGCCCCTCGGGGGGGGGGGGGGGCGGGGAACAGGCCATGTGGACAAGGTGCAGGAGGGACACTAGTCCTGAGTCCACCTGGGGTTGGCACCAGCCGCCCAGAGCCCAGCTGAACCTGGGGAGGAAGGAGAGCCCCCAGATGTGCTGAGTGGAGGCGTCTGAGGGACCTGTTGGGCCCACCCACCCCATCTCTCTGATTCCTCCTGGTCAGCGGTGACTTGGGACCCAAAGCCTGTAGTATAAGAAGGCTAGATCTTCCCGGAAATGTCCTCTTCACCTAGAAGAACAGTCAATGTGTTGGCGGGTGATGCGCCATTAACAAAGAGAAATCCGCTTTAGAGTCTGGAATCAGAGTAGGCCTTGCCCTCCGCGGCCCCATCCTCACTCCTCGGAGGCCGGCCCTTCTGCTGGTGGTCTTTGTTGGACCTGAGCTGCCGTGCAGAGGACTGGCAGTGTCTGACCTGTCTCTCTGGACCCTGGGCAACCAGCTGTCCTCGGCGGGCTTGGCCCTCCCTGCTCCGACTTTCTCTACACAGATGACTTGAAATGTTTTAAATGCCATACCAATGAGCAGTGGACTTTTCCTTTGAAGGGGCAAGATGTGAAGCGAGAGGGTGAGCTGAGACAAGACTCAGGGTCCTCCCTCAGCTCCAGCAGACTTCCAGTGTGGCTAAAAGGGGTGTTAGGCAGCAAGGGCCTTTTAGGTGGGGCTTAAGGTTCTTGTTTCTACTGTGATTTGTTCCCACCAGGCCAACCCTGCCTCCCCTTTAACCAGCACTTTCCTTAGTCTCCCCTAAATGTCACCACCACTCCAACTTTTAGGAAGCCATTTGCCCCTGGCTCCTTTTCATGAGGCCCCCCTCCCCCACTCCTACTTAAAAACTTTGTCTGAATGAAGGCTCTCACCATCTCTGTCACCTCCAGGAGGAAGCCTCCCCAGAGTCTGATATCCCAGCTCCTCCCAGTTCCAGCGCTCCTGGAAGACCCCAGTTGCCACCCGGTTGGTGTCCCTGGAACAACACCCTTGGCCTGGGTGCAGGAAAGCTCCCAGCTGCTTCCTCACAGAGCATTGCTCTCCCAGCCTTCTAGGAGATTCTGGTTTCTGCTCCTCCCAGCATGCCGCTCAGCTTATGAGCCCACAGCCCCAGGGCCCCTCTCTCCAGCACCACCCACCCACCCAAAACATAGGAAATAGATGCCCTTTCTACCTACCTACTCCAGAAAACCCACGGGGCGTGGGTAAATGTAACTGGTTTCTGGGGGGCAGTGAGTGTTCCAACTCAAGTAGACACCAGACCCCTCCGTCATGAGGTACGGAAACCATGTCCCGGGAGGAAAGGTTGAAGTCATTGCACATGTTTACTTCAGAGGGGGACAGAGTGGCTCTTTTCAAATGTCCAAGGAGCTCTATCTGGAAACAAAACTGCTCTGCAGAGCCCTGAGGGATAGACCATGAACCGAGGGCAGATGTCAAAGGACATTCTCCTGATGTTTGGAGAGGGTTGCCTTGGGAAGTAAGGGGCTCTTGGTCACGAATGCAGTTTAAACTGATTCTGGATAAGTGCTCAGTAGGGACGCATTGAAGAGGTAGTTTGTCCAGATCCTAGATCCATGATTGTTAGGCCTCCCAGAACACCAGAAACCTTTGAGATGTTCCCCACACCTCCATTTTTATTTTGAAAACTGTCAAACCTACAGATTGAAAGTTGAAAGTGTAGTACAATAAATGCCGAAAGTTGAAAGTGTAGTACAATAAATGCCAGAATACCTTTCACCTAAATTCACCAACTGTTAACATTTTGTACCAAGGACTTGCCCTGCTCCCCCTCCCTCTCCTCTGAGCCACTTGAAAGGAACTTACAGGTTCATGACCCTTTGCCCTACACTTGAGCATTATCTCCTATTCTCCTGCATAACCACAACACAGTTGTTACATCTAGGACATTGAACGTTAATATAATATTATAGAGTGTATATTTCATATTCACATTTCTCCAATTACCCCTCAAAACATCCTCGATAGCTTTGTTTTTACCTTTTCTGTCTAGGGGCCCATCAAGGATCACATATTAACCTAGGAGAATTTTCTGAATATAGATTCCTAGGCCTTTGATTCTGATTCTTCAGGATTGGAATTGGGCCTCAGAATCTGTATTTCTAGAAAAAAACCTTCCAAGTGATTCTAATGATTAGCTGGGTATGAGATCAGTGGCCTTTTGTTCCATTGTGCACCCTCTATAGTGAGTATCTTTATGCAGACTTCTCTTACGTAAATTAGGTGCATACAGTCATATTAATATATTATGCACATTAGGAAACATGCACAAAAATAAAGGACAAGGGAAAAATAAGTGGTTCTAACATTGCTCCTTGTGGCCCTGGTTCATCTTGCACTCCCTGCATTCATTGCGCAGAGCCCACTGGTTTAGCTGGACTTTGGGGTCCCTGCTCACCCCATGCACTGCTGGGGTGTGATGGTCCTTTGATACTTGCCCGTATGCTCCCCCTGAGCCAGGCGCTGGGTTCGTCTGTGTGTTTGTGCTTTGCCTGGCACATTTCCCCTGAGTGCGATTTCCCCTACAGTTTATTAAAGTTAAGAATCACCCCAGAGATTTAAAGGTAAGAAGTTGGGTGTCCTGTTCTAAGAGGTTTCCTTCTGTGGAAGCCAGGGGCTGGCCAGGAGTGTTTATTCATCTTCTTCTTTTGTTTTACTTCCTATCTTCTCCGTTTAGGTCAAAAAGAGAAAGAAGAGCCCAAGGTAAGCTTTATCCTTGTACTATTTCTTTTTTCTTTTTAAAGATTTTTATTTATTTATTTGACAGAGAGAGGCACAGCGAGAGAGGGAACACAAGCAGGGGGAGAGGGAGAGGGAGAAGCAGATTTCCCGCCGAGCAGGGAGCCCGATGCGGGGCTCGATCCCAGGACCCCGGGATCATGACCTGAGCCGAAGGCAGACGCTTAACGACTGAGCCACCCAGGCACCCCCCTTGTACTCTTTCAAGTGGTAGAGAAAGTAAAAGCTGAGGCTCTCCACCATGAGCATGTGTCCCTGGGTTAGAGAAGGAGTCCAGAGGAAGGGTGGGCCAGTTACCACCATACACACAGTCCACGGGCTAGGCACCCCCGCAATGACTTTCCCCACCCCCGTGCACACATTTCCTACTGGCCTAGAGCGTGTGGGCCACCTCTTCTGGCTCCGTAGGAATTCCTATCCAGGCAGGAGTGGGGCTACGGGCCCTCTGAAAGCCCCTTTCCGTTACTGTGAAACCAGTTAGCCCTTGGCCTCTCCCTGCTGCACAGAACACTCCCCCTGATCTAGGATGGGGCTAAGAGGAGGCCGCAGACTCTAATGAGCCCCCTCTGCTTCCTCTTCCCTCAGGAAGTAAAGCTCAGCGTTCCCATGCCCTACACACTCAAGGTGCACTACAAGTACACGGTGGTCATGGAGACTCAGCCCGGGCTCCCCTATAGCCAGGTCCGGGACATGGTGTCTAAGAAACTGGAGCTCTTGCCAGAACACACTAAGCTGAGGTGAGTCCATGAAGGTAGCGGGGCTACACCTGGAGACCTGGTGCCGGCCCAGAGGGGAGAAGGCAATGGTTTTGTACTGATGTTCTCTGGCTTGGTTCTTACTCGTCTCTCCCCAGCTATCGGCCTCCGGACAGCAATGAGCTGGTGCCCCTTTCAGAAGATAACATGAAGGCTGCCTGGGGCCACGTGAAAAACTACAGCCTGACTCTGTGGTGTGAGAACACAGTGGTGAGTGCAGTGAGGGTACCTAAGGTCCTGTATCTATTGGGCCACTTCCTCAACAACAGTCCAGCGTTTACCGTGCTCAGTCCATGAGCTTGGCACTGTGCTTGGTGTTGAGGATCCGGTGAGTCACGAGCTCTGCGTCCCTTTGCCCTGCACCCCGGGGGCAGCCAGGAGAGGGCTCCCCGCAAGGGAAGAGCAGGCCCGACAACACACAGAAGCCTCCCAGTCCCTTCTGTCTGCGGCCACACCTAACCGTTCCAAGGGTAGGCCCATTGCTATCAAGCAAGGTTGGAATGAAATCCTAGCTTGAGGCAGAGCTCCTAGCCATTCTTCACTGTTTGTTCCCATGGGGAAGAACACGCGAGAGTGGAAAAGAGTAGTGAGCATTTATTTCATGGGGAGATGATTTGGATTACAACATCCCACTAATAGCCAGCATCTGTTGAGAGCTTCCCCCGTGCCAGGTCCCGGGCTAAGTGCACGCTGCGTATTCATTCTTACAGGCCCCACAACTCTGTGAGGTATTGTTAGCCCGTTTCACAGTTTAGGTAATAAGGCAAAGAGAGGTCAGCTTGACCAAGATTACACAGCAGGTCGGTAGTGGAACCGGGGCCCAGTGAGTATTTTGATTCCAGGGCCTGTATTCTTGAACCCCTTTCTAGACCTCAGAGCCCAGAACAGAGTTAACTGACTGGCCAGTAGGAGTAAAGGGAGTTAGGGGCAAAGTTAGAGGCTAGAAGTAGTAGCTACACATTAACACTCTTGACTTTGTCCCTTTATCTCCAAGGGAAAAGTTGCTATTTCTTTTTGTTGTTGAGGTTAATTCCCTCCCACAACCATGGCTCCTGAAAACTATCCATCTGCATTCTGTCAACATACCGATGTATGTTTTTTCAGCGTTTATGTAATTTCTTATAAATGCATCATATAAATGGATCGTACAATATATATATTCACGTGAATTCACATGATCCATTTATATGAAATTGATGGACTATTAAAAGTTTACATGTACAGTATATATTTAGATATATAAAATATTATATAAGTATATATTATATAAATATAACTGTATATATAAACTTTTAATAGCCCATCAATTTCATATAAATGGAACATTCCTGTGAATATATATACTGTACATATAAACCTTTGTTATAATAGTACATTTCAATATATAGTTTTCCATTTTTATATATATTTTTGTGTTGTAATGGTCCCATTTCTTTTGACCGCTAATGGTATCCCTAAACGGTATTCCACAATATGAATACTGCAATTTGTTTATTGATTTACCCGTTCGTGGACATCTGGATTGTTTCCAGTGTTTGTCTAGTGACATTTATTCTTCAACAAACACTTGCTGAGCACTTACTGCTCTCTTGACAGGCACTGGCAATATAAACACTAACAAGACACAGGCTCTTCTTGGGGGAAAGACAAGGGCGGACATGATTACAAAGCATGTGTTAAGAACTGATGGAGACACACGAATGGTGTACTGTGTTTTATAAGCACAAGGGAGGGTGTCTCACCCAAAAATGCTGAAGGAAGGTGGGACAAGTCAAGAGTCAAATAGTCTTCCTAGAGAGAATGATGCTGAAATTGTCTTGAAGTGTAGCCTTAAAATGGTAAATAGAAATTAGCAAGGTGGAGGAGGTTAGGGTGACTTATATAGATGGAAGAGCAGAGGGAAGACCCTACGAGTTGGCAGGGGTGACAGGCACAAAGAAACAGTCTGGAAGGCAACAGGGCCACATCATGGAAGGCCTTGCACACTGCTGCACTCAGATGAGGTTGTGAGCCGGGTAGAAAATACGATGAATGATTGCTTGGGATGGATGATTCAGGGGCCTATGAGCAAGGCAGCAGGCTCTGGGAGGCTGGCCAGCCAGCGGGCTTTCTTCGAGTGCTCAGCAGCCCATCCAGTCCTGACCCTGGGGAGTCACAGGACACAATCAAGGAGACTGCAGTCTCCGCTGACTAAAACCGTTGTCAGCTGGGGCCCCTCTGACACCTTCAGTTCTCCCGTTTCCGGCTTTAGCATGTTTAGACTGTGGGGGCATCTACAGTTACATCAGTAAGGGGTATAAAATTCCACAGGTCCTACGTGAACCTTTTGGAGAGCTACTATTTTTCACCTCTGAATGGATGTTGAGATCATGGAAATGAGCACACTGGCAAAGCTCTTCCACACCATCTAGGCCTGGGGCCGTGGGCCCTGTGGGGGCGGAGTCCCTCTAAACCCTCAACCCCACAGCTGGGCAAGGGCTTGTGCTCACTTAAGGAAGGGTCTCTTTGGCAGATTCTCAATGATGTCAGATACATGTTTGCTGGGAAAGAAAAATGAGTGGGAGAGGAATGTAAAGAGCGTGGGCCTGGAGGAAGGCCCCGTGGTAAGCCCCAGGTTGGTGGTATCTAAGGGTTCAGAAAATTGTGTTCAGGAAGTACGGCCCCTGGACTCACTGGCGCCCCAGGACATTGGGTGGGGGATGGGGTAGAATAGGTAACCAGTGCAAGGGGTCCTGTGGAAGTCTGAAAGGTCATCCTAAGGTTTTCGATGGTCTATGTTGGGACTAATCCTTTCAGTATTGTCTTAAAAGGATTCTGCCTAGCAGTTCTCTAAATCTGAATTACTTCCCTTAAAAGACTTATTGTTTTTAATTATTGTTAATTTTTAAATATTTTATTTATTTATTCATGACAGACAGAGGGAGAGAGAGAGAGAAGCAGAGGGAGAAGCAGGCTCCCAAGGAGCAGGGAGCCCGATGTGGGACTCGATCCCAGGACCCTGGGATCGTGACCTGAGCTGAAGGCAGACGCTTAACCATCTGAGCCACTTTGTTCTTTGAAGAGAGCTTCAGTCTAATTAGTGGCTGTACGTGGCTAACTCTCCCCAGATTCCCAACACAGTCTTTTTGGGACTCAATTCAGCTTCAGAGGTCATTGCCGAGCATTCTTTATTACTACCCCCTACTCTTGGAGGCAGCAAGTCAGGATGTTCTCATTCACTTACTAGAAGAGCAGGAAAATGAACGATCATTTATTAAGCATCTACTCTATGCAGGCTTACCATTAATCAAGTTTAAATCTATGTATGTATATATTTAGTACTCTGAGAGTTTAATAATTGTCAGCTAGGGGCGCTTGGGTGGTGCAGTTAATTAAGCGTACGACTCTTGGTTTTGGCTGGGGTTGCCATCTCAGGGTCATGGGATGGAGCCCTGTGTCATGCTCCGCGCGCTGGCTCAGCATGGAGCTTGCTGAGGATTCTCTGCCTCTCCCTCTTTCTCTGCCCCTCCCCCTGCTCACATGCACACATGCGTGCTTTCTCTCCAATAAATAAAATCTAAAAAAAATAGTTGTCAGCTATTACTATTCTACATCATATCATTTCATTCTTTTAGCCTCTATTTCAGGTGAGGAAACTGAAGTTCACAGAGGCTACCCCACTTGCTCAGGGACACACAGCCAGTGAGCAGTGGAGCTGGGATACAAACCCAGGCCTTTAGACTCCTTACAACCATTTCCACCTCACTGTACTGCCTTCCAATAAAAGGGATCTGCCAGGGCTGGAACAAGCGACATTAGGAAGTGAGAACTTTGAACACTCAGAACAGCTCTTACCCTCGCGGGGTTTCTAACGTGGGTCTGTTAAATCCCATGATTCACATCCCTAGAAACTGTACCCTTCTTCTTTTCAACATTTGTGGATGAAAAATGACCACAATGGTAACTAAGATGTGTAGTTACAAATATCAGAAAGCAAAGCCTTTTTTCATGGCCTTAGAAAGACGGTATGGCGCTCTGCAGGGTTTTTCAAACTTTAGCAGGTATGAGACTCACCTAGAGGGCTTGTTAAAATGCAGATTGCTGGGCCCCACATGCAGCGAGTTTATTATTCAGTAGGTTTCTAACGAGGTCCCTAGTATTGTGGGTGCTGGGGAGAGGGTGTTGGATTCAGAGTTAGAAACCCAGGTTTGACTTTGGGTTCTGTCGCTTACTTGTGACTCCATCTCTGTTTTTCCACCTGCAAAGAAGTAACAGTAGTACCTATTCTACCTTTTTCAGGATTACTCTAAGGTTTCTGTAAGATTTTAAGACTATCTATGGTCCTGCAGACCTTTTGGGTTCATTTATCCAACCATCCTATATTCCTAAAGTACACATTAGGTCTATGCTAGGGACTGATCACAGACTTGGCCTTTGTGAGTTTATATCCCAGGTGCTACATTGACATTTCACAGATTCCTTTAGTGATGCTCAACGTTCACTGGCCAAAAAGTTGAGGAAACTAACAGGCCTTTTATTATTTCAGGGTGACCAAGGCTTTCCAGATGAACCCAAGGAAAGTGAAAAATCTGAAGCTAAAAACCAGACAACAGAACCTCAGCTTAAGGAAGGAGGCCAAGTGGTAGCACTCTTCAGTTACGAAGCCACCCAGCCGGAAGACCTGGAGTTTCAGGAAGGGGACATAATCCAGATTATATCAATGGGTAAGTACTACTCCTGGATCATAGAAACTAATTTCCATGTGAGCAGCAATAAGTTCAAGGGAAGAGAGGGAGAAACATTAATAACCTACAAGCCAAACTTTAGCCAGTGGTTTCAGTCTCCTTCCTAGCTTTCAGCGGGAGGGAGCAGAACAGAGGGCTCAGCCTTTCCATCTGTTTCTCCAATGGGCAGGGAAGCAACAAATGACAGACTCAGCTGACGTTTTGATCATTAAAAATAGCTGTGTTTTGGAAGGCATGCATTCTCGTTCCCAGAGTAAGCCAACTGGAAGGTGGCTGGCATCATTTTGCCTTTGCACCAAGCCATAGGATACTTTCCTATAAACCCCAGTTCTCTGAACTGATGTACTTTTTGAAGATGAGGGAAGGAGTGCATAAATTTTGCCTTAAAAGAAGCTACTCGACATTGCTTTGTGTCTCTGGTGACCTTCCTCATCCTGTTAGGAATCAAACACACTACAAATTGAAACAGTATTTTAAGTAGAGTTCTAATTTAGTGCTTCTCAAACTTCAGTATGCCCAAGCACCAGTTCGAAAGTTAAATAAAATTCACAGGCCCAGCAACCAGAGATTCTGATTCAGGTCTGGGGTGGGGCCTCAAATTTGCATTTCTAACAGGCTTCCAGTGTGATGCTGATCTTCTGACAGAGAGAAGCACGAATTCTAACTCACAGTTTGACATAATCTTATTTCTCTACTTCAAAACAAGAGTCCCATCAAAAGCTTTGTTCAGGGGCACCTGGTTGGCTCAGTCGGGTAAGCGTCTGCCTTCCACTCAGGCCATGATCCTGGGTTCCTGGGATTGAGGCCCGCACTGGGCTCCCTGCTCAGTGAGGAGTCTGCTTCTCCCTCTCCCCCGCTCATGCTCTAATAAATAAAATCTTTAAAAAAAAAAAAAAGTGTTGTTCAAACAGCAGAAATGTGCATTAGCAATGCAGAGTAGTGAAAACAAATTCCATTACCATCCAAAAGATGAAGAAATGAGATTTTAAAGTTAATGGGGGTAGAGTATACAATTGTCTGGCAATTAACTAAAAATATGAGTAATGAAATAAAGAAGCAGGGTACCCTGGCAGTGCCTGTCTTCTGACAGGGGTCAGTAGGGCTTAGTAACTCCCAGCACCATTTTTTAAGTGTTAATATCAACCAACCAGCTACACTGCCCGGTTTGTTTGGGGGGGGGGGGGGGGGATGAGATAAAAACTAGAACACACATAGAAAAACCTTCTGGATAGATATGGAGAGAAAAAAGGTGGCATATTCCTTTTGTGTCTGACTCTTGATTTCAACTCAGATCATGATCTCAGGGTCCTGGGATCTAGCCCTGTCTCGGGGTTCCATGCTCTGCAGGGAGTCTCCTAGATTTCTGTCCCTCCCCCACCCCTCTCCCCCGGCTCATGCTCTCTTTCTAAATCAATCTTAAAAAGAAAAAAATCGTAAGGAAAATACTTTTACAGCACTGTGCTGTAACAAAGGATCTGTATGTAAGTGGATCCTCACAGTTCAAACTCGTGTTGTTCAAAGATCAACTATTTTTTTAATTTGAGAGTGAACAGGGGTAGGTGCAGAGGGAGAGGAGAGAATCTTTTTTTTTTTTTTAAAGATTATATTTATTTATTTGTCAGAGAGAGAGAGAGAGAGAGAGAGAGCACAAGCAAGGGGAGTGACAGGCAGAGGGAGCCTGATGTGGGACTTGATTCCAGGGTCCTGGGATCATGACCTAAACCAAAGGCAAACGCTTAAAGAACTAAGCCACCCAGGTGTCCCGGAGAGAGAGAATTTTAAGCAGGCTCCATGTTCAGCGCAGAGCCCGACACAAGGCTCGATCTCACAACCCTGAGATTATGACCTGAGCTGCAATCAAGAGTTGGATGCTTAACCGACTGAGCCACCCATGTGCCCCAAAGATTAAGGTATTTAATTAATGGCATGTAGTCAGAATAAAGATTACTAACAGTGATCAGGTAAAACTGTTATAAAAAAAATCCTATCTCAAGATTTATTCAATTTCTTTCATCTTTTTTTTTGTTCTGGCAGTTTTTTTGAAAAATCTAATTGGTTTTCTGTATTTTACTCCTCCGTTATCATATATTAAGACAGAAATCAGTAAGATGGTGGAAGTCGTATGTTCACTTTTCCCTCAAATCACTTTCCGACATGGACTTTTCCCTGTTATCACAATTGGGGGTGAAGGACTGCCAAAGATCTGTGTGGCATATCCAGATGAGATAATTCTCCTATATTGGTTTTAAAAATTGATGTATACGTTTCCTTTTATCAGTGAATGAAGACTGGCTGGAAGGAGAGTGCAAAGGGAAGATTGGCATTTTCCCCAAAGCGTTTGTTGAAGAACATGCAACTACAGATTCGGAAAGATCTCCTAGAGGAGTCTAGGATGTTCCATAACCTACAAAGTTGGAGAAAAGTAACTATAATCATTTGTGAGTTTTAAGCATGCCCCTGCAGTACACTGTAGGGAGACATCACTGTTTGGAAGTGTTAACTAGTCCACTTTTCCCACTGAAAATTTAACCCATTACACAATGATGGGAGAACTTATCATGATGATGACCCTGGCGGGTGGGATGGAGTGAGTGGAAGTATCTGGAAGGACATGAAGGGGTCTTCTAGGGTACTGATAATGTTTCCTGCTCGGAGTGCTGGCTACCCAAATGTGTTCACTTTGTAAAAGTTCACTGAGCTGTACGCTTACTATTGGTGCACTTCTGGATGTGGTACCTCAATAAAAACTTACAAAAACAAGACACAAAGTACAGGCCCAAGGCTGAAGTGTTAAGTACCCCTATTCCGGTACCACGACAGTCACAGACTCCTTGAGCCTGAAGTAAATTTACAGGTAATTCAGATGGCAGACACACACAAAAATAACTTTCCTCTGTTGTAAGTCTCATTGCTTAAACAGAACCTAGACTTAGTTTTCAATTCCATAGAGAATTAAAATACTAGAATCCCACCCCTTCATGCCTTCTCAGGAATACTGAGTATGTGATGTAAAGAAGCCCCATTCAGGAAGCCACTTGGTCAGGACTATCCTGTTTGTTAGTTAACGTTTTATAATATGGACTATGCTAATATACATGAGAGAATGCTATGGTTTTATTTTGGTTATCACTTAACCAAATGGCTTGATTTTTTAGGGTTAACTTGGGGTTAACAAATACTAGACCTTAGAACCTTGCCTTCATTTCCCTCCCTCTCTCCTCCTTGTACAGTATGTATGGCTTTGTAACCATTCAAGTGTGCAGGTGCTTGTGAAAAGCAGTTAGGAAATGATGTGTAGATGCAATCAACACAGAAGTGATAGGCTTGCTGACCAGAGTGAACACACAAACCGGCAGGCCGTGGCACTGACCTCCAACCCGCCGCTGCAGGCCCGGCAGGCTACCACTGGAAATTTTGGACACAATTCAAAGAAACGCAACCTCAAAGCTAAGAACACTAATTACCGTTGGGGCTAATCAGACTTCGTGATGTTTATAGACCAGAAAGAGAAACCATCTCTGCACTGTCCCACTGACAGTAAAAATAGGGATAAAAATGGAGGGTTGTTAACTTCTTTGCATAAGCCCATCTTTATTCATTAGATAAAATAATTTTGACAGTTTCTTTCACCCATCCCTTTCTATAATAATGCACACTGGTTTGGAATGCTACTGAAAGCATAAATAACCCTGAAGCATATTCAATTTCTGACCATCTCTGATTTCCCCTAGATGACTTCTAAGTAGTTTAAACACTTGTTTTTCTAAGTAGGATATTCTTTTAGGTTAGAAAAGAAACAACGTACACACAGATCTGGTTGGAGAGAACATGGTTTAATTAAAGGCAAAGCTGATTTCAGCAGCTGCAGGTCTTGCACAGACAGACCAAAACAGAACAAAACAAAAAACAAAACAAAACAAAAAAAACACAAGAGAACGTTTACTACACAAAACCAGTTTCTGATGAAGATTCTCCTCTCCCTCCTCATTACTCCACATTGAGGATGATAAGGCGAGGAACCCCGCCCCAAGAGTCAGAAAACATTCCAAACACCAAATTCTCATGCAGAAACAGGGCTGTAGATGGGATGTGGGCAGTACCGGGAGTGAGACAGTGAACCTGGCTAGCTCGTCTAGGCTGCAAGGATCAGGGACAGCTCAAACACTGGAATGTGGCAGCTGCCTGAATGCAGAGCTCAAACACACAAAGGGGGTCAAGGTAGTGGGGAAGGAGGCTTGGAAGGGAGGGGATGGGAGAGAGGCGGACACAGGGAAGGGGCTGGAGAGAAGCACAAAGGGTTTCATATTGCCATTGGGTGGGGGGGCTTCACCCTTTCAGACCTTTCAAAAAAACAACAACAAAAAAACAAAAACAAAAAACCCCAAACACCATGTCAAACTTAAAGAGCGATAATGTAAGCATACGGGGCTCCAACCACTGTCTCTGAAGAGCAACGAGCATTAATCTCACCCCTTCCATTGCTGGGGTTGCCCAGACTCAAGTGACAACCGGGGCTCCTGGATGTGCTTTGCTCTGCAGCTGTCTTCCAGTTTGTAAGTCCCACACTGACTCCACACCCTCACACACACTCCCCCTCCCCCAGGGAGAGCAGCTGGGTGCGCGCACCCGCGCGTGTACACACACACACACACACACACACACACACACACACACACACACACAGAGACCTCCCAGAAACAGACCTTACCACTAGCACAGCAATTGGACATTTAGATTGTTTCCATAATTTCCCCTTAAAATATTACTTTTCAGGAACTAACAGAAATGCTGTCCTTCTGTTTCTACACAAGAAAATTTTCAGTCCTCTTTCCTTCTAATAAATACCAAATAAAAGTTTATTTTCTTCTCTTTCGCCTTTTCCAGAACGGACTTCGTTGTGTTTTCTTCTGTGCATGATGCACACGCGTCCGTGTTGCCTTGAATTTCACTCTGAAAGTGGAGGTCGGGAGGCGCAGCTGGGCAGGGGCCTGGCCCGTCGTGCGCTATGCAGACGCCGCTGCTTCCTTCCTCCTCAGACTGTCTTTCGGGCCCCAACTTCTGGACCCCATGCTGTTGCTTCTTGGCGAGATGTTGTACACATTAGGAATAGAAACAATTACTGGCAGACAGCATAGGGTGGGAAAGGCATGGAGGTAGGGACAAGAGATGGGTGGTAAGCAGGATGGGGGTCACAGAAACCAATCAAACAAAAAATAACCACACTGAAAGCTTCTACCTATTAAAATGTGTCAGGCCACGAATGGACCAGCCTGCCTTCTGTGAGACTGCTTGCTATGCTACTGTAAAATGTACAGGAATCAAAAACATTAATTTAAAATCCTACAGCAGTCATCTGCCAGTCCAGCCCAGCACCACCACCCACACTGCATCCTTGACTGGGGCTCGAGCACCTACAGAGTGAAGGGCATTTCCTGCTGGAGTCTCCAGGCCAGAGGAGGGCCTGCCAGAACCTTCTGAGTGAAAGTTGAGGCCTTGGACTCCCCCTCATGGAACACGTCCACTGGCTGAAGAGGTCAGCTTCCCCATCCTGTCACCACCAACCTCTCGCAGGAGCAGTGAACAGGGCGGCTTTCCTTGCTGCACACTGACTAGAAGAAGCACATCTGTGTGTGGAAGAATTCAGTGTGATATTTTACTACTGAGAGTAATAACAATAATAAAAGATGTTCAGGAATAATTTCAACTACATTCTCAGTCAGCAAAGCAATCATTAATGGATTCCTATTTTATTCCCCAAAGAGGAAAAAAGGACTGAGAAGTTCCCGTTGGCTTCTCCCATCTGCCTCCCCTTCTCAGCTTTCACTTCCCTTGTGGCTGGGGACATGCACGATGGAGAAGGTGAGAGGCGGTGATATCAGGTAACTGAGTGAGACAAAGAGCAGTTCCTCTCTCCCTCCGGAAGGCCCCAGGGGGACGGAGAGTTCCTGATGGTTTTGTTCTTTTTGTTGCACTGCGGACATTTCGTGCACACTCAGCGCGCCGGTGGAACGCTTACACCCTCTCGACAGCAAGAAACAGAAAAGAGGGCTGCCACCTGCAGGGAACTGTATGGGCCAGTCCTGCAAACCCAACATGCCATGGTTTATGGAGCCTTCATTCCCAGGGTTGCCACTTTGGCCTCAGTGTGGAGGGTTCATGGTGCCTTGTCCCCGCTGCTGTTTCTGCTTCTGCTGCATTAACAGCTGCTCCAGAGCGGAAGGTCCAGGGTGCATCATGGAACTGGACCAGATAGACTGAAAAACAGCCCAGAGCTTGTCAGCAGGGGTCAAATGCCTAGATGTCTGAAAGGGATCTGCTTCTCAATCCTCACCAAATATAAAGGCATATATGTCCCAAGATCCCTGCCCCCTAAAAACCCCAGCTATTAGAAAAAGTTGTTGTAAGACTGTCTTCAAGACCAGTTAGTTCCCACTAAGATTATTTTAAACCAAAAAAGGTGAAATACTTTTTACTAAAACTCAGGGCCACGTGGGACCACACAATATTTACTATAAAGATTTTAGGCAAACAAAACATCTCTAAAATTAGATACCCGTCTTTTATTTGTTCACAAAAGGCTTAAATCAAACATTCCAAAATGACTCAGAATTGTCTTAACCTTACAATGCAATTAAAACCTTTGTTTCTGTCCCCCTTGAAGATAACTGCTTTATCACTAGTGAGTTCACAAATTTAAAAAACAAAATTCCTATTCAATCTTATAAGGTAGACCATGTTTCTAGGACTTCACTAGATATGTGCTATGAATCGAAGGGCTCTAAGGGCCTAAGGAATAAGCCTGGCGATTTATAGGAACAAAAGCCGAACGACATCTCTTGTGGTTCTTGTTCCTAAGACCCACTCACCTTTAGGCTTTCCATGAGGACAGCAGAGGAATCCTCCATGGAGGGGCCGTGGCCTGCCCAGGTGCCACTTGGAGTGCTGGCTGGATGCCAACTGCTCTCAGAGGATGATGTCGCTGAGAGATAGTCAATGCCAAACCCACCCATGGCTAAGGATGCAAAGAGATACGAAGAATTCAAGATGTTCTGTCATTGCCAAACACCAAACACCAGAGAAGGGCAGAGTAAGTGATTTCACTTTCACTAGGCCCTGAAGTCTGGACCTCACCTGGCTTATCAGTCTTCCACCGATCTGCAGTCCTCCTATCCCTGTTATCTGGAGTTCCAATGGGTCCAAAGTTGGAGAATGGAAGAGAATTATGGTTGTGTGTCGGAGGGGAGCTTGGCAGGCTGCTTGGGTTAGAGGAATGAGGAGATTGGCTGGCTGGTGTTGAATGATCTAGTAAATCGCAACAACACAAGACATTAATAGATGTTTCACAAACAAACCAAGAACTGAAGTTTCCTATAGATCTGCTCACTTAAATTCTACTAAGTGAATTTACTTACACAAAGTAATCATGCAGCTTTGGGAGAAAGGCAGAATAAGGGCCCCCAAAGGGACTCTGCCAGATGCGCTAGTCTTACTGCACATATCTAAGGCATGTCCTTGCTTTAAAAAAAAAAAAAAAAAAAAAAAAAGCAAAACCAGACAATTCTGGGCATGCACTATTTTGGCATTGCTGTTTCAGGTAAATATCTACTGGTCTTCTCTACTAGAAACAGAATTGCCTAATCTTAGGAATTACTATTAAATCAAACTCCATTTATAAAATAGGGATTAAAAAAAAATCTCTATTTTAAAAAGTGTAACTTTTCCTGCAAAGAATGAGTATCTACAAACAAAATGAAAGAACAGCTGGAAATCTTAAGACAGAACCCACATTTTTCTCTCTTACAACTCTGCTGGTTATTGAGGATGTAAAAAAGCTTTTTTTTTTTAAAGATTTTATTTATTTATTTGAGAGAGAGAATGAGATAGAGAGAGAGAGCATGAGGGGGGGAGGGTCAGAGGGAGAAGCAGACTCCCTGCTGAGCAGGGAGCCCGATGCGGGACTCGATCCTGGGACTCCAGGATCATGACCTGAGCCGAAGGCAGTCGCTTAACCAACTGAGCCACCTAGGCGCCCCTGTAAAAAAGTTTTTTTTAGTGGCACTTATCATGTGAACTGGCTCATCAGGTTTTTTTCCTATTTTCTTTCAGAAACTACTTAAAAAAAAAAAAACTACCATATTTATAATCACAAAATCATACTAATTCATCATCAATCTGAGTGAACAGGAAATGCAAGGTCTGTAATTTAAAGACTAGTCAATACCTGAACTGGCAGGAAGTGATGGAGACCAGGGGGTCCCTTCAAAGAGGGAGTACAGTGATGTCTCCTGGGGGGCGAGCGAAGGATTAAGTTCTGTTTTGGAGCTGGTTGTCAGGTTTTTCCCATAGACCTCATTGAACACACTGTTATTTGGGTATCTTTCCTGAAAGACAATGACAACCAAGTTATAAACTCACTCCAAGGAAAGAGATTTAAGAAAATGTAATGTTCATGTTCTCGGATGCTTAAGCATCTTAAGTGTATCACGCTTTTCTTAACAAGACAAACTTTTGAAGGCTTTTATTTCAGTTTCTTTTGGTTTTCCTGTTAAATTCATTTTCCCTTAATTTGCTTTCCCTCACTCTTTATTTTCTCTTTCTATGTAAACCACCCAGATTTAGAAGTATGAATAGTTCACTTGGCTGAACGGCAGAGCCCTAAGGATTTCCATATTAATGAGAAGTTAAAGGGTTCAAACTTATAACATACAAGTATCTCATATAACCGAATCAGAGGGACAGAGGATAAAATAAAACGTCTGGAAGACACCAATATATGGAAGAGAAAGGAAGAGAAAAATAGGGGTATGGAAATAAAATGGGAAAGGATATACTAGCCCACTATAAAAGCACAAAGCGGGATTCTTCACCGTCTACCCACCTGATTGAGAGAGAATCCGGTGAGGGACAAGAAAGAGGAGGAATGGGACATGAGTTCCGAGGGCTTCTCCAACAAGGATTTCTTCACAGTCCCGGAAAAAAAGGTAGTTAAATTATGCCTTCCATTTTCTTAATATTAATCTTTAAGATACTATACAATCAAAGTAGAAGACCACCATTTAAGCATACTTGTACATACCCACCACGTACAATGTAATGAATAAGGCTTTGAAGATGTGAATTAAATGTTAATACCATGACACCAGCTAAGTGCAAGTCAGACACAGGGCTCCTGGATCAGTACTTCTCATCTAGCACAGATACCCTGGTAGGGACCAGGGACCCTGGAAAATGGCAGTTCTGAGTGATTTACCAGCAGGAACCTTCAGGAATACCCTTATTAAGAGTTGCATTTAAAATACTCTCAAAACAAAATGCTGAGCTGACCTGGCAGTTTTTTCCCCCAATTTTTAAAACACTCACATTAATGACTTAAAGCCTTTCAAATCCATTTGACAATGGAACTGGTTTTGTCAACATGGTTCCTAAGCAGCTCTATTTGTGGTATATATTAAAATAGTTGCTGAAGTTGAACCTAACATTTACTGGCCTTAAGAAAATTACCAGGAAAAAAAGCTGAATCTCTGAAGCTCACTGTCACTGAGTAGTTGGGTCAACAAAGCATTTACTAAACACCTACTACATGCAAAGCACTTTCACACACATTATATCATTAACAATGTTAAATACAGAAAGGATTACAGTTAAGGTTTTTTTTGTAAACATAAAAAAAACAAACCCCTAAACCACTCCCCTCCCCGCCCACTGTCCCACCCAGACGGAGGAGGAGGGGCAAGCACTGCAGGAAGTCAGGGAGGAGGAAAGGAGTGGACAGAGGGGCACTGCCCCCGGGGCCCTCAAGCCCTCAAGCCCTCAAGCCACACCAGTAGAGAAGCGGCAAGAAAGGCAAACACAGGGAGCCACCAGTTTCACAGTTAGGTTTCCCACAACCCTGAGGTGCTGTCACTGTGCTCTCGCAGTTTAAGTTTCTAGGGGATCTTTTAGTTCTCTAACTTGGGTGAAAAAGTGGGACGTCTCTCTGGCCACTCACGCAGGCAAATTCTGATGGAACTTCAAGTGCCAGGGATGGCAGCTTCTGTCATGAGAGCCATACAGTTTTACTTCTCCTAATTCTAATCTTATGGATGTTTTTTTTTTTTGTCTCATACTTATGAAAAAGAAACAGCAAAAAAGTAAAATTCAGAATTGTTTTATGTTTTGTTAAGATGGAGTGAAGGGAGGGGGGAAACTTCACAGCATATGTCTTTTCATGTTCCCCCACCTCAGCAAAATATTATATAAATATTGACGAGAATACAAAACGGCCATCCTCTGAAATGCAGAGTGATTTCCAGAGGACTATTTTTAAAAGACACCACTAATCAATACTTAAGACTTTATTTCATGTCATCCTAGTTATTTATCTGTATTCACTCACCTACGGCACTCCAACAATGTTTATAAATAGAATTCTTTTCATTTTTACTCATTCTGTTTATGAATCTTGCTCTGAATTTAGATCCGGGCTCTCAGTTACCCAAACAGAAAAGAGCCACATACCGTTCAATAATGTCACTAAGAAATCTAGAATGTATTTCATTTCATATTTTGAGTACATGAAGAAAAATCCACTGCTCCTGAGCAAGATCAAACGATCTTTGAAATTCCTGGGTTTAGATGGAAGTGCCACCTAAAAAGTAAGTTAATTTGCCAGGTTTGCATCCTGTGTGACCAGCCCTGAAGGATGCTTCTGGATAACACATATAACAAAGCTATGACTCTGAGCTTTACAACTGTGGCGTCAGAAATGTTTTCCCATGTTCTACTACCATTTGACGGTTAGTCTGGGCAGTAAGGAAATAAATGGTACAATTCTGTAAAGAAGGAAAGCTCCAGAAAAAAGAAATCATCTATTTCAAGGACTCCAAAATCTCAGGAAAGAAGCTGGGGTTAGAGCAAGAGGAATTATGTCAAATACATACAAAGAGGTTCCGTCCAGGAAGAGAGGCGAGAGGCCCCAGCAGAGCTGGGTAAAGATCAGGAGGGTTAGAAAAAATCAGCTCTTCCTCTTCCTCCAAGGCAGCCAGACTCTTTAACAGGTCCGGAGGAAGCAGAGGGGAGCTCTTGGGGTCCTAGTGACAGAAAGGATCACAGTGAGATGCAATAAGGCATGACAAAAGCACAAAGGAGTAAGTAGCATGATTAGGGGGATAAAAGCAACTCAAGTCAAGGAGAAGAATTACCGCAGACAGTATTAAGCAAAGAAGAAAAGGCTCTGAAACACAAGTAAAGTGACACAAGGACAAGGGCGCAAAAGATCAAGACAACAAAAGCAGCAAGAAACACTGACAAACATGGAACCGAACATAAGAGGTTAATGCGGCCTGTGAGTAAAACAATGCGGTGCAGCAAAGGGGTTATTAGCATATCCTGGGCTAACAGAGAAACAGCTCTTTTAAAAAATTATAGAAACACCTGTTTCTCATGAATAAAGAGAGAAAGGAAGGGGAACTCCACTATCAAAGATAACTGGCTGACTTTGTTCCTCTCAGAAAGCAATTTGTTTCAATACGCAGTAAACCTATTTTTAAACTTAGATGATTCAGCCCAACTGAGAGGAGCTTTGTTTCAGAATTCTCTAACATGCTGTGATAGAGATTTCCGCACCATCTCTCTGCCAGGCCATCACAGTTCCACATCAGTAACGGGATTCCTCAGCTCCCCCAGATCCAATCGGGCTGTGCAATTGTGAGGAGGAGGCCAAGAGCCACACCGGTTAGTCAGCAGCACGCTGTAGCACTAATGGGTCAGAGTGGCCTTTATAAACGTCTACTTGAAAATTCAAAAGATATGCAGCCCCGGACCTCTCTCCGCTGTGCCTGGTGACAGGAAAGGACACACACCTCAAATGGCATCCTGGGCACAGGATCCTGCTCTGGACGGAAGACTCCTGGTGACCGTTTGCCCCTGCGGTCCATATTTGCTGGCTGTGCCATTACAGCTCTGTTATCGGCCATGCTGTAAGAAGAATCCCAGTAGAATTCCGGGACCTTGACTTCTGAGGGATTATGGTTATATGGCTCCATGGGAAAAGGCTTCATTTTTTTCTCTAGAGGCTGCTGCTGCATTACAGGAGGTTGCAGTGACGGCTCAAACAGTTTTATGGGGTCTTGGGACTGAAGGTAGTAGGGCTGTTTCACAGGCATAATTTTCCCTAATGGGCCTTGAACCTGAGGGGGATTCCACAGCTGTTTGGAGGCATCTGCCTGTTGATACTGAAAAATCAGAAATGCTTGTCATCAGGACTAGGATAAAACGCAATGTTACATTCAATACTCAGGAAATCAAAGAACGAACTTGAGAGATTTTACAACCAATGGAACTCAGCAGTCCTTTACCCTTTAGGTTTTTCAATACATAGAGCTCTCTGGGAATAGATGATGGGCACGGAACTCACGTTCCCTTTCGATTCAATTATTTATGAGATTTAATGAACAAATGAGTGTGTGTGTGTGTTCCCCCTTCCTGCCTCAAGTGCCGTGGGGTTGACAACAGTTTTAAGAATGGTGTCCTATCCTTAACACCTCATCAAGATTATGATTCTATTTCCCCTCTGTAGTTAATGTTCAAATAGGAGAGAATTATTTATACAAAGTCCTTTGTACAACGCTGACAAGAAGTAGCAGCAAAGAATGGTACTTAAGATCTATTATCCTTTACAAAAGAAAGGAACACATTTGAATTTGCCTCAACAGCAAAGAGAATATTTTTGCATTCCCATAATCCTTACAAAGCAAAAGCATCTGAAAGCTTAACGAGTATTTCTAATGAATCAAACACTGAATAATTTCAGCCCTCCCTCCTCATTTCAGCCGCACAGTACACACAACTGTAACTTACCTGCTGGAATCCAGAGTGGTGAGGAGGGCTTTTCCCCAAAGCTGGCACAGCTTTTGTGGGGGATTGTTGCTGAGCTAGAGCTTGAACCTGCAACTGGCTTGTAGACTGTGCTGTTGGCTGAGCTGGTAAAGATGTAAGGGGTTGCTGGGAAGGTGGCTGTGGTTGTTGAGGTCCCTGGTTCATTGGCCCTGGTCCAGAGGGCCGTTGCTGGCTGTAAGGAATGTGGGACTGTTTCCCAGCTTGCACCTGGTTTCCTGCTGGAGAGTGAGCTGTAGGCTGAAGAAAGGTTCCTGGGACAGAAACACCAGCTGGGAAGGTGTAACCTGAGCCCATAGAAAATGCCACAGGAGGGGGAATAACATATGTGGGGGGCGGGAACCCTTCAAAATAGAAGAACACAGCAGCTTTAGTTCTAAAGGCACTTAGCAAAAGACAAAAATAAGTCATCTGAGGGGGACATGGGGTAGGGTAGAGAGGAGGTCCTCTAATAAATTATAAAAAACAGGGAGCAACCATCAAGTGAGACTGATCAAGCATCAATCTTTAACTTGATTTCAAGAATTAAATTAGAGTAGTGGCTGCTATTTCTATCCACTGAAGCAACTGGAGTATTCCAAAGGTGGTTTCTTAACGCCAAGTTTAGTGATGGGAATTCTGCCATGATAACAAACATGCATTTGTATATAAACTAGAGTACTGGCTCAAAAATAACTTCATAAGCATTAGAGAAAAGAGAACTTCCTTCTACCTTTTAACATTACGGTTTAGTAATATAACTCCAGTAGACTGTAAATTATTCAATTAACAAGCAGAAACTCATACACAGATGAGATTAAGTAGAACAAAGTATAAAATGTGTATTTACCTGGCCGGCTGGGAAGAGGAGGGAAGGCTCCAGGGTGATGAATGGGGATGAACTGGGAGTTACTTGCTTGACTTGGGGTTTGAGTTACAGGTGTTTTCCTGGCTTCAGACACTGGAGTCTTTCTTAGTTCTGTCTGGGATTTTACCTATGACCAACAGAAGCAAAACTATAATAACCTGAAACTCAAATGTGTCAGAAAGAAGCACCTACTCTAAGAACCCCATTATGTCCACACAAAAAAAAGCTTATGAAGGTATTTAAATTTACCTAAATTAAAAACGGGAAAATCAAAATAAATTATTTAATTGTCAATAAAAGATATAAGGGCTTAGTTTTACTAGCGTAACTATTTTCCTTTCACAAGATCATAAAAATACTAAATACGGAAAGGACCTGAGAGTTCATCTGTTTTACAAATGACATACGTCTCGCCAACAGGTTAAAAAACTTGCCTATAATTTCTTTTTTTTTAAAGATTTTATTTATTTGACAGAGAGAGACACAGCGAGAGAGGGAACACAAGCAAGGGGAGTGGGAAAGGGAGAAGCAGGCCTCCCACGAAGCAGGGAACCTGATGTGGGGCTCGATACCAGGACCCTGGGACCATGACCTGAGCTGAAGGCAGATGCTTAATGACTGAGCCACCCAGGTGCCCCTAAACTTGCCTGTAATCTTATACCACCTATTATGGACCCCAGCGCCCTTTATACTTGAATTCATTAAACAACATACATGAATTATGAATTAATAACGATGATTATTAACCCACAGGGGAGATACTTTGGCCCTCAGTTTAATTTCATCTGGGCAGCCTTAAGCATACCAGTCAGGTATCCACCTGCAAGGCTGACACCCCTTTAGAATAAATAAGGATACTTTCAGCAGTAAGGAGCAGGCCCCTAGATCCTACACAATGAGCTACAGAGAATATGATGTCATATGGGTTGCTCAAAATGAAGGAAAACAGGTGACATTTACAGAGACCTTAGGATGAGGTACAGAGAGTGGTAATATACTGACTCCTGCCAGGCTTTCTTTAATCATCTAGAAGCAGATTTAAGAGGGAAGAGAGACCAGAAAGGAGACTTTCAGTCTGGCCCTTGTTGGGAGGCAGTTGCAGAGAACGGAGGCAGAGCAGGCAGGAAAATATTGGACTCATCCCTCAAACACTGGCCCTTTGGCTTTATAGTTCATTTGGTTTGTTCTTTGCTTTTCCCCAGCACCTCTCTCTCCCCATGCCTTTTCTCAATTTCTACCATGTTTTTCTCTGTTTCTCCCCCTACTATTAATCTTAAAATGTAACTATTATGTTATTTCTCTGTTTCCCAAAAAAACTCTGTAGGTGAAATACCCTGAAGGCACTATTAATTTGCAAGCAGACTTCAATAAGGGTCCTCATGCCTACTGCAAACAAATACATTTGCTAAAATGTGCTAACAAATCAAATGGCTACTTAGGTCTTTGTTCAAACATATATGGTATAAATGAAACCAGCACAGAGCAAAGACCTTTTCTGTTTATATGTAATCGTCTGTATCTCTTTGGAAAGGTTTAAGAAAAACAAAGTCACAAATAATTGAGCAGTGTTTACCTTTTCCCAGCAAGAGACTTAAATTCTTATTTTACAAATTCCCATGAGTCAGGATAACACTGAAGTAATACAATGCTACTGGCTGGGACAGGTATAAATGCCAAGAAAAAGAGCCTTGTCTTTTTCCAAGAATATCGTTTATTTCTTATAGTGAACTAAAAAAAAACAAAAAATTATAAGCCTTAATATATTCTTGGTTCTATTGGATCTATAAAAGACCCCAAATTTCCCAATAGAACATTAACAAATGGCAGTTACACTTTCCAAAGAAAATAGAACTCTTCACGTAGTTAATAGGTCTGCAACTGGTCATTTCAAACCACTTCAATTGGAGAGGATTGATAAAAATGTCAAATCAGGTTGAGTTTTTTTTTTTTTTTACTCACATTACAATTTCCAAGAACTGATGGAGTAGCCACCTACCATAGCTCTTACGTGACCTTACTGTGTGGCATTCAAAGAACGCATTCAAGCTTCCAGAAGAGCCAATTTTCAAGGCTTTAGGAACAAAATGAAAATCTTGCCTTTTGTGTGAGCCTTCCTCTACCTGCATTATAGTTTAAATACAGCTTACCTGCACTGCCACACTCTGCTTTCCTGTTTCCTGTAACTTTTCTAAGATGCATTTCTTGGTTTCTGTTTTCCTCTTGCTGTTGTCCTTCTTTCCATCATTCTTAGTTACAGTAATTCCTTTGCTACAGTCCCTTCTCACCTCTTTGGGAGGAAAACTTCTTCCTTGGTCTCTGTTCACTTCTCGCGGCTTAATGTTCTCTTTGAAGGTGACCATTGGTTTCTCTCCTGGGTCACAGTTGTTGCTTAGATTACGGCCCGTGGACAGCACTGATTTTAGTCCTGGGTTCCCATCCGAAATCAGTGACTCTATCATGGATGGTTCTTGCAGAATGAGGTTCTCTTTGGCTTCACTGGGGTCTTCCAGTATTAACTCTGGGATTTCTGTGATAAACAACAATTTCCCTACCTCATTTTCACACTGAATCAGCCTAAAAAAGTAAAAATAAATCCATATATGAAAACCATTAACCTAAAAAACACTAACAATGGAACTGAGTCTGGACCCAACAGTCAGTACATCCCCGGTCCCAAAGACTTGAAAACAGTGGGGTATCACAGTATAACATATCTATTTTTATATAACCTAAAAAGTGTTACAGAAAAATTTAGATTCTCATAATTGCTTAGCATCCCCACAACACATTCCCATGCCCTTTTAATGTCTTCTACTAATTACAGCTACATTTACTGAGCATGTCTTAAGTACAAGGCACTAGACTAGGCCCTTGAAGTGGCAATCTGTAATTCCTCATTTATAGGTGTAAAAACTAGAGCTCAGAAGGACTAAGTTCATTCAAACATGCAACCATTTAAGTGCTTACAGTAGCCTGAATATAGAAATTAATATGAGGATTGAGAGAAATTAATATGAAACAGTTACTGACTTTGGGAAGGTTATAATCAACTGGGGAGATCCTAAGGACACACACCTAGGGAAGTGGCAGAACTAGAAACTTAACTGACTCTGAGCTGTCCTAACTGAAACTGACCACCACGCCCGTCAATACAAATCACCATAATCATGAACATACCATTTAGTTAGATTTGCACAGATGTTTATAAATTAGGACAGAAGCTCATGATTAACAAGGGAGACAAAGCCTATTTCTCTACACTAGGCAGTGTAATAGGGAGAACAGAGATTAAATGGAGTATACTTAGGATCACCAGGGTAATTTGATATTGTGTTACCAACATTTTAACTGAAGAGTTTATAATCAATAGCATTATGCCAGAGCCTGAAACACATGTGAGGTGTGTAAGTGTATCTGATGAGAAATACCTTGGCTGATTATCGGCGATCCATTTGCCTATAGAGATCAAGCGCTGCTGCCGTATTTGTCGTTGCTGACCTTCTTTGTCTCCTGTAATACCCTGGTGGCCTTTGGAAAAATCCAAGTTCCTAAAATTGATATAAGCAAATTATCCAAAATTAAACTTTGAAAGATATTTCACAGGCAACCAAGTTCACCTATTTAACTGCAATGGTTTCAGATTTTTCTATACAGGCTAGCTACTTGATGTAATCAACTGCATTTCAATATAAGCTCCCAAAGATTTGAAGTACAATGAAACAAAGCAAAAAAGACAACCTGCAAATTCATTACATTAACATACTTTTACTTAAATTTTTCTTTCTAAATGAGGAGCTCAAATAAATCACAGTATTTTATTAGGAAAGATAATTTTACTGTAAAAGTTTTCATTAACACTTACCTTGTATTCTGTGTAATTTGTTTGAAATGACCATTGAAATGCTAGGGGTCTCTAAGTATGCCTATTCTAACAAACTGCTAATCTATGCACTTTAGGTGGCCCTAAATCAGAAAAATGTATACATATCACCAAGTATATCGAGCAAAAATCTCATTGACATTAGAAAGGTAAATCAACCTGAAAAAAATAAGGATTTTTCAGATTTCTCCCCATTAAATGCAGTATTTTTTTAAAAAGTATCTAAACATTGCCAGGTAGTAGGCTAGATGCCGAATACACAAAAATAAATGAGAAAGAGAAATAGTCTCCATCATAAAGATGAAATAAGGGACTATGAATCAATTTGATGAGTACTACAATAAAAACTATGCAAAGAATAAGCATAGTAATAATAGGAGGGCTTGTTCCTTCTGATAAGCTCTGAAAAGGCTTCACAGAGTGTTACCGGAGCTAGGCTTTGACAGGTGTGGCAAGTACATACAGGTTGGTAAGGGAAGGGCAGAAGAGGAAAACGGACTGTTCCAGGCATAGCATAAACAAAGTCTTGGAGGAATAAAAATAGTTACTCAAGAATAGGACACAGTGGATGTATAGTATGTTAAGTATTAGGGGAAAGGAGGGTGGAGGTGGCAGAAAATATGGTTGAAAAATCAAGCACTTGGACATGAAGCTAAAAAAGATAGTGGAGGGCGCCTGGGTGGCTCAGTTGGTTAAGCGAATGCCTTGGGCTCAGGTCATGATCCTGGAGTCCTGGGATCGAGTCCCACATCAGGTTCCCTGCTTGGCGGGGAGTCTGCTTCTCCCTCTGACCCTCCCCTCTCTCATGTGCTCTCTCTCTCTCATTCTCTCTAATAAATAAATAAAATCTTTAAAAAAAATAAAATAAAATAAAAAAATAAAAATAAAAAAGATATTGGAACTACTGGGGGTGATTGAATTGAAGTCTTTTTTATCAGTAATGGGACATTAACAGGTCTATATTGAAAATATAATTATGGAAGCATGGCAGAAATGACCTAAAGAAGGAGAGGGACTCTTAGTAGGGAGGTTGGTTAGGAAGTTTTTTATACTCCAGGTTAATGGTGACAAAACCCTGAAACTAAAGGGAAATAAATGGGAGGAGTTGGATCTAAAAGGCATTTTAAACACAGATTTACAAAGACTTGGTGAGAAAGATTAATGGAAATAAGGATTTTTCTTTTTTTTTTTTTAGAGTTCATGTAGGTGGTTAATGGCACACAGATAAATATAGAAAGATCATTTTTTGCTGACCAGATAGGAAAATAAGAGCCCTTTTGGGTCACACTGAAGTCTGAAATGTGTAAGAGATATCAGATGGTTAAAATAGGAGTCCAAACTCCAAAAAAAAAGTCAGAACTGAAAATTTTGGACTTACTATCCAAGAGATGAAAGCTCAAGACAAAAGGATGGATCTGATCACCAGGGACAATGCAGAAGGTGGGAAGGGAAGGGTAGGAAAGACCTCCGGAGGATAATACTCTGAGGCATGTGGTACAGAAGAAAGTGAAAGAGATGGAATATGATGGCAGAGCTGAGAAAAAGGAGGCTTCATGAAGGAATGGGATCAACAGACTCAATGCTAGAGAAAACTGAACAGGATGAAAATTATAAAGTCAATGGAGTTGGTCACCAGGAAGGCACTAATAGTTTAAGTTGCAGGAGGCTGAGAAATGACTGGGAGTGAAGCAGGGTCACACACTAACTACCCTTTTAAGAAGTCTGATGATGAAGAGAAAGAGCAACATCAGAGAAAAATGGGGTTGTGAATTTTTTTAAAAAGAAAAGGTATACCTGAATGTTACTAGGCTACTAAAACGAAGTAACTAGTTGTTAAAAAAAATAAAAAGATACTGGAAATACAACAGAGAGAGGGTAACAGGTAGGGGGGCAAGAAGGGGTAGGATCAAGGACACAGATGAAAGAGTTACACTTGAAAAGGAATAAAGTTATTCCTCTGAAAGGAGAAGAGACAAGAATGACTATAAAAACAAACTATTTTATCATCTTTATTGATATGAAAAATGTCAAGCAATATCCTTTGGTTTACATTTAGTTTCCATTTTTGAGACTTCCCCTCTAATTTCAACAAAGTATAAAACTATTAAAAAAATCCAGTGTATAAATCACTTGGGAGAAGCAATTTTCTTTTTCTTTCCTTTCCCCCATATTTGTAAAAGCACTTAGTACTGTATTACACAGCAGGTAAACACATGACATATACAAATCCATTTCATATCAAAAACTTCTGCTTTTAGTTGCTGTTAGGAAAATAAGACAAAGTTGGGATAAATCAAAGGTTCTTCTACACCCAAGCCTGATTTCCCATTTTAATACTGTAATCACTGGTAATGAAATAAACCTCATTCGGCTGCCACCTACCTGAAAGAAGGTCTCAAAGCCAAGAATCCTTGTAACTCAAACTCCTCTGGAAGTGGTGTAGCTACAGAAAGGCAGAAAGCAAGATTTGTAAACATTTTAATTTAAAAACTGTTAATCAGCAGAATGTTGTCCACTAAATGAAGAAAATTACAATCTTCTATACAGAAAAAAAAAACGCTATCTATAATGCTCAGAGTTCTCTGCTCTTCTCTACAGTAATCCTGGTAACAGAATTCATTTATCAAATTCCTGCAGGTTGCCTCTGGGCCCTTGACACTGTCCCCTACTTACCCACTACTCAATGCTAAGGAGGATGGAGCCGATGGGACCTTTTTTCCCTAGCAGCCTTAAAAATTCATAGCCTCAGATCCAGTAATCCCATTGTTTAGATTATCTCCTTGTTACTCAAAGTGTTGAATAACAACACCAACATCACTCAGGAGCTTGTAAGAAACGCAGAATCTTAGGCACTATCCCAAACCTACTGAATCATAAACTGCATTTTAACAAAATCCCAGGTGATGCATTTGCAAATTAACGCTTGAGAAGCACTGATCTGATAGGAGTAAAATAATCAGAAAGGAGTCAACTATAGATTGTTCAGTACAGAATTATTTATAATGGGGAAAATTTTAAAGCAAATAGACAATGATTAAATACATGATGGCATATCCACAGGGCAGAATTATCATGCTGCCAGTAAAAATCATGTTTCAAAATGTTTAAATGGCAAAGGAAAATGCTAGCAATATAATGTTAACTTTAAAAAGCAGGCCCGAAGCTGTATCAGATATCAATCAAAGGCAGGTGTATGTACACATAAGAAAAATGTCCCAAGAAATACACTATCATGTGAATAGCACAAAGTATCTTTGTATGAGAGAACCATGGGTTACTCCTGTTCTTAATGTTTGAATGTCCCAGATGTTCTATAATAAGCAGGTATTACTTTAACAGAGTAATGCTGTTCACATTAGTTCCTTTAAAAAAAAATAGTAAGAATGAGGAGGAAGGGAAGAAGACAAAGAATTTAAAGGTATTGCACTCTTTGGACTCCTATTCAAATGTAGCTAAATAGGAGAATATGCTGCTGGAAGAACTGGAAGAACATTACCTCTACTTCCATCCTCTTATAATCATGATGAGTATAGAGTTCGAAGTCACTTCTGAGATACTGAACTTAAAGTCAAACACTTAACAAAAGCCTGTTTTTTCTTTGGCCTTAAGCCTAGTATTAGTGATACAGAACAATGTCAACAATATAACATTAAGGTAGCCCTTACCATTAGTACTTGAAAGATCCTCTTCATGGGGATGGAAACTATTTAGAAGAGAAATTAGCCAGGGCCAAATGCTGTAAATTAAAGAGACATTTCAGACTTTGTTTAAAACAGAGAAAACCAGAACACCAATAAGACATGACAATGTTATCTAAGGGCCTAGACGTTATGTATTTTTCCCCTGGCTTCAGCATTTTAAAGGCTGTATGATTTCCTAAAACCTATTTTCAAAGATGTCTAGATAAAAGATACACAAGAAGGGTCAAATTTGTACAACAGAGACCTACTACTGTAGATCATTTCCCAGGCTCTTAATTTAACAATTAGTGAAAATAATTTGTTAGTTTTAAACACTGATAATTGATACTTACTGAGAACATACTGACTAGAGAAACAACATACTATGTTTTGATAGAGCTGTCACATTCATTATCAGTTATGGAACCCACTGCTAGTTCTTAATCTGTGACAGGGTCTGGGTACACCATAGACAAATTACATTCTCTATTCCAGAATATGCCTTTTTCTTTATGATACAAAAAAAATCCACATATTGTTAAAATATCAAGGTAAACTGAAAGCTTTCATTTGTCACCGTAAAATCAAAAGCTCCTAAGAAACATCAGAATTATTCTGAGTAGAGATTACAGAGAAAACGGTGAGAGCCAAAATAATTTCCAACCTTCTATGCTCAAAACAAGCAAATACAACTCAAATCGGGTGTTACTCTAGGGTAGTATCAACAGTATCAAACAGAAATAATGGAAAAAGTAAAAAATCACTTCTCTTCAACTTCTAAACAGAAAACTGGAGCATATTGTAATAGGTAAGAAACAAAGTGGTTTTACTTCAATTTCACCTTGAAATGTGAAAAATGCTTTTTCCCCATGATGGCAGCCAGGTCGGGGGCGGGGGGGGAGGAGGGACAAACAGGGAGCCAGAAATCCTTAAGATTGTGCCTCACATGAGAAATTCAAACAAATAAATGAAAAGCACACAAAGATGTCTTCAGTTCAATTTCCAGAGAGTAGGTGGAAAATACAAAGTCTTCCATTGTTCAAATGCTGTGTTTTAGGAAGCAGTTTCTACACATCTATGAATATCAAACAAACAAAGCACATAAGCTAGTATGAAATTATAAGACACTTACTACTGTCTTTCATCCACCACTGCCTCCTGAAAGACCCTGGGTCTGAGTCTCAGCCAGTCCATGGAGACCTTGACTGCAGGAAGGGGATAGGCATTGTAGGACTCCTCCTGAGACTTGTTCTGGAGAGGGCACTTGCACAGGATGCCAAGAAAAGACACTTAAAGAAAAAAATGTATTTAGAAAGCATAAGATATTTGAAACTATGTACCAGTCCAAATTAAACTATCATTATGAGCCTTATGCTGTAGCCTACTTAACACAAATACCTCATAGCTTTTTTCTAAAAAGGCATTTTTCCCCATGTTAAAAATGTTACAGGGGTGCCTGGGTGGCTCAGTCGTTAAGCGTCTGCCTTCAGCTCAGGTCATGATCCCAGGGTCCTGGGATAGAGCCCCACATCAGGCTCCCTGCTCAGCGGGGGAGCCGCCTTCTCTCCCTCTCCCTCTGCTGCTCCCCTTGCTTGTGCGCTCTCTCTCTCTCTCTCTCTGTCAAATAAGTAAATGAAATCTTAAATAAAAGATGTTACAGATATAGTTGATGAGGGGAATGTGAGTAGATAAAAGGATAGAACTTGGGATTTAGGCCTCCTGATTCAATAGTAGGACATATAGGACACATTTTCATATGTCACTAGTACTCTGTTACAATGATGAAAATGCCTAGATTATGCTTTCTGAAGAAGAGTAAATGATTTAATACTTACTAAAGAGGGCCAGCAACTGTGTCCAACACAGCTGCTCATCTTGGCTGTAACTATGCTGCTCCGTTTCATTGCTAAAGTCACGAAGGTGATGAAGTTGAAACAGGTTAATGACAGTGACATGAACTAACTGCTGAGAGTTGAAAGCTTTTTGGAATAGCAGCCTCTGTAAAAGACAAGAGAAATACTGCATACATTATCAAGAACAGAAGCCACTTTCCACACAAGAATTAAACTGGTGGTCTGCATTTAGCCACATGACTAACAGAGCCATGGATGAGTAAATGTCTCCATCCTTAATCCCAGGATTTTTAATCGAGTCTGAGGGGGTCTGATGTTTCTCATACTGACTCTTTGCCTTGAAAAGAATTAGCCCAGACACCACAGAGCTCTTTGAGCTGTTTTTCACAATACTTTTCCCTGAGACACTGCATATTTTTTAATATGAGGAAAAAGTTTTGGGCATCAGTTAATAAATGTATACATCTTAATCCATCAGAAGTGGTTTTCTAAGAAATGCATACATAGTAAAATATTAAGTTGGAACCAATGACTAGAAAGAAGATGTACACAGTAAAAAGGAAAATTTCAAACTAAAAGACTAAAAAATGTTTTTGAACTGTTGGTCATACGTACATAAGTTATATATAAAGTATGACTTCCAAAATTTGTCATAAAGTTTACTCTTTCAAAGGCTTGACACAGTTAAAGAAACTTACTTATAAATGAGGTAGATAGCAAGAACCTACTTTGGAACACAGGGTAAATAATATACTAAAACAATAATGTGTTATAGGCAACTTCTACAAATTATAACACTGACATTTTCCCCTTTTAGAAAAGCACATGCATGATCTTCATCATTAAATTTCTTTTACTTAATAACTACGTGTTGTTCATAGCAACCTGCTAACCAGGTTATTATAAGAAAGAAATCACTTACTATGCTCTCAGCTGTGGCCTCAACTTAATCACCCTTCTACCTTAGCATCTGCAGTAATTTTAGCTTATTCCCATATAAAATATTTTTCAAACGCAAGTCCTAACCAACTGATAGCTACTAGAGATGATATCCTGGCTTCACCCTACACTTAACCTAGAGCCAACCTCCTTCCCTCTCAGGAAATGGATACAAGTGGGGATTCACTGTCACTAGCCTTACGGTGGGAAACAGATAACCTTAATTACAGTTCTACCAGCAGTGAGGAGATCCTACCATCTCAGAAATTTAGAGCTGCCTTTGTCCAGCTCCAAAGATTTTTTTTTCTATTTATATAAAGAATCTGAAATATCCAGAGTAAGTTTTATGATTCTATTAGCAAGGTCTTTTACATTATCATGGCAGAAAAGTACAATTCAATTCCACTTAAACTACTCTCTCTCTCAGCCTCCTTGCCATCTGCCATTCCAGTATATACATCTAGAATGCTTATTCCTTTTCCAAAGGCATCAAGCATTTTTCTTTCCTTTCTTTTGTAAAACATCCTGAAATCGTATCTCTTCTTCAGATTTCTCCCATAGAAGTTCTCCTTCAATCTCTACATCCAACCTTTTAAATAAACTGACCATTTACACAAATACATAATACTGGCATAAAATGAGAATATTAGCTTGTATTTTTCAAAAAGCATTTTTTCCTTATGAGTAAAATTTAACAATATATCTACTAATCCATGGGCATTTTATTTTAGATGGCAATACCCAATAGAAGACAATCACAGCCCTTTAAGGGATTGTCTAGTGTATGCACAGAAGCATTAATGCATGAGTGCAGCCTAAGTACTAGCAAATGATAATGTAAAATTTCACGAAAGCACAGATTTTGTCTTGTTCTCCCTTCTGTCTCCAAGAGCCTAGAAAAGTGTACGGTACACAGTAGGTACTCAATAAGTACTTAGTGAAGGCATAACCCACACCTTTGTAAGTAAATGTGTAACTATTTGGTTGTAATTTCATAAAATTTAGACTGCACTGTAGTAAGTAAAGGCCTCACCAGGAACAAAATCAGATTGGAATTGACACACTGTTACTCAAAGACATTTTCAAGAGCCGTTGAGGAATATACTGAGCTAATACCATGAAAAAAGAGCACACAGTCTCATTTCCTAAACCCCAGGCCTTAAATATTTCAATAAACCTCAACCTAGGAGCTAATGATTTCTAGTTAGACACACTGAAGTTTACATGTAGATGATACTAATCATCTACATACGCTTTAGAAACACTTGAATATTTGCTCAACTATGCTAAAATTTCATTCCAACAATGTTCTTCTGATGTTTCAGAAATGAGTAAAGTTTAAAATAGATCTGCCTCATACTATGTTTAACTTCAGAGTGTTGGAATGATACTTCAAAGTCTATTTACAACTGCCCACATAAACCCCCCACAACTTTATATACAGAAATACATATTTGAGGGGCACCTGGGTGGCTCAGTCAGTTAAGTGTGGGACTCTTGGTTTTGGCTCAGATCATGATCTCAGGGTCCTGAGATTGAGCCCCAAACTGGGCTCCAGCCTCAGTTGCTCAGGGTGGAGCCGCTTGTCCCTGCCCCTCCCCCCAGCTCAAGTGCATGCATGTTCTCTCTCAAATAAATACATAAAATCTTTAATCAGTGTTTGAGGTTGAATCGAATGCAAAATGACTAGATTCTAGACCAGAATAACTTACATAGAGAAGATTTCATTAAGGTAGGATCCCTCTCTCTCCCCACTTAGGGAGTATATCTTTCATAGACACAGAGCCAGGAGCAATCTCAAGAGGTCATCTGGTCCAATCCCCTGCTATTTTACAGAACTGTACCTAAACCATCCAAGAAAGATGGCTGTCAACCTGACTTTTAAGTCCTCAAAAGAGAGAATCCCCAGCAACCCCCTACGGATCTCTTTTTTAAGATTTAAGATTTAATTTCAGTTCTGACCTCAGAAAAGACAAAGATAATTTATTTTAAAATAATCCTTCATATATCTGAACACTTAAAACTATTTAGATTTGTTTGTTCTGTCCAGGCAGAAGAGCTTAGGACATAAAAATTAGCTGTTCCTTTCATGCACCCGACTCTATAAATCATGGGCTAAAAGTTTAAATAGGCCACCAAAAGAAGCAGAAAACAACAGGGGACTCTAAAGCTTATTTTAAAACAAACTATTTCTCTTATAGTTATTTAGTACAATCTCTTATACATAAAAAGTGTCAACTGCAAAAATGATTATCTGTGAAAACTACTTCACGTTGACTATATTTGGTTAATTTATGTCTCTTAAGTATCTAAGTTCTACAATCTCTGGAATGTGTTACTTTTATAATACTTATAAAACTGTAAGGCAGTTATAGACAATTCCCCAAGTGTTTAGATACCCAGGAATAACCAAGTAATATAAAATGTTCTTTAGACGGTCTTGTTCGCTATTGATCCCAGTGGCTAAAACAGTGACTGACACAACAGGCAGTCAAATATTTGTTGAATAAATGAATTAAAAATAAAGTTAATATTTAATCTTGACTCCTGCCATATTTTACATATTGTACTACATCTAAAGTGTTAATATACTAATAAAAGATTATTTTCATATGAACAAAGGTTACTTAATTTTATCTCCTTACACAAATTAGTAAAATACAGTCCTGTTGAATGAAATTCTTATTCCTTTCCTTTGAACTACCACAAATCCCAATGGATCAAAACACAGAGAGAATAAAGAACTAGGTTTACAGAATGGAAATATTATAAAGTAGGTATCAGAAGCCTACCTAAGGATATAAAAACCATCAAAAGTAGTACTTTCAAAACTGAGAAAGAAAGGTGCTTGATTTGAGAAGGAAGGAAGGAGGAGTTGTTTTTTCCCACTTTGGTACCTTCTGCCAAATGGCAGCTACTTAGTGAAAACACTGCTGCGATGTTTCTCTAAAGACGGTATCTCTGTTTAAATCGACGGGATGCTATATGCAAGAATTCCATATGCTTCAAATTTAATTTTACCCAACAGTTCACAGTTAAATAATGACATAAAAACTAGAAGTCAGCTTCCCCCAAATCTTATGCTTCCTGAATCAGACAAGACAAAAAATGCTCTATTTTTAAAATCTAACCTTAAACTGTTCTTCCAATTTCTCTCGAAGAGGGCTCAACTTTTCCAAGCTCTTACTCAGGTACACATGACCGTGGAATTTAATAAAGGCCTTGATGAAGTCAGAAACACCCCATTTGGTTTTCACCTCATCCCGGCTGAAATGAAAGAAAAGAAAAATTTTCATGAATCTTAAGCAGCAAAATGGCTAACACCTCTTAACAGAGGTTTCAGTCTGCAAAAACACATTATTTGAGCACCTGATACACAAGGAGAGGATTCTGCATCTAACTTTTCATCTGCAACACACTCAGATGAGTCATCAGTATTCAGCAGCCTGTACTCCTCTACTAGGAACAGATCAGATGCAGACTGCTTGAAACCCAAGCAACAACTACATGCAAAACTATTAAAATATATCTGTGTTTTTAGAAATTAGGCAAACAGAAGCGAAACACAAGTAACTATTAGTTCTTGCATGCCCAAATTTGACAGGTGAAGGCTACCAGATTACACCAACTCCTCTTGGAAAAGTCAACCCTACCTTTCCAGTGCTTTAGAAAGTGCTTTTTGTAGATTAGTGGAGGCAGCTGGGAAAGGAAACTTCACAGCGATGCTTCTGCAGTAGTAGAAAATTGTGGTCAGATGGTCTCCTTTGGAAGAAGCTAAGATAGCCAACTGATTATAAGGCTGACCTAGAGGAGAAAGTGAAGATTCTAAAGTCACCCAAGATGCACAATCTTGCCATCAGAATGCAGATGATCAATTTTTAAACCGTTAAATTAATAATGGGGTGTATTTTATAAAGTAAATCTCATGATTACCTCATTACAAATGGGCATAATTTAAAATAGCACACCCCACCACAGCACATACTATGTTTAGGTTAAGCACGTAATAAGGGAAGAGAGCACTATTAAGTTTAAAGAAGACTTTAGAAAGGGCTAGACAGCAAATCTTTTTGGCTTTTTGGGCCTAAGAGTCTCTATGGCCACTGCAGCAGGAAAGCAGCCATGGCCAATAGGAAACCGTGAGTACACTGCCACCCCTGCTTCAAAGGGGCTCCTTTCAGAATCAAGAATTTCAATGTGGCTTAACACAAGAATCACTGCTAATTCCGATTCTGAGGTCATCAAAAGACAAAAGCCCTGTCTTTTAGGTAATAAAAAAATAAATTTTCTAGTAAGGAAATGGTAGTATTAAGAGATAATTATTCTATAAGTAATTAAGGAAGCCAGAGTTGTTAAAACAATTTTAGATCACATTAGGAGATAGTCTATTTATACTGGTTTACTGACAATAATCTTATTAAAAAAAATTCATTTCTGGTTATATAGAATATACATTTAAAAGAGTATGACCACAACTCCAAATCAATCAATACCAAATCCCCAAAACTCAATACCAAAACCCCGAAATCTTTTGCTTTCATAAAACCTGGAAGATGAGCCTTGAGTTATTTTCTGTATTGTTATAAAGTCATCCACAAGTTGACATAAGAGGCCCACTCACCATTAGAGGGGACAAGCTGAGCTGCATGCCTATAGTAGGATTCTGCCTGACTGGTCTGGTTTCTGTATCGAGCTGAGAGGAGAAAAAAGATAATTTAGTTTAAAAACAAGCAAACTAACGAAAAAATAACTAGTAGGGTAATATTTCCAAAGCAACTATAGTTTTCAGTTCTAAAGATAATAAACACATTAAAATTAATTTAAGATAATTAAAGACAGAAAATACTTTAAAACAAATTAACTATAGGATTATGTGTGAAGTGTCCATCTGGCCTTCCCTATTTGGGACATTCAGCATGTAACCAATGTTAAAGCTTACCTAGCCCCCATTTTCAGGTCCTCCAGTGTCATGCATCACCAGCTCCCACTATGGACTATGCTGGTGACCTGGAGCCGGCCCACAAGAAGGGGTGAGTTATATGGCACTTAAAAACAAAACAAAACAAAAAACACTATACAATATGATCTGAAAGTTATGTATTTCTTCAATATCTTATAAAGTGATTTTGAAAGATGTCTCATACCTACTGCAATATTAAGTATGTGTGTGTACAGGAACACTAAAAGCAAAAACAACCTAAATACACTACTCACTGAATCTCCATGCAGAACTCGGTGCTTACTTTGATGTGATCCCTCATGGAGGTCAATGATTTATGACAACAAGAAATCTAAAATCTTTGAACTTAAAGCAGTGATGTTCTTCATTCCTTGTTATTTTAGGACAGTTGAAACATAATCCTATAGTTAATTTGTTTTACAACCTTTTTAGGTTAGCCTTAAAGGGATGAACAAGGATAAGTTACAGAATACTCCCAGATAAAATATATAAAATAGAAATACAAATTTAACTGTAAAAAGGAAACAATTTAAAAAGAGGTTTTAATACACTGCTAGGAAGGAAAGAAGACAATCTAGCTTCAGAAGGAGTAACTTATAAACCCTGCAATTCCAAGAGTACAGACTTCTAATTTAGAAAATATTATGGCACCACTTTGAAAAATTTAGCTTTATTTACATTTTTGCTATTCATTTGCCTACATCTGCATGAGTCTGAATAAAACTTAAATCTTAACATGAAAGCTGACACCTTCAAGATCCTTTGCTAATCCCAAAATTTTGAGAAAATTTAAGTTCTTTAATATCCATTTTACAGTTTCCTCTTATAACTATCTAAATTGTGTGTGCATGCTCAGTTTGAAGGAAAAGAGTTTCCTTCTATGACTACTCCAAAGAAAAAGATGACTATATTAGCGATTCCTTCACACAAAAGGCTCACCAATGTCTCCAAGGTGGACGAGGCAGTGCTGGCAGATATAGGAACAGGAGCTAGACTGTGGCTTCACTATGGCGCTGGTATGCGTCTGTTTATTGCTGATAATTCCCAATTGGGAAGACTTCACACGGCATGGTAAATCTACATTAAACACTGTACATAGTTCTTGTAATAACTACAAGGAAAACATGAACAAAATTTAGTGATAAGTCAGAACTGGTAAGTCAGAAGTGATCTAACAGTAAAGTTTGTATACTTTAACATGTGTACCTGATATCACATACAATTGAGACCTGAGCAAAGACTCAAAGAAAACAGGATCAGATAACTGGTTACATTTATTATAAATCGTATCTTTTAAATTCTGAAGTATTAGAGCAATCTAGAATGTGCATCTAAAAGGAACAGAGGGGGGACACCTGGGTGGCTCAGTCGGTTAAGCATCTGACTTGATTTTGGGTCAGGTCATTATCTCAGGGTCTTGGGATCAAGCCCATGAGTTGGGCTCCACACTCAGCAGGGAGTCTGCTTCTCTCCCTCTGTCCCTCCCTCTTTCTCTCAAATAAATAAGATCTTTAAAATAATAAAAATAAATAAATAAATAAGTAGAAGGAACAGCAGGGCACCTTGGTGGCTCAGTTAGTTAAGTATCTGGCTCTTGATTTTGACCCACGCAGTGATCTCAATGGCCCTGAGATGGGCCCAGTGGTGGGCCCGGCCCTCAGCAGGGAGTCCGCTTGGGATTCTCTCTCTCTCTCTCTCTGTCCCACCCCCCCTTCTAAAATAATGAATAAATAAATCTTTAAAAAAATAAAAGGAACAGAAACATTATTTAAAAAGGCTTCACCTAAATAGGGTATTCATTCACATTCAACAAGCAATTCCGAGAAATCATCTATCTAGTATTCCTCTTAGGAACACATAAAAACCAGGGCTCTTGGGTGGCACAGTCGGTTAAGCGACCGACTCTTGGTTTCAGCTCAGGTAGTGATCTCAAGGTCATGAGACTCAGGTAATGATCTCAAGGTCATGAGATCGAGCCCCACCTCAGGCTCCTCACTCAATGAAGAGTATGCTAGAGATTCTCTCTCCCTCTCCCTGCCCCTCCCGCTTATGCTTACCCACTCTACCCTCTCTCTCTCTCTCAAATAAATAATCTTAAACACACACACACACACACACACACACACACACACACACACAAAACACTAAAGATTGGGTGGTTACAAATATGACTTAAATGCAAGCCAACATATTTGTCAGACTTTAGGAATTCCTTGAGATAGACAGACAGATTGACAGATTGATTTTTTAAGTAGGTTCCATGCCCAAAATGGGGCTTGAACTCACAATCCTGATATCAAGACCTGAGCTAAGATTAAGAGTCTGACGCTTAACCGACTGAGCCACCCAGGTGCCCCCTTGAAATTTATTTTCTTAAGCCCTAGGTCAGTTCATATCTTTGCATACATAACAGATCTGATGGTATTACAGATCTGGAAGGGACTTCTGACATTATATAGACCACCCATTTTTTCCTCCTTTCTCCTTTCATCTATTAAAGGTACCTCCTCCTGGTCAGAACTAACTCCTCTGTCTGAGCATACCTATTTCATTCCTGTCTGCCTCCTGCCTATCATCCTCTCACTCTTAAATTTACTTTCAGCTTCTCATGCTTCTTTGCTGTGACCTACAAATATCAAGCATCATCTACAGAAAACAATAATAAAACCCCCAAACCAAAACACTCTCCCCCTTGACCTTAGATTCCTTCTCCAGCAAACTTCTAATGTCTCTTCACCTTCTTACCAAACTCCTTCAAAGTAAAAGCTATCCGCTTTCTCAATTCCTATTCACTCCTTAATCCATTATGATCTGCCTTCTACACAAACTCTTTTCCCATCCCACCACCTACCACCACTCTACTGAAACTGTTGTCCATATGACAACCAGTTATCTAATAAGCAAATACAATGGACACTTTTCAGTCATCATCTTATTGGACCTCTTTGTTGCATTTAAAACAGTTGACCTTATGGCTGATCACTGAGCTTTGCTAGTTGTTTTGTTTTGTCTTACCAATCATTCCTTTTCCGTCCCCTTTATTCAAAGGCTTTTCTCCCCCCACCTTGCTCCCCAAGGGTTTCATTCTTGGCCTCCACACAGTTCTTTGCATTCTACTCTCATTTATTCAAATATTTACTTACAAATATATTCATTCAAATATTTGGTTACCATGGTAAGCAACAGAGATAAGAAAATCTACCTTCTTAAAGAACTTACAGCCAAATGAGCAAGACAGGTAAATAAAGTGGGGGTGGGGGAAGGGAAGGGGCAGAGAGCGGCAAGTGATAACAAACATGATAGCTAGCACAAGCCAACAGAATAATCTACATCTATAGTCAATATTATTTCTTAGGTTATTTGATACATTTGTCTCACTTACCCTTGTGATAAACTAGTAACAATATAGTATATGTAGTTATAAAGCTCCATTTTTTCAGATGATATGAAAGCAACAGAAATATCATGGGATTTGACTAAAGATACAGAATTAGAAATACCTTGATTCTATCACCACCCTTTCTAACATGTGCAGAATTCAAAATATAAAATAAGACATCCTCAGGACCCCACTCAGGATCTGAAATGTCCCACCTTTTTCCTAAGTTAAAAACCACTTTCATAACCAAATACAAGTTCTGTATACCCTTTCTTACCTAAGCATAGACATTATCTGTTTCAGCTTTACTTACACCTATACATTTGTGATGGGCAAGAAATTTGCTGACATCAAATTAGGTAAACAAGTTAAAGCCCAGAATGGTTAGAGTCAGGAAATATAAAAGGCAAGAAATAACAGGAGAGGAACAAAAAATGGAAGAAACAAAACAAAACAAAAACAAAAACAAAACCCCCACACCCAAACCATATGATTGTAGAAGATGACAAGAAACATGACAGATGGTGGAGAATGGAGTTCAGTAGCTACTGAAAGGACAGACTGGAAAATCAGGCAAGACTGAACATCTATCAAGAAGAAAAAAGAATGCTCATGAAAAGTAAATCAAACATGGCTGGGGCATCATGTGTAATGTCTCCAATAAAATTTTTGCCTGAACTCAGGGGCTGTAGATGAAGACACCAGAAAAGTTCCTGCTGACTCAAAGATTCTGGGTGAGAGATGTCTAGTGGGTTTAGAGGCAGAAACAAGGTGGCACTGAAGAAGAGAAAGAGATGCTTCATAAGTTGAGAACTATATTTGGCAATTATTCTGTGAAAACTCTGTATTAAACTATTCCACTGCTCCTTAGCTCTTCACCCTATGCCAAGAATGGAGAACAAATGATGAAGGTACAGAATATCACCTTTTAAATTACTACAGAAACTTAATAATACTTTCCTTTTGGCTCTCACTTTTTTAGAGTAACAACTGTTTGTTCGGTTCTTTCATGTTTTCAAAAAACCTATAGCAGAAATGTTACATCTTTACTTTGGGAATTTCGTTCTGGCTTGAGGTACCATGCTTTAAATGGCTCACAAAATGACAGCTAAGAAGTAAAAACCATCTTCACAGAAAATATAACTTAGGATGACATGTATCAGTCTCTTCTCAATCCACTTCAATTAGATTTCTATCCCCACCACTTTACCAAAGTCACAATGCATCAAATCTAAGATACCATAAATTATAAGATGAACTATTATTTATCACAACATTGAGAAAAAACACTGCCAACTGAACAGTGACTTACAATCTTTTGTGAACTTATCCCTGTTTTAGAGATGTTAAAATATGAAAAATATTTTGGAAATGAAGAAATACAGTTATATTTGTTAATGTCACCAGTGACTTCCGTGTTGTCAAATCTAATTGGTCACTTTTTAATCATCTTACTTGACTTCTCAGTAGCACTCAACAGAGTTGATCACTTTTACTCCTTACTGAAATGCTTCTCTCTTGGCTTCTAAGTCACCAATGTCTGATTTTCAACTCTTGCAATGGTGGCTCCTTGTGCTAACCTGTTCTCACCTAGTCCTGTGGTTTTTAAAATTTATTTATTTAGTTCGTTAGTTTCAGAGGTAGAATTTAGTGACTCATCAGTTGCATATAACATCCAGTGCTCAATTACATCATGTGTCCTCCTTAATGCCCATCACCCAGTTACCCATCCCCAACCTCCCAACCCCTCCAGCAACCTGTTTTGTTTCCTAGAGTTCAGCATCTCTTATAGTTCGCCTCCCTCTCAATTTTCATCTTACTTTATTTTTCCTTCCCTTCCCCTATGTTCCTGTTTTGTTTCTTAAATTCCACATATAGGTGAAATTATATCGTATCTGTTTTTCTCTGACTTATTTCGCTTAGCATAATACCCTCTAGTTCCATCCATGTCGTTGCAAATGGCAAGATATCATTCTTTTTGATAGCTGAGTAGTATTCCATTGTATATATATATATGCCACAACTTCTTTACCCATTCATCTGTCAATGGGCATCTGGCTCTTTCCATATTTTGGCTACTGTAGACATTGTTGCTATAAACACTGGGGTGCATGTGCCCCTTCAAATCACTATGTTTGTTAGTCCTGTGGTTTTAAATACCAAACACTAATGTCAGACTAAGTCAGGGTTCTTTATTGTAATCATAAAATTTACTCCAGCCCTGACCTTTGTACTGAGTTCCAAGTTTGTTTATCTAATTTCCTATCTGACACCTGCACTGAGATCTCAAATAGCCTATCTCATTTAACACAAACATAGCTGCTTTCTCTACAGTACTCCCCATCTCAATAAATGGAACAACCAGTCATCTAGCTGCTCAATCTGATAACTCAAGTCACCTGATAATTTTTCCCCTACCCTGATTTCACATATCCAATCTGGTCCATCAGCAAGTCTACTGGCTATTCTTCAAAAATCCATCAATTGTTTTCCATTACAGGGGCATCCTAATTAGCTTCCATTCCTGAACCCCACTAATTCATCCTCCATACAACAGCCAGGATAATCTTTTAAAAATGCAAGCTTTATTATGTTACTCCCTAGACTCCTTTCCAATGGCCTACAACTACACTTAAAGATTAAAATTCAAAACTTATATTGGCCTGTAAGGTTGTACAATGATCTGGACTTGGTCTATTCCCTCAATCTGGTGGCTTAATCTGCACTGCATGTAATCAAGAAAAATGTATAAAACATTACTGTTAGTAACACCATTAACTGTTTCAATGATCAAACCAAGACAACATAAAAATGCAAGTAAAAAGTCCTATTAAGGCTAATATCTGAAAAAGTTTATTAACGCTCATTCTACCATTATTGTAATTGTTCAACCACTGCCTAAAGAAAGCAGGTGAAGAAAAATCATTGACTATAAAACTTGGAAAAAATAAATTTCAAAATTAGATCACTCATATATTTTCCTTATAAAATAATTTGAATGATTTTATTATTCCTCTGCCCATAATTTTTTTTTTTATAAATACCATGCTCCCTCAATAAAAATGATGATTCTTGCTTTCCTTCCTTGCAGATTTGGTTCATCAATGTGCAATTAAAACTTTGGAAATGTGTTACATATGTATTACATCTTAAAAAAGGTCAAGAATCATGTTTCAAAGTGACAAACCAAACTATACAATGGCTATTATAAAAATGCATCGCAACATGGGGATGCCTTCCCTCACCCCCAACCAGTGCCCCTACTTGGAGCCCCTACTCCTCCGCCTACTTCAGCTGTGTTCATTCACAATTCCAGGTTCTACTGCATAGGGAGGGGAAGGAAAACAGATCTGAATCAGAATTAGACTGGAGTTTTAAACCTAGACTAGGTTTCAAAAACGGAAAGGCAACCAGAATGTTACGGAATCTTTCTAAGAAGTTATGATGGAAATCTGGAACTCGACAAAGCATAGCTGAAAGTAGTGATGGGGGAGGGAGGGACGATTATATGGTCAGGGTTATGAGTAATATTCCATTGTATATACATATGTACTTCTTCTTTACCCATTCATCTGTCAATGGGCATCTGGCTCTGAGACTTCTCAACATACTGAGTCAAACTGTATACATAATTTTATATGCTTTTTCACCCAATACAATTTTTTCATCATCTTAAAAAATCTTCATAAATATCACTTATAATAGTTTCATAAATTTCCATTTTACAGATATGCCATAATTTATTTAGTCATTATGCTATTGTAAGATATCAAGTGTTATTTTCAAATTTTATGATTTAAATTATAATTTTACATATAAATATTATTGTCCTTATTAAATACTCACTGATCTACGGACAAAGAAAAAAACTATATTACAAAAAAAAAAAAAAAAACAACAAACCTGGTAACGTTAGGAAGCTCTAAATAAAATGAAAAAACAAAAGAAGAAACTGGAGATATTTGCCAAAAATAATAGAAAAGAATATCTTTCATGTATAAAGAGCTCAGAAAAATCACCATGGAAAAAATAGGGTCCAAACAATGAACAGGAAATGTAAATAGATGATTTATATAAAATACAAGTATCTAATAAAATATGAATAACAGTTCAACACTAGTAACCCAGACTTTAAATTTTAAATGAAAAATTATTTTCCATTTATTAAATAGGAGTTATTCACTTATTCATTTACTTTTACTGAGAACACTTAACGCTAGCAAGCATGCATCAACACAGACACTTGCATGGTGGAAATACAATACTGCTGATGGAAATACAAAAATATAAATGATAATCTTTTGGTAAAACAATGTGTATCAACAGTTTTAAAATTTCATTCATCCAGTGAAGAACTGTCATCATGAAATAATCCAATATTAGAGAAAATGCTTTATATACAAAGATGTTTATCAAACTGTTTAACAATACAAGGGAAAATTTACATTATGTTTATAAAGCAGATATAAGACTGGATATGTACAACTATGTACAAAATTACTAAAACACCAGAAGGATATATACTAAAGTAGTAATTTATCCTGAATGGGAGAATTAATTAAAAAATATTTTATTTTTGTGTAATTTCCAAGTTTCTTGAAATTAGTATGCATTATTTTTCTAATCAGAAAGCAAAAAGAGTATCTATTAACGTAGCCATCTCTTCATTTAGACTGGATGTTCCCTTAAAGGAAAAAGACTCTTTTCCCTCCATATCCTCAGTATCTGTATTGTACCTTACAAATAGTAGGCTTTCTTTTTTTAATTTTTTTTTTAATATTTTTATTTATTCATTTGAGAAAGAAAGAGAGAGGAGTACAAGCAAGGGGAGAGGCAGAGGAAGAAGGAGAAGCAGACTCCCTGCTAAGCTGGGAGCCAGACATGGGGCTCCATCCCAGGACCTGGAGATCGTGACCTGAGCTGAAGGCAGATGCTTAACCATCTGAGCCACCCAGGCACCCCAAAATAGTAGGCTTTTAAAAGCCACTTGTGGAATTAATTAATCTCTAATATCTGCTTTAAGGACTATTTAGTGGCATACCACAATCCCTCTCTCCAGAAGTATCGACTGCTACTGTTAGAAGTTGGCATCCATTTGAAAATGAATTTTGAGAATAAGAACCATACTTGAGTTCTTTCAATAATGAACTGTGAAGACTGTTTTAGTTTAAGTAAAACAAATAATCTCTATATGATGATGGCTGGCTATGGGACAACTTCCAACACAAAGTCTTTTCTTTTCCTTTGTTCAAAGAAATGATATAACCAAAATGGAGCCAAAATACAGGTAGCAATGATCAAGAAGCAACACAGAGAGAATGGCCAAACATTAATCCAAGATCTTCAAAACCTCACCTCATAAATTATACACATTTTGTTAATTATGAATGCTACTACAAATGGATAAGATGAAATTTTCTAAAAGATTCTGCTTAAAGAAAATTCACTGTTCAAAAGATTTATTGTTTTGCTTTGTTTTTTTAAAAAAAGATTTTATTTATTTACTTGAGTGAGAGAATGAGTGATGGGGAAGGGGAGAGACAGTGAGAAGCAGACTTCCCACCGAGCAGGAAGAGCTATGTGGGGCTCAGTCCCAGGACCCCGAGATCATGACCTGAGCCAAAGGCAGACACTTAACTGACTGAGCCACCTAGGCACCCTGAAGATTTATTTATTCTTTTACCTTGCCTGACTTAGAAGCTATAGCAGGATGTAACCAAGGACAAGGTAAGTCTCTGAGGATAAATAATGGCTTATTATTAAAATGGAGAAAAATCTACTCCATTTCTTAAGTAGCTTAATAGCATTTAAAGCCCCAGATAAATTCTACTGAACACATAATACTATGAAAACTCACTTGATTATCACAAATTTTGACGATTTCTTGCCCGGTACAACACAGCTGTGACTTTCATAATGATTATACCCATATGCATAAATTCACACTTGTTCTAATACCATTTATAACTGACTACTTCCGCTGTTTCACTAAGACATGGTGTTTCTACTCATTACCTTTTTTCTACTCACACAATTATACCTCCAACCTTTAAGCCAAAACGTCAACCTTTTTCAGTTGAATCTTTATTGTTTGAAAGGTCTTACGGTAAACAATTTGGGATTCGTGTGAGATTATAGGTGATCAACTCCTGGATGGCACACATAGTGGTAACAAAAAGCGTTTATATGAACAACAAGACATGTACAAAGAACATTCACAACTCTTTCTAGAAGAATTGGTATACAATGCAGAACTCACCTGAGTATAGAAGCCACTAGCTGCCTCTAGGAACAGAGAAAGGTTTGCCTGAACTTCACTCCGATTCGGGTTTGCTCGATTCTTTGCCTGGCCTTGTAGTGTTGTGATCTGATTCTTAAAGGCATGATTCCAGCTGAAAACAAAATGTAATTCTATTTGGTATAGCAGTGACTCACTGGGCAGACACTGGTCCCCCTGAGAACAAGAAAGAACTGTTTGTTATAATTATAACTAGACAGTAAACCTGCATTAAAGTTATTCACTTATTTAAATAACTTTATGCTCCTCTTTGAGCAAGACTAGACATGCAGTAGAATCCAACTGACCTTAGTAAACACTTACCAAATGTTCAAATAATCAGACTGTGGCTTCAGTTATTAATCTTTTAGAGCTACTAGAGTTAGAGCCTATTTAGGAATCCCAGTACAAAAACAGAACTACAGTGGCAAGACCAAAGTAAAAGTAAGCTATTAATGAACCGCCATGTATTATGTGAAGAAATAATTCTTTTTGAAAATTCTTTTTAAAAATGTTAAGCCATATCTCTTATTTCCATAAAATCTATTTCCCACAGTACTCTGTTCTAATTCTATTTAATACTTTTATTTCTCTTGGGGTTAATATTTTCTTGAGAGCTTGAAATATAAGCTCATTTTTTGACATTTCAATTCTGGCTATTTAAAATAGGAAAAAATACAATGCTGAAATATGGCATACCAAAATCCTATTATAAAATGTCTTTCATTAATCAAGTTGTATAGAGACTCATTTTAAATTCAGTTACGGTGAAATACGGTCATTCCTTAACCTGTAAACCACAGAGGAAAGATGAACTAGGATGGAGGGGGGCTGTTACTGCCTTGATGAAAGGAAGCAAACACAGACAAAAGGTCGACAACCTACCTGGAAGTACTAATTCTTTATCAATGTCAACTGTGAGACTCAAGAGCACTGGGTGTTTTTAATGGTATATGAGGACAATCACTCCCTCAGCATTTTTGATGACATTTTATCCGTGATCTAATATCATGGAAATGGATTTTGAGTGGCTGTGATTAAGCTCTTTTATTACTAGAACTCCTAAAAAATATAAGTATCTAAGAAAGGTGTAAAAGATAGGAAAAACTAATTTTCACCACAACCTAGGGTAATAGCCATTACTAAATAGAATATTCTTAACTGATTTTTAATTTTCCATCAGCCTAATATCCCTGTTCCAATTTATAAGGCAAGGCCTTCCACAAAAGGCATTTATTTACTCACTTGGGAATCTGGTCATCTGTCATTTCACCTCTCATAGAAAGAACAAGTGGAATAGCCTAAATATACAAAATCTTTCTTTAGTCTTATTAAGGGGAAAAAAAAAGGAAATACCTACTTATTTTATAAAAGGAAGAACTTCCCTTACAATGCAAACATATTTTCCTTTGGGAGAAATTCACAGAATCACATTTACCAAAGAAGATTTATCTAAAGCTTACTATTCAACTTCTTTTTTTAGTCATGGCTTAAATGCAGGACTGAACACATACAGAGAATCCAAACACCATTTCTTAGTACTTGAAATATATATAGATTTGTTTTTATGATATGCCCTAAAGAGACCTTAAAAACATTCACCTCCAAGCATTTCTCCTCTTGCCACCCAAGACTATCTGAAGTAATACCAATGGTCAAATGTTTTGTTCAAAAAACCCACAGGTGTAAGGATTTTTTTTTTTTTCCACTGAAAGAGCTTACTATGAGATAGGTTAAGAAGAAATAACCAAATTGTTCTTTTCTATCCTAAAGTCTTGGTGATATCTTGATCTTACAGGGACATCCCAAATGATAATACTTACAGATCCTGTTCTACTTTCTTGTCTAAAGCGTATTCCAAATCAGTAACTAGCATTTTCTGGTACAGGTCCTGCAGAGCCTGCCTGGATGTCCAGACCTCAGCTGGACCCAGCTTAGAATCTGAGTAACAAAACAAAGACAAAACAGTAGATAGATAGAAAAAACAGATAGTTAAAATCATTATACCACACCAATGACTCCTTCCGTGTCCATTTCCCAAAGCAAACACCTGCTTTAAGTAGATACCATAGATTGCTGCAGTAGTTTTATACTACTACATTTTCAAATGATTTTCACCTTTTGGCTAATGACTAAATCTGGTTTGAAATGTTTCTGCATTTGTCTTTTAGCTTTGAAATAACACCATAACATGAAATGACATGAATGGTGCACCGTTTGCTTTAGTTTGGACTTCTATGTATTCATGTCATAGGAAGTCCTATGCCTCAGAAGTCACCCCATTTAAAATGACAGACTGCCAAGATGGTCTGTTTACTCTCATAACTGTATCTCTTTGTCCAAAGCAGTTTTCTTTTTCTTTTGAATCATTCTCACAACTGTCCTTACAGAATCTTCATGTCTGCTCACAATACTGCAGTTGTTTGCACATTCTGCTATTATTCATACTCTCTATATGTCAACCCAATAAAGCCAAAAACAGTGTGGGTTATTTTAATGATTGGTAAATTGCTTGCCAAGAAATTCTGTGTGCAATCCACACTTGTCATTTAATGTAAATGACAATTCATAGCAGACATTGATTAAACTGCTCAAGAGGCCAAATGAGAGATTGGGTGCAAGATGAAAGGAAGTCAGGCTATGACTAAATGTAATACTCAATTGGGTATTACTGTCTGCCAGAGTCCTACAAGACACATTAGCTCCTCCGATTACTAGGTTTCTGAGTGCAATAATTGATGGTGAGCTGCCTCAATAGAAGAACCGGATAGCAGACTTTTCAATTAGGCTTCTGGTTATTTTTAATATTTTGCTGCAGCACAATGGCATAGTTTTTACTCTTCTTTAAGTCTGCAAATAGAATCTCCTGGATATCTGAATTAATCCTCACAAGAGTTTGCTGGCTACAAAAAAAACAGGGTGTAGTATCAGCTTCTTGGTCCCTTATTAGGTTTTTAATGACTAAATAAACAGATTTATAGATTTATTCAATCTTGTTTTGATTCATCGATGGCAGGGAAAGGACTATAGAGGATCATTAACTCTGATCTATTAGAGAGACTATCATTTAAATTACTTAATATCCTAGTTAATGTTCTTGGGCAGTCAAATGTTCCTTATAAAAGCCAAACTAAGCCTACTTACTGAGGGTATTCAATACTTAAAAAAAAGTAAAAGGTATAGCTAGCTTAATATTGCTCCACATATAACTTTTGTCACATAATGCATATTATGCCCAACAGGACAATACAAAAGCATAATACAGTAGCTTAGAGCTGACACTGATCTCCATAGTGTGGAAGATGGTAACAGTCACATTAATAATGGGAAGTACTGATATTACTTAATATGGTATTAAGTAAACCTGTTAAAAAGTGCTTTTAGCTTTTTCTTTTCCTTTAACAGAGGATAATGATACTACCCATAAATTCTTAAAACATTAGTATCAACATTTACATTAACATTAGACCGCAATGTTGAGAAAAAGACATCTAAAGACCCTATTTCTTCTTGATTATAAATTTTGACCAGAATACTCGTTGTAATAGTTTAACTCTTCTTTAAGGATTTCACTTCAGAAATAAAGTTCTTAAAAATTAGAATGAAATCCATTTCTCTTTTTACATTTTAGGACAGCATATGCTGCTATAGAGAGCATACTGATCACTACAAATCATTGTCATATATTTCCCAATTTTGAAAAGCTGATCATCTGCTTCTTCTAGTGACTTCCAGTCATTCTTTCAAAAACACCTTGGTTCTTTTTTCAAAACAAAAAAGGTAAGGGAGAAAAGAAAGGTGGCAAGGCAGCTCACTCAATTTCAAGGACTTTTAGTAGGGTTTTCCTACAAATATTTTTTCTCAAGGTCTATTTACTCCTCAAATTTGGGGAATTATAAACGAGAAGACATGAACCTAAAACTAAGGTATTTTTGTTTATATGTATATGAATTCTCTTTTCTATGTCTTAAATTGATGATAAATAGTCCATAACAATTAAATGATTATATGCATTAAATTAGGTAGTACTTAATTCAATGTAGCACAGACTATATAAAATTCCTGATCATCTAAGTAAGAATTCAAAGTTCAAAAAGAGTAATTATTAAAAGCAAATAGTAAGTTATCATTCCTTTTGGCAACTAGGATGGTCCAACAAGCAATAAAGATGAGACCCTTCCCTTAATTTAATGGTATAAAATAAGTGTGAAAAACAAATGAGCCAGCCAGTACCTGTCATGTCAGCCTTCAGGACTTCTGCCTGCCTAAAAAAAGGGAAAAAAGAACATCAATTAGAAACAAACTAGGCCTACTCGACATAAATAACACTGAAAGTTAAAAGTTAAGTGAAATCATATACTACATAAAGATGTATAGCACCTCCATATGTGAGGGTAGCACAAGGTCTTGGCAAACTGATGCCATTACTTAAAAGTATACAGGTTCACCATGAATTCTATGAGTAGAGCTCACATTCTTCCTGTTTTCCTCCAAAACTGATATTTAAGATAACATTAAATGACATTCATTAAACAAAAAATTTTCCCTCAATGCAGCCAGGAAATCCTATGTTTCTCAATTCACTAGCCACTGTAACTATCTCAAACCCCCACTCTCCTCAGATGTTGATTTCTGACTTCTTCATAAGGCTAGCCCCATATCTCAGCAAAAACAATGCCCAGCTGCCAAACCCTACATTCACACAACCCTCTTCTTTCTCCTGTGACAACACTGGAGGCACTGCATCTCTTATTTAAGACCAGTAATTCCACTTAGGTAGGTTCTTTCTGGACTTCCTTTATTAAGGACTTCTGCTTCTTTAATTATTCCCTCCCTCTTTCAGTAATTTTGAAAACTTCCCTCTCTAGTGGATCCTTCCTTTTCTTCAGTATCTTAAACATGCCCAAGTCTTTCACAGGTTTTTAAAAACCTTCTTTCTGTCCTAGATTATCCTCCTCTTGCTGCTGCTTCTTTTCTCTCTCTCAAATTCTTCAAGAATTGCCTATGTTCAAGAGGTCCAAAACTGAACTCGTGACCCACTGCCATTCTGGGTTCTCTTTCTAGTGTTTTTACCTTCCCAAATGTATCACTGCTTTCTAGTTGTGAAAAGCAGATACCTGGAAGTCACCCATGACAACGTTCTCCCAAAACCCTGGTAATCTATCAACTCCAGATAATTCTACCAACTAAATATATCTTGAATCTGTTGATTTACCTTTACTTCTTCTTCAGCTCCTCTTACTCAAGTTCTGAACCATCTCTTCCCTGGACTAATGCAAAGCCACCAAAATTGTTTTCTCCATTTCACTCCTGCCCTATTTCATACTATTCTCTCTGCTGCTATCTGAGGGACCTTTTAAAAATACAAATCTGAGGGGTGCCAGGGTGGCTCAGTTGGTTAAGTGTTCATGATCTGAGGGTCATAGGATCAAGCCTCACCTTGCGCTCTGTGCTAGGTGTGAACCCTACTTCAGATTCTTGCTCTCCCTCTGCCCTTCCCCCACCTCTAATAAAAAAATAAATAAAAATACAAATCTGATCTTACCAACTGCCCAATTAAAACACTTTAATGATTTCCCACTGCTCTTAGGGTAAAAACTATAATCTTTACTAAAGTGTCCTACAGGGTTCCCTGCACTCTAAAAACTAAGAGTCTACACTCTGCTTCTACCATTACTCTCTTCTCTCCTTGATCTCTGTGCTCCAGTTACTGGACTTCCAGTTTCTGCAATGTGCTTTGCTCCCTTCACACTCAGGCCTTTGTAAAGAAGAATCCCATCTTCCTCCGCCCCCTTTGGTTAATTATGATTCACCCTTTGTCTCAGTCAGAGACATTACTTTCTCAAGAAATCTCACTTGATAGATGAAGGATATTCCTATTTTATGTTCTCAAAGCACTCATTTTTTCCTTCATAGTACATATCACAGACTTTAAGAATGCTCACCAGCACAATCTATTACCACATGCACCTAGCATACAGTAGATATCCAATAAATATCTTTTAAGTGAAGAAAGGAAAAAGGATACATCATGTTCATATACTCTAAAAAGTATATAAACTTATGAGATTTCCATCTTTTTTTTTTTTAGATTTTATTTATTTGAGAGAGAGAGAGCACAAGCAGGGGGAGGGCCGGAGGAAAAGCAGACTCCCTGCTGAGCAGGAAGCTGGACGTGGGACTCGATCCCAGGACTCTGGGATCATGATCTGAGCCGAAGTCAGAAGCTTAACTAACTGAGTCACCAGGCACCCTGAGATTTCCACGTCTAAAAACAAAATATGACATAAAAGCTAGAGAATATTCAGAGATTCTAAAATTTTTACTGTAAATGTTATGTACTTAACATCAGCTGTGAATTTTAGTTTCATCAAAACATAAGGCAAACCTTTTCATTTTCTTAGCTCTTAAAAAATATATTTTTTACTTTTTTTAAAGATTTTATTTATTTATTTGACAGAGAGAAAGAGACAGTGAGAGAGGGAACACAAGCAAGGGCAGTGGTAGAGGGAGAAGCAGGGTTCCCACTGAGCAAGGGAGCCCGATGTGGGGCTTGATCCCATGACCCTGGGATTATGACCTGAGCTGAAGGCATATGCTGAATGACTGAGCCACCCAGGCGTCCCTAAAAAATATATTTTTTTAAATTAAGCTTTCAAACAACAGAATCATAACAGGGTGTTATGAGAACTACCAGTATAAATAAAAAATATAAATAAACAGCTATACTTTATCCTGTAACATCACTTCAAATCCCATTATTCAACATAACCTAGATTCACTGTTTGCTTTGGGTGTTACACTTTTGCCATTAAAATAAACCAACAAACAAACAACTTTCACAGAGTTTGTTGGCTTATGTCTCTTAAGATGGTAAAATTTAATAAAAAGTACCATATATCCTGCAGAAGATGTTACATACAAACCTAATATCAACCACAAATCAAAAACCAGTAATACCCAAAGAAGAAAAGGAATCCAAGTATACTAGAAAAAAGCCAGCAAACCATGAAAGACAGCAAGAGAAGGATCAGAGGAAAAAACTACAAAAACAACCATAAAATAAGCAACAAAATGGCAATATATATCTACCAGTAACTACTTTGAATGTAAATAAATTAAATATTCCCAACAAAAGACACAGGGTAACAGAGTGAATAAAAAAAACAAGACCCATCTATTTGCTGCTTATAAGAGAGACTCATTTCAGACCTGAAGACACCTGCAGATTGGAAGTGCAGGGATGGAGAAACATTTATCACACAGATGGATGCCAAAGAAAACCAGGGTAGCAATACTTGTATCAAACAAAACAAGGACTATAACAAGAGACAAAGAATGACACTATATAATAATAAAAGGGACAATCCAACAAGATGTAACAACTGTTAATTATTTATACACCCAACATGGGATTACCCCCATACATAAAACAGTTAATAGCAAACATAAAGCAATTAATAGTAATACAATAATAGTAGGGGACTTTAACACTTACATCAAGAGACAAATCATTCAACCAAAAAATCAACAAAGAAAGAGTGTTCTGAATGACCCACTGGACCAGATGGATTTAACAGATACATTCAGAACATTTCACCCTAAAATAGCAGAATACACATTCTTTTCAAGTGCACATGGAACATGCTCCAAAACAGATCACATATTAGGCCATAAAACAAGTCTCAACAAATTCAAAAAGATCGAAGTCATACCATGCATCTTTCTGACCACAACGCTATGAAACTAGAAAACAACCACAAGAAAAAATCTGGAAGAGCACAAATACATGGAGGTTAAATAACATGCTACTAAACGATGAACGGGTCAATCAAGAAATCAAAGAAGAAATTAAAAAATTACCTGGAAACAAATGAAAATGAAAATACAATGGTCCCAAATCTTTGGGATACAGCAAAAGCAGTCCTAAGAGGGAAGTTTATAGTAATACAGGACTACTTCAAGAACAAGAAAAATCTCAAACAAACAACCTAACCTTACACTTACAGGATCCAGCAAAAGAACAAAACTCAAAACCAGCAGAAGGAAGGAAGTAATAAAGATTAAAGCAGAAGTGAATACATATAGAAACTAAAAGAAAATAACAGAACAGACCAACAAAACCAGGAGCTGGTTCTGTGAAAAGATCAACAAAATTGATAAACCTCTAGCTAGACTCATCAAAAAAGGAGAGAGAGAGAGGGCTCGTATAAACAAAATCACTACCACAGAAATACAATTGTAAGATATTATGAAAAATTATATGCCAATAAATTGGACAACCTAGAAGTAATGGTTAAATTCCTGGAAACATATCACCTACCAAAACTGAAGCGGGAAGAAATAGAAAATTTGAACAGACCGAGATTACTAGCAAAGAAACTGAATCAATAATAAAAAAAAAAAAACCCAACAAACAAAAGTCCAGGACCAGACAGCAGCTTCACAGGGGAATTCTACCAAACATTTGAAGAGTTAATACCTATTCTTCTCAAACTATTCCAAGGAAAACTTCCCAAATTTGTTCTATTTGAAACCTACAAATTCATTCATTCTATTCATTACTGTTACCAAAACCAGATAAAGACACACAAAAAAGAGAACTACAGGCCAATATCTTTGATGACTATAGATGCAACAATCCTCAACAAAATACTAGTGAAACCAAATCCAACAATACATTAAAAAAATCATTCATCACAATCAAGTGGGATTTATTCTTGGGATGCAAGGGTGGTTCAATATTCACAAATCAATTAATATGATACATCACATCAATAAGAAAAAGGATAAATACCATATGATCATTTCAACAGATGCAGAAAAAGCATTTGACCAAGTACAACATCCATTCATGATAAAAACACTCAACAAAGTAGGTTGAGAGGGAACATACCTCAACATAATAAAGGCCATATAGTAAAAACCCACAGTGAACAACATATTCAATGGGAAAACAAATGAGAGCCTTTCCCCTAAGGTCAGGAACAAGACAAGGACGTCCACTCTCACCACGTTTATTCAATATAGGACTGGAAGTCCTAGCCACAGCAATCAGACAACAAAAAGAAATAAAAGGCATCCACACTGGTAAGGAAGAAGTAAAACTCTCATTGTTTGCAGATGACATAATACTATATATAGAAAACCCTAAAGACTCCACCAAAAAACTACTAGAACTGATGAATGAATTCATTAAAGTCTCAGGATATAAAGTCAATATATGGAAATGTTTTATTTCTGTGCACTAATAATGAAGCAGGAAAAAAAAGAGAAATTAAGAAAACAACCCCATTTACAACTGCACCAAAAATAATAAAATACCTACAAATAAACTTAACCAAAGAGGTGAAAAACCTGTACTCTGAAAACTATCAAACACGAATGAAAGAAATTGAAGATGACACAAAGAAATGTAAAGACATTCCATGTTCATGGATTGGAAGAAGAAATATTGTTAAAATGTTTGTACTACCCAAAGCAATTTACAAATTTAATGCAATCCCTATCAAAATACCAACAGTATTTTTCATTGAACTAGAACCATCCTAAAATTGGTATGGAACCACAAAAGACCCCAAATAGCCAAAGCAATCTTGAAAAAGAAAAACAAAACTGGAGGTATCAAAATTACAGATTTCAAGATATACTACAAAGCTGCAGTAATCAAACTGCATGGTACTGGCACAAAAACAGACACATATCAATAGAAAAGAACAGAAAACCCAGAAATAAACCCACAATTATATGGTCAATTAATCTTCAACAAAGAAGGAAAGAATATACAACAGGAAAAAAAGAGTCTCTCTTCAACAGTGTTGGGAGCTGGACCACTTCCTAACACCATACACAAAAATGAATTCAAAACAAAGACCTAAATGTGAGACCTAAAACAATAAAAATCCTAGAAGATGGCACAGGCAGTAATTTCTCTGACATCGGCCACAGCAACAGTTTTCTAGATATAGCTCCTGAGGTGAGGGAAATAAAAGCAAAAATAAACTATTGGTACTATATCAAAATAAAAACCTTCTGCACAGCGAAGGAAATGATCAACAAAACTAAAAGACAACCTCCTGAATGGAAGAAGGTATTTGCAAATATCATATCTAACAGACGGTTAGTATCCAAAATATACAGAGAACTCATACAACACCCAAAAAACAAATCATCCAATTAAAAAATGGGTAGAAGACATGAACAGACATTTCTTCAAAGAAGACATACAGATGGCCATCAGACACATGAAAAAATGCTCAATATCACTCCTCATTAGGGAAATGCAAATCAAAACCACAATGAGATATTACCTCACATGTTTCAGAATGGCTAAAATCAAAAACACAAGAAATAACAAGTGATGGCAACAATGTGGAGAAAAAGGAACCCTCTTGCACTGTTGGTGGTAATGCAAACTGGTGCAGTCATTGTAGAAAACAATATGGAGGTTCCTCAAAAAGTTAAAAATAAAAGAACTACCCTATGATCCAGTAACTGCACTGGGTGTTTATCCAAAAAATACAAAAACGCTAATTCAAAGGGATATATGTACCCTCTGTATATTACAACATTATTTATGAAAGCCAAATTATGGAAGCAGTCCAGGTGTCCTTTGATAGATGAATGGAGAGAGAAGATGTGGCATAATATAATATATAAAGGAATATTATTCAGCCATAAAAAAGAATGAAATCTTACCATTTGCAACAACATGGATGGAGCTAGAGTGTATAATGCTAAGCAAAATAAGTGAGTCATAGAAAGACAAATACCGTATGATTTCACTCACATGTGGAATTTGAGAAACAAAGCAAATGAGCAAAGAAAAAAAAAGAGGAAGACAAACTAAGAAACAGACTGTTAACTATAGAGAACTGATGGTCACCAGAGGGGAGGTGGGTGGGGGGATGGGTGAAATAGGTGATAGGGGTTAAGAATACACTTATGATGAGCACTGAGTAATGTATAGAGGTGTTGAATCACTATATTGTATAACTGAAATGAATGTTAACAATCTATGTTAACTATACCGGAATTAAAATAAAAACTTAAAAAAAAAGAAGAATGCCATATATCAGATCCTATCCATGTCAAAACAACACATCCCTCCAAAAAAAAAAAAATCCTGCTGGAGCATTATTTATGAACCTTATACTGAGAAAGCCAGTGCTAATTATGCATCTTTACTAGACTCAACTCCCTGAGCTGCAAAGTTACAAAGAATATATTTTACTATGCTCCCACATATTAGTTAAAAAATTCATACAAGTATATACAAGATATCTTATACTTAGAATCATGTTTCTAAAGGTTGTTTTCTCATTCCAAGCAAGATTTGGTTATAAAAATGAACAAATATCATTTCAGTATGCTAACATCAGCCTAATGAGGATACCAACTTCCTGTCAAAGATTTTATTGAGCATATAATAGGAACCATTTACAAATAATCTGCTTCCCCTACAGGCTGTCAGTAAGAGAAGATAATGTATGTCTAATAATGTCTCATGTAAGTCTAGCAAATTCTGCAGCAGGCTTCCACTGATAAAGATCAAAATTTTACTTTATATTTTTACATACCATAATCTAAGAATTTTTAGAAAAACTAAAACTTCAAGCACTAACAAAAGTGCAAAAATGTCATAAAACCTATCTGACATATATGTTAAAGCATTCTGAAATTCGAGGAGTTTTGATTCCTCAGTATGACAAGAGTAGAGGTGCTCATTCTCTGCACTGTTCATTCTCTCCTAGATTCTGAGAGAGACACATTAATGAAAATAATCTTGCTAAATTGAACTGATGAAAAGATAACTAAATGGAAAACATAACAACCTGAAGATATCTATCTAGTATTATTCCTCTTCTATAAACAAGGAAATTGAAGCTCTGAAATGTGAAGTAATTTGTCCACAGTCACAAAGCAATTAGGTACAATTAAGTACAAACTTAGTTCTTTCTGACTCCAAAGTCCAGTCATTTCTACTTCTTTCAAATTAGAATAAAAAAAAAATTGTGACTTAAAAAGCTAACACAGATTCTGTCAACTAAACACTAACATTTAAGTTACCTAGCCTAAATTAAAAGATTTGCTCAAATAGAAAATAAATTCTATTCTAGAGGGTAGGGGGTTGGGGGGATGGGTTAGCCTGGTGATGGGTATTGAGGAGGGCACGTTCTGCATGGAGCACTGGGTGTTATGAACAAACAATGAATCATGGAACACTGCATCAAAAACTAATGATGTAATATATGGTGATTAACATAACAATAAAAAAATTAAAAAAAAAAAAGAAAATAAATTCTACCTGAGATTTTTATCAAAAAGACCACAAGAAGTAAAATTCATATTCTAGTACAGTGGTCAGCCTATGGGTGAAATTCCTTCCTTCACTCTGAATCTATGTTCATAAATAAATTTTACTGTAACACAGTCAAGCCCCTTCATTTATATACTGTCTATGGCTGCTTTCTGCTACAAGGGCAGAGCTGAGTAGTTGAGACAACGACCACATGGCCCACCAAGCCTCAAATATTTATTATCTGGCTCCTTTACAGCAAACTTTGCCTCTCCTGCTCTAGGAGTACTTGGTCAAAAAATGAGAAGGTAAGTAGCCATAAGTTCCCTAACCAAACAGTTTTCCCATATGGGAACCATCAATAATAGTTTCCTCAGAGTAAAGATCTATTTTTATTAATGTAGTAATCTTACCATAAAGAGAACTATATTAAAAAAATACAGTGTCGGGCGCCTGGGTGGCTCAGATGGTTAGGCGTCTGCCTTCGGCTCAGGTCATGATCCCAGGGTCCTGGGATCGAGTCCCGCATCGGGCTCCCTGCTCCTTGGGAGCCTGCTTCTCCCTCTGCTTCTCTCTCTCTCTCTCTCTCTCTCTCTCTCATAAATAAATAAATAAAATCTTTAAAAAAAAAAAAATACAGTGTCATGTAACAAACAGTGAAGTTAACTATGTGTAAGCCATGCTGTTTTTTTGATGGACTTAATCTATAAATGGTTTAAAAGCCTGTTAGGGTTATATACTATTATCTACTAATGTTTCCTTTTTCCTGTGTACCAAAAATACCCATTTAGACAGGTGAGAGGGTTAAACTGAGAATTATCATCTCACAAGAAGACGAATCCCTAACCCCCACTACACAATTTCGTTTTGCTTTTCTTTTTCTTTTTGTCTTTTTTTGGGGGGGCGGGCAGAGGGAGAGAGAGAATCTTAAGTAGGCTCCAAGTCCAACACGCAGAGCCTGACACGGTTCAATCCCACGACCCTGAGATCATGACCTGAGCTGAAGTCAAGAGTAGGACGCTTAACTGAATGAGCCACCCAGGTGCTCCACAATTTTTTTTCTTTTAATAGTGTATAACATACAGGAAACCAAATCAATAGATACGTGATCTTACAGCAACTGCTTTCATAAATATTAGTGCATAATTGGCTGATTATTTCATAAAGAAAAACTACTACACCTCAACTGACCTATTGTTTTGTTAAAGACCAATAATGTTAAAGTTTAATCTTACAGTTTATAGCCAATACTTATATAAAGACAGAGTTTTTAAATGTTTTCTCTTGGTAGAAAATTCTGGAAACATGAGTTCCTTTTTATTCTTACTTTAAGCTGAAGGAATTAATGAAAACAATGAATGAACCAAGAATTCAAAAATGAAAAAGCATCATGCCTTCAATAATAAAATAGCACTATTAGTTACAAAATATAAGCTTTCAGAATATTAAACACATTGTGTCACTTCTTTAAAAAGAGAAATTAAGCACTTCTATCAAGCAATAAAAAAGAAAAAGTCATTAAAAGGCTGAATAAAATCTGAAACATTCAGTGATAAACAATGCATTGAAAGCTAACAACCTGAAACAATATTCTTGGAGACAACATGATCATCAAAATCTATAAATATATCCAATGTATTCTAATGCACTAGGTACTGAGTAGCCAATACTATATACAGTACTTACTACTGTCAGACACTGTTCTAAGGGCTTTATAGAAATTATTTAATCCCTATTATGAACTATTATTACCCCCACTTTGTAGACAAAGAAACCAATGGAAATAGAGGTTAAGTAACACATCCTAGGTCATCAAGTTAGTAAGTAGTAAAGGTAGCATTTGAGCTCTTCAAATCAATTCGGTTCCAGAGCCTAACTCCTAACCATAACATCATAGTTCCTCTTATACAAGACAGCAAGAAAAAAAAAATCTGGAATGTTTGATAGTAATAACCCACAAAACTAGGGCTTTCAATATTTAAATATTTTGCAATAATTTTTTATAATGTCATTAGAGAAAAAAATACTAAAATTAATGTTTATCTTCTTTAACAATTACCTTTATTATAAACAGCACTTAAATAACAATGCAAGGTAACATACATAATCTTTCTTAAGAACACACATTAAGGGGAGCCTGGGTGGCTCAGTCATTAAGCGTCTGCCTTCGGCTGAGGTCATGGTCCCAGGGTCCTGGGATCGAGCCCCGCATCGGGCTCCCTGCTCCACGGGAGGCCTGCTTCTCCCTCTCCCACTCCCCCTGCTTGTGTTCCCTCTCTCACTGTATCGCTCTCTGTCAAATAAATAAATTAAAAAAAAAAAAAAGAACACACATTAAGATTTGTGGTTTAAAATATAAGATATCTCCAAGGGTCCCGGGTGGCTCAGTCAGTTAAGCATCTGACTCTTCATTTCAGCTCAGGTCATGATCTCAGGGTCCTAGGATCAAGCCCCCGCAGGGAGTCTGCTAGAGATTCTCTCTCCCCTCTCTCTCTCTCTCTCTAAAATGAATAAATCTTAAAAAAATTAAATAAATAAAATAAAAGGTATCTCCAAAACAGGGGCAGACACAATGGAAGATTCCTTCTACCTGAACTTCCAAGCCCGTTTCTTCTATGAGCAGAACACAGGAAAATAAGCCAACATGTTCTAAACTCAGAGTTGCTAAAGAAAGGTGAGTCATGAATCAGCCTCTTCTGTTTCGGGAGGTGAAGCTAGAAATTTTTTTTTTTTTGGAAATTTAAATAAAAGCCATAGCAGGTTTTATGTCAAGTTAATTTGTTTACCCATTTTCGTAGAGTACTAAGGAGTACTTGGGATAATAAAAGTATTCATCAATTATAATCATAAATATAATAACCTAATCATAATTATTTCTGCAAAACAGTAGGGCAGATACTGTAAGGTGACTGTGAGCCTACACATGCATGCACAGAAATACACAATCTATAGATCTCTAAGACATCACCAAGTCTCATGGTATTAATAAAAAATCAATCAATCAATCAATCATATAGCTCTACTGTTGAATTTCACATAGAAAAGAACACTTAGAGAAGATGCTGCTCCTGAAGGAGCTCTTCTCAGTAAGAGATAACAAAAACACTAATACGCTTTCTCTCTATGGCACTTTACAGTTGGTCATGAATTTTCAAGTCTCCTAACATTAACCAATGCTCTATATTACAACATTTATTCTACAGTTTCTATTATTTGAAAATGTGTATCTAGTTTTACTAAGGGATAGCCCTGGTCTGGAAATAGCAAAGTTAAGAAGGAATTCTTCTACCAGGCAGAAACAGTGGCACAACAATAAAAGCTAAGCTAAGTCAGTGAAGGAGGGAGATTGGAACATAAAATATTAGGTAAAAAGCCACAGGAGATGAGCCGAGAACCAAGGCAGACGGCAGATTGTGAGAGCCTGCATGACACATTAAAGAGCTCAGATTCTATCTTTTAAGTAATATGAAACCAGTGCTGAGTTTTAAGCAGTAGCACAGCATTGTCAGAATTTCATTTTTAAAAGATTACAACAACATGCATGAAAAATGAATTTTAAAAGGGCAAGACTGGAAGGGAGGAAGTGACAATACAGATGGAGAGAAAAACCTAGGTTCAAGAAATACCTGGAAGTAAAATCAGCAGAAGGAAAGCTAAAGCACAGAAAACAGTCCAAATCATTCCCAGTTTGTTAGCTTGGATAGCTGGGTATATGAGAAAATACAGGGTAGAAGCAGGAACTTAGCAGTAAGTGTCAAGCAGAGGAGCCATCAAGACTAGGGATACAGTTCTGGAATGACCTGAACATCGATGATAGTTAAAAACATAAGAGAAAATGTCATTGCCCAAATGGCAGAAGGGAGAAGCTAGCTTTCAATGATCATTTTTTTCTGAGTATAGGTGACACACAATGTTAGTTTCAGGTGTACAACACAGTGATTCAACAACTCTATTTGTTATGCTATGCTCGCCACAAGTGTACCTACTATCTGTCACTATATAACACTGTTGCAATACCACTGACCAGATTCCCTATGCTGTACCTTTTATTCCTGTGACTTAGTCATTCCATTACTGGAAGCCTGTATCTCTCTCTCCCCTTCACCCATTTTGCCTGTTCCCCCATCCCCTTTTCTTCTGGCAACCATCTATTTATAGGTCTGATTCTGCTTTTTGTTTATTCATTTGTTTTGTTTTTTTGGATTCCACATGTAAGTGAAATCACATGGTTCCCTGGTTCCTCAAAAACTGAAAATAGAAATACTACATAATCCAATTCCTACTGAGTATGTACCCAAAGAAAATTAAAACACTAATTCAAAAAGATATATGTAACCTATGTTTATTGCATCATTATTTACAATAGCCAAGATATGGAAGCAACCCAAGTGTCCATCCGTAGATGAATGGATAAAGAAAATGTGGCATGTATATACAATGGAATATCATGCAGCCATAAAAGGGGATGAGATCTTACTGTCTGCAACAACATGGATTGACCTAGAGATATCATGCTAAGTGAAGTGAAGTCAGAGAAAGACCTATATTCATTTTTAATGGGCAGATAACTACAAGGACTGGAAAGTGGCTTGGATTTGATGAAATAAGGGTAAACGATAGCCCTGCCAGAAAAGAGACAATGTCAAATTGCAGGGGAGTAGGGAACAAATAAGAAAGAGAAGTTCAGGGACACCTGGGTGGCTCAGATGTTTAAGGGTCCCACTCTTGATCTTGGCTCAGGTCATGATCTCAGGGTCATGAGACTGAGCCCAAGTCAGGCTCCACGCTGAGTGTGGAGTCTGCTTAAGATGCTCTCTCTCCCTCTGCCCCTCGTCCTGCTCGCACGGGCTCTCTCTCCCTCTCTCAAAAAAAAAAAAAAAGAGAAAACCTTAGGCCAATTAAAATGTTAGGCAGTGAGGAAAAAGGGAAGAGGGCAATGATAAAGAGAAGTTTCCTTTTTATAATGGTAGAGACTTAAACATGTTTAAAATGAAGAAATGAAGCTACTAGGAGAATGGAATAGGTTGAAGACTTAAAATGAGAACAAAACTGACAGAGCATGGTTCTGGAAGATATGGAAGGAAATGAGAATGTGATTAGTAAGACAGGACTGCCTTTGAAAAAGAGGCAGATGAAATTGGGGGGAGGTAAGGGTAGATGGAAATGTGCTAGAAGAATCTGGGAGTAGTGTGGGGTCAAGAGATATCAAGAGAATTCACAGCTACACTCACTGCATTACCTTCAGAGATAAAGTAGATCAGATATGAACGTAGGAGGTAGATAAACTGAAGAGAATGGTGACTATCAGAGATAATTACAAAATGAATAGGAAAGGGAGCCAAAGACAAAGAAAATAACTGAGAAAAAGTTATGCAAGCCATATAGATTAGACACAATGGAAAAATTAATATGAAAATATAGCTAGCCTTAATGACGGCAGGTCCTACTTACTTTTACGGAACTCAAGATAAAGTGGAAGATACAAAGACATACAGATGATTTCAATACGTTATGGCTGAGTACAAGGATAAAGATACATGCTTACAGTTCAACTAGAGAAAGAGAAGAGCCCATGGGAATGAGGGAGAAGATAGTGTTCAGGGTTGTATCCCTAACACCTAAAATAATGCTTGGTATATGGTAGCTGTTCACTAAAATTTTGTTGAATTAATGAATGGTAAAATGTACATCATACAAGAGGCAATTTTCTGCAATGAAAAGTGATACAGAATAAAAAAGGTCTGAATGTGGGTTTCCTATATATTAGTAGTGGTATGCTGGCACTTCTTTCCAAAAAACTTCAATTTCCTCATCTGTAAAACAGGGAAACAAACTCCCTTTCAGAGTTGCTATGAGAAATAAACAGACAACCAGTAAGTTACATAAAAGAACCTAAGTGAAAACTCCAAGAGGGAAGGCTGTAATCCGATTATAAAACCAACACTTTTGTGACCACCAAACTACTTTTGCTAATCTGGTTCCTGACACAGGATCCCTTCTGAAGCAGAACACGAGGTTGAAGAAGACAACATTCCAAGATGGGGGTCAAAAATCCTGTCATCTACTACCATATAATGCTAAAGGACAATAGAAAGAGAAACTGTTTACACGTCATGATGACCAAGTTCTTAGTATGTACAGAAAATGAAACCAGAGGTAGATACGTCAAAGTTGCAAAACAGTTTCTTTTTTGCTTTTCTCCAAACAGTAGTTTTGATTACATAACTTAAACACATTTTAAATATTGGACCTGATAACAGATCAGGCAAATTATAAAATACAGACACGTTATGATAATTAATTATAGACTCTAAACTCCTCTGTTAAGAATTAACTAAGAGCCTAATGAAAATAGTTTGATCAGTTAGTATTTGCTAGGTCCTGTTTACATGCTTTCATATTTTATTAAATCTTTAATTCACACAACAAATCTATCAGGTAAGTAGTAAGTGTATCCCCATTTTGCTGCAAGGAAATAGGGGCACAGAGTTGCTAAATAACTTGCCCAAAGTCACACAACTAGGAGGTGGCAGAGCTTAGTTTCCACCTATAGTCTGGTTCCAGAGATCTTAAGCACTGTATAGTAAAACAAATCTTCTGGAATGGCCTGGCTATAGGTGTCACTGTCATGGTATCAATTTCTAGGGGCAACTATCACTTCTCATTTAAAAGCCACATCTCTGAGATCAGACGCCCTCACCCATTCTGTCATTATAACTGTTATTACAAACTGCTGTGACAACAGTTTCTAACTCACCATGTGGTTAGAGAGGGTTTCTCTGGCATGCAATCATATACCTATTTCTATAGGCATCTGGGAGGCTGGACTGTATCCATGCAGACAGAGAGAACTAAGTAAAAGCTGATGCTCCCTGCACGAAAATGAATTGTTATATATGTAACCCAAAACACAGGAATTTTCATATTAAAGGACAATCTATAAGATGGATCACATGTCCCTATGCTTATTATGAATATTCAGAGACCTGATATTATATAAACATAAAAATGTCTTAGATTTGTCAGTAAATATTTTAAAAATTTCCTTCAACTACAAGATATAAATGCTCATGACAAAATAAACATATGCCAAAGTTCTCATGAAGCCACATAAGTAAAAAAACATCTTAGCATTCCCATCTCCCATCCTGGCCAATAGCAAACGCTTCACAAAGTCTCTAACTCTTCCATTAGTGCTCATAGAATATGCATACTTTAACATACATCTCTAAAAGGAATACAAACATGTAGAAATCCCTTGTAATTTTTATCCTACCTAATATTACTTGATTTCAGATGCTCCTCTGATTTCAAGTTTCCGGTCCTCATCTGGGACTTAAATGAAACGTTTTCTCCCACAATGACTATCTGCAAGAACATCCAATTTCTCATAAGGTAGAATGGTTTAAGACATTCTAGACAGAGGAGAGGAGGAAAATATGAGTTAACCCACAGTAACAGAGAACTCCTTTGAAAAAAATAATTATTTTCTCTTTATTTGAAATGATTTAATGTCAAAGGCAAATGAAAAATACTTTTTTTCTTTCTGTATTGTTTCTTAGAATACACATTTTAAAATGCTGTTTTGTATATTTCTAACATTCTAGTTTTAGATCAAAATATTATCTAATTACCCTCTCTCTCTGAAAGCTGACTGATCTCTATAAGGCAAACAAATACCAGTTACCCAGCAGGGTTCTTGTAGTTCCAAGGTGAGAGTGCCCTGTAGAACACAGGAGCAGATGGTTGGTCCAAACTAGACTGTTAATCAACAGAAAAACATGTAAAGCAGTTAAACCACAATTAGAGGTGGTATAAATGATGTTTAAATTCTAAGATCAGCTAAAAATGTCAGGTTTTAGATCTTTATTCACTCACTGAATGATTTAGTAATGTCTATGTGTGAGATACTGTGTCAAGGACTGGGTATACAATGATGACCAAAACAAATATGGCCCCTGCCATAGATTTAAAATTTAATGTGGACAGAGATCCACAAGGAAGGAGGAGGCAATAAAGGGTAGTGGTTAAAAGCATGGGTGTGTGTGTCACACTGTCTGCATTTAATGGCATGCTGGGAGTAAGTCAAGCCACAGAAAAAAAGCAAAATTTCTTAGGGACATCAATTTAACTCAGAGATTTGAACAAAGTTAAGTTAATATTATTGGCTGCTGCTAATTGCTTACAATTACAATTACAATGTGGCAGAGTATGTGCTAAATGTTCTATATGCGTGATCTCAAAGAATGGGAGTATATGTAATAGTTAAGCGTCTTGTATTCAGACTGTGCATTCAAACCAAGTTCTGCCAACAACTAGCTGTGTAACCTTACAAAAATCACTTCTCTAAGCCCCAGTTTTGTTAGAAGTAAGAAGGAAATAAATAAATGTACCTACCTCATTGAGATGTTTTGAGGATTAAATGAGGTAATAGAAATAAAGCACTTAGGACTGTTCCTCAGTAAGACCTCAAAAAATATTAGCTATTTTGTCATTGTTATCATTATAGTTATTAGTCCTCCCAACAATTCTAAGATGTAAGTGCTATTATTATTCTCATTCTATAAATTAAGAAATTGAGGCTAAGAACTCACACTAATCAATTCTAGAATAAAAGACAAAGTTATAATATTTAACAATAAAACACCAGTCTTAAGAGAAATTTCAAACATGCAGGAGGTCCATGTGGACTTTGTTCCCTTACTTTGAAAGCATGTATTCAATCTCCAGCGACCTTAGTTGTACTTTAGTGGAAGACTGAGAAAATACCACATGATAAAACCCAAGCTCCTTAGCATTGCATCTGAAGTCCCACAGCTCCCTACTTTGTACTTATGACCTAATAAAACTAAATTACTTTTAGTTCTTAGCTATTTTGTTCCTATCTTTATTCATGCTCTTTCACTCAACCTGGAATGCCCTCCTTCTTCCCTCCTTGTCTGGTTAACCCCTTCTCTCATTTAAAACTCAGGAACCTCTACATGAGGGCTTTGGCTTGGCCAAGCACTCCCAGTGCATCTTAATGCCGTCGTCTATCTCAGCACTCAGCACTATGATGAAGTTATTTCCTCCACTAGAGACTGTCCTGTGCAAATTTGTATATCCGGTGTCTAACTAGTTATGCCTGCCAGACTAAAGTGTATCAAGTAAATTTCTGTTAATCTGGACTACACAGTCTCTCAAAAGGCCAAGACACTAAAAATTCAAAGTTTCTCCAAACTGAGAATAGCCTCCAAAGTCTTCCAGGAAAATAATTTTAAAGGTTTTTTTTAATCTGATAACCAGGAATAACATACTTCCTTCTAAGTTCAGAAAACCTACCATTTCATAAACAGTTTAGAGAAGTCCATGATCATTTATTTGGCTATCTGAAATTCAGATTGTTTTCTGCACACTGGGATCTATATAGTACTTACAATACACTACAGGTTTCTACAGAAATACAAAATCTGAGGGGCGCCTGGGTGGCTCAGTTGGTTAAGCATCTGACTTTTGATTTCTGCTCAGGTCATGATCTCAGTGTCCTGGGATCAAGCCCAGAGTCAGGCTCTGTGCTCAGCAGGGAGTTTGCTTGTCCCTCTGCCCCTCCCCTTGCTCATGCATATGTGTGCTCTCTCTCAAATAAATAAATAAAATCTTAAAAAATTAAAAGAAATATAAAATTTGAAATCTCAACAGAATACGGATAAATACAATAACCCAAGTGAGTTAAACAAGAAATTTAGATTAAGGCTAACTGAATTTCAATTAAAAATAAATAAATAAATTTAGATGAAACCAACAATTGGAAGGCTATTTCCCCTTCATCTCAATTTTTACATTAGATGAGGTATGCCAAAACAATGGTTTTCGACTCTACTGAACCCAGTGCCTTTGGAGAAAAAAAATGCATTCTATGTAACAACTCTGTACCTTCTGGAAATAAAATACAAGATAATATTATACTATTTATTTAACACAGTAAAAATGAAAACTAAATGCCTTTTAGGTTAAAAAAAGGGAAAAATAAAGGAAAGCAATTTTTAAAAAAGATTTATTTATTTGAGAGAAAGAGCATGAGTGGGAGGGGGAGTGGGAGGGGGAGATGAAGAGGGAGACAGAACCTCAAGCCGACTCAGCACTGAGCGTAGAGCCCGATGCAGGACTTCATCTCACAACACTGAGATCACAATCTGAGCTGAAACTGAGAGGACACTCAATGGACTATGACACCCAGGTGCCCAAAAGAAAAACAATTTTTAATAAAATTAGCATCTGAATATATAAATGATCAGGTAAGACTACCTTTGAAGACATAATAAAGTAAATGCCTGCACGTACTTATAATGGTAAGATAAGGTTAACAGAATTCCAAAGACCGAAAAATGAAAGCCAAAATGAGAAGACACTAGAATTAAAATAAATATTGATGTAATAACAGACCAGATTAATTGGAAATGGCAATAAGAGAAAAAAAAATGACATAAGGGCAACAAGACAAGACAAAGTACAGAGGAGATTTGAAGAAAACAAGTATGCGACTATATGCTTTGATAGGTGACATGGAACAAAAATTAGATTTTAAAAAAAGAGTAAACGGGCGCCTGGGTGGCTCGGTCGCTGACAGTCTGCCTTTGGCTCGGGTCATGATCCCGGGGTCCTGGGATCCAGTCCCACATCAATCCTGCTTCTCCCTCTGCCTGCCACTCCCCCCTGCTTGTGCTCTCTCCCTCTGTCTGACAAATAAATAAAATTAAAAAAAAAAAAGAATCTATAAATTATTATAGTACATATAGTACTCTCTACATCTAGGTGGTCTCTGAAATTAAAAAATAAAAGATATACAAAAGTCAAATCTGGTTTTTCTACCAAAAAAACGTTATTTAGCCCACAACTTCCAGAGGTCAGTTTTACCTAGTCATGTTCCTTCTTTATTATTTTCCTATCTGACTGAAGAAAGGGGTGGTATATTAAAATCAATTTAACTTGGATAGAGATCACGGAGGGCATATGGAAGACTGTTATATTAATGGCCCCCAATGAATCACACACCACTTGGTATCTGCACCCTTATTAATTCCCTTCACATATTGACCCCTAGGCTGGCCATGTGACTTATTCTGGCCAATTGGACTTCACCAAATATGACAGAAACAGGCTTGATAAGCACTTGTGCATTTGAGCCTGCCCTTTTGCTAACACCATCATCATGTTATGAAGCCAAGGGCAACAGACCACTTGGGAAAAGGAGACCCAGTTTTCCTACCTATCACAGTCCTCTCAGTTGAGGGTCCAGACATTTGAGTGAGGTTGTCTTGGACCATTCCAGTCAGGTTGACCCACTGGCTGAGTTATCCAACTTGACCTAGATGGTCTGAAACATGAGAAAACTTTGGAGATTTTGAGCAAAGAGATGACATGATCTAATCTAGATTTTAACAGGTTCAACCTAGCTGCTATATTGAGAATTAACTGGCTTGGTCCAGTAGGCAGGACAAAGATGGCTGTCATCAGACTCTAACCAACAACATTTGTTGCGTGAAGGAAAAAAAAAAGAGAGAGAGAGAGAGAGGGAAAATAAAAAATGATTCCTGGCCAGCTAGAACAGTGGATTTGCCATTTACTAATAAAAGGAAGATGATACAAGTAGGTATATGGAGAAGAGTCCATTTTGGGACAACAGCGCTTGGCACATAGTATTATATAAGCTCTTGCTATTGTTTTTGATAACGATGGTAATTTTGAGATGATTATTATATATCCAAGGGAATGAACGGATAGGTAGTTAGAATCTGGGGTTTCAAGGAAAGGTTTGGACTACAGATATTCATTTGGGAGTCATCAGCATACAGGCATACCTTGTTTTTATTGTGCTTTGCTTTACTGTGCTTCACAGATAACTGCGTTTTTTACAACAGAAGGTCTGTGGCAACCCTGTGTCCAGCCAGTCTATTTGCACCATTTCTCCAACAGCATTTGCTCACTTCATGTCTCTGTGTCACATTTTGGTTAATTCTCACAGTATTTCAAACTTTTTCATAATATTATTATTATACTTGTTATGATGTTCTGTGATCAGTGATCTTGGATGTTATTGCAATTGTTCTGGTGGCACCACAAAGCATTCCCATATAAGACAGCAAACTTAATCAACAAATGTTGTGTGTGTTCTGACTGCTCCACCAACTGGCCACTCCCCCATCTCTCTCCCTCTCCTTGGGTCACCCTATTCCCTGAGACGCAGTATTGAAATTAGGCCAGTTAATAACTCTTCAACGGCCTCTAAGTGTTCAAGTGAAAAGAGTAGCATGTCTCTTACTTTAAATCAAAAGCTAGAAATGATTAAGCCTAGTGAGGAAGGCAGAATGAAAGCCTAGATAGGCCAAAAAGCAAGGCCTCTTGCAAAAAACAGCCAACCTGTACACTCAAAGAAAAAAGTTCTTTGAAGGAAATGAAAAGTGCTGCTCCAGTGAACACACAAATGATAAAGCAAAAGAGTCTTACTGCTGATGTGAAGAAAGTCTGAGCGGTCTAAATATACCAGGCCAGCTACAAACTTCCCCAACCCAGAACCTAATCCAGAGCAAGGTCTTAAATCTCTTCAATTCTATGCAGGCTGAGAGAGGTGAGGAAGCTGAGGAAGAAAATCTGAAAGCTAGCAGAGGTTGGTTCATGAGGTTTAAGAAAAGAAGCCAACTCCATAAAATAGAAGTACAAGGTGAAGCAGCAGATGCTGTTATAGAAGCTGCACTACCTTATCCAGATGATCTAGCTAAGATAATTCGTGAAGGTGGCTAAACAACAGACTTTCCATGTAGACAAAACAGCCTTATATTGGAAGAAAATGCCATCTAGGACTTTCATAGCTAGAGGAGAAGTTAATGCCTGGCTTCAAATCTTCAAAGTACAGGCTGACTCTCTTACTAAGGGACAATGCAACTTGTAACTAAGTTGAAGCCAATGCTCATTTCCCATTCCAAAAACCCTAGGGCCCTTAAGAACTATGCTAAATCTACTCTGCCTGTGTGCTCTATGAATGGAACACCAAAGCCTGGATACAGCACATCTATTTACAACATGGTTTACTGATATTTTAAACCCACTGTTGAGACCTACGGCTCAGAAAGAAAGATTCCTCTCAAAATATTACTGCTTGTTGATAATACACCTGGTCACCCAAGAACTCCGATGGAGATGGACAAGATTAATGTTGTTTTCATGCCTGTTGACACATCTTTTCTGTAGCCCATGGATCAAAGAGTAATTTCAATTTTCAAGACTTTGTATTTAAAAACTACATTTCAGGGGCACCTGGGTGGCTCAGTCAGTTAAGTGTCTGCCTTTAGTCAGGTCATGATCCCAGAGTCCTGGGATCAAGCCCCACATCGGGCTCCCTGCTCCTCGGGGAGCCTGCTTCTCCCTCTCCCTCTGCCGCTCCCCCTGCTTGTGCTCTCTCACACTCTCTAAGAAATAAATAAAATCTTAAAAAAAATAAAAAATGTGTTTCATAATAAGGCTATAGCTGCCATTGATGGTGATTCCTCTGATGGGAATTACTATCTGGGCAAAGTCAACTGAAAACCTTCTGGAAAGGACTCCCAAACCTAGATGCCATTAAGGCAGTTGAGATTCATCTGAAGAGGTCAAAATATCAACATTAACAGCAATTTGGAAGAAGCTGATTCCAACCCTCATGGATGACTTTGAGGAGCTCAAGACTTCAGTGGAGGAAGTGACTGCAGATGTGGTGGAAAGAGAATAAGAATTAGAAGTAGAGCCTGAAGATGTGAGTGAATCACTATAACGCACTGATAAAGCTTGAATGGATGTGGAGTTGGTTCTTACAGATAGATGAGCAAAGAAAGTAGTTTCACGAGATGGGCCCTACTCCTGGTGAAGACTGCTGAAATGACAACCAATGATTTAGAATATTACATACACTTAGCTGATAAAGCAACGGCAGAGTTTGAGAGGACGGACTCCCAATTTTGGAAGAAGTTCTACTGTAGATAAAATGCCATCAAACAGCATTGCATGCCACAGAGAAATCATTTGGAAAGGAAGAGTCAGTTGATGTGGTAAACTTCATTGCCTCATTTTTTAAAAATTGCCAACCCCAACCTTCAGCAACCACAACCCTGATCAGTCAGCAGCCATCAACATCAAGGGAGGATACTCTACTAGCAAAACAATTACGACTCACTGAAAGCTCAGATGATGGTTAGTATTTTTCAGCAACAAAGTGTTTTTTAATTAAGGTGTACACATTGGTTTTTTAGACATAATGCTATTGCACACTTAATAAACTATAGCATAGTGTATGTATAACTTTTATATGCACTGGGAAACCAAAAAATTCATTTGACTTGCTTTATTGCAATATTCACTTTATTGTGGTGGTCTGGAACTGAACCCACAGTATCTCTGAGGTATGCCTGAGAGGCCAAAGCTGAGAAGGGAACAGAAAAGTAAATAGACTGAGAACTAACAGCCAGAGAGTTAGGAGGAAAATTTGTATGTTTGTTTAAGATTTTAAGTAATCTTTATACCCAGTGTGAGACTCAAACTTACAATACTGAGATCAAGACTCGCATGCTCTACAGACTGAGTCAGCCAGGTGCCCCAGAAGGAAAATTTGTTGAATGTGGTGTCCTAGAAGCCAAATGAAGAAAGAGCTTCAAGAAGGGGACAGAATCAGTAAGTGCTGCTGATGCATCAGGTAAAATGAGGCCCGAGAACTGACTATTCGACTTAGTAATGTGGAAGCCACTGAGGATCTTGTTAAGAACAATTTTGGTGGAGAAGTGGAGGCATAAGCCTATGGTTTGACTTCAATAGAAAATAGGAAAGGAACTGAAACTAAAACCGAATTTAGGCATCTTTATCAAGGAAAGAGAGGCAGTAGCTGGAGGGAGCTATGAGGGTCAAAAGAGTTTTTAAGATGGGATACATAAAATGTTTTTAATGGGATGGAATGGGATAAACATGGGAAAAACTCAAGGAAGAAAAGCAAAAGGATGAAAACAGTCTCATGAATGCCATAAGGGGCTTGTTTAAATACTGCACCTTTAAAAGGAAAAAAAGTCCTTGAGTGAAAGAATAAAATTTAAAGTGAATATACGGAGAAGGAAAAATAAACTATTAATTATTGGGGACCCACAAAATAATAAGTGACTCACATAAACCATTCTCAATTTAATTTTCATAGCAATCTGTGATAACTACTATATAACTACTATTTTTCCTCCCCCCCCCTTTTTTTTTTCTCTTAAGAGTGTGAGCATGGCGTAGAGGGGCAGGGAATGGGAGGGGATGGGCAGAGGGAGAGAGAATCTTAAGCAGGCTCCACGCCCAGCACAGAGCCCAAGGCAGGGGTGGATCTCATGACCCTGGGATCATGACCTGAGCCCAAATCAAGAGTCAGATGCTTAACTGACTGAGCCACCCAGGCGCCCCTATTTTTCCAATTTATAAATAAGGCTCAGAGATTGTAGGAAACTTGCCCAAGATCACAAAGATAGTATGTGCTAGGACTGGGATTCAAATCCAGGTATATCAGAATTCCAGATCCTAAGCTTCTATTCATTATTCCAAGATTCATGACAGACTTCAATTTTCAGTCTACGGCCATACCACCCTGAACGCGCCCAATCTCGTCAGAAAACAAATAAAAGCTAACTTTAAAAAGATCAATATAATTCTCCCCAAACGGATCTATAGTTAGAACACAATTCCAATCAAAACCCTAGCAGGCTGTTTTTGGTAGAAACTGACAGGTTGGCTTTAAAATTTATCTGGAAATGGAAGAACCTAGAATAACCAAAACAATGTTGAAAAAGAGTAAATTTGGGAGGACTTACACTACCAGATTTCAAAATTTACTTTAGTGCGGTGATAATCAGAACAGTATAGTATTGGTATGGAATAGATACACAGATCAATGGAACAGAACAGAGCACAGCAACGGACTCATTACTCATGTGTATGAGCACATGCACATGGACGTGTCTGTGTGCAGTCAAGTGATGTTCAACCAAAGTGTCCAGGCAACGCAATAGGGAAAAAATGTTTTCAATGGTGGTGCTGGAATAACTGGAGATAAAAATTTAAAAATGAACAAATTAACCTTAAATGATACATCACAGCACACACAAAAATTAATTCAAAATGGATCACAGACCTAAATCTATAAAATTTCTAGGAGAAAATCTTCACTGCCCCAGGGCAAATAAAGAATTCCATAAAGGCAAGCTTCAATAAAAGAAAAAGTAAACTGATGATAAATTCGATTCATTTAAATTTAAAACTCCTGCTCCTCAAAATAATTAAGTGAAAAAGCAAGCCACACTGGGATATGTGTGTGTGTATACAAACACAAAGGAATTATACAGAAAAAACATAAAGAGAACTCAATAATAAAGCAATACAATTTTAAAAATGGGCTAGGGGCGCCTGGGTGGCTCAGTTGGTTAAGTGTCTGCCTTCGGCTCAGGTCATGATCCCAGAGTGCTGGGACTAAGCCCCGTGTCGGGCTCTCTGCTTGGCAGGGAGCCTGCTTCTCCTTCTCCCTGTGCCTGCCTCTCTGCCTACTTATGCTCTCTCTCTGTCAAATAAATAAATAAAATCTTCAAAAAAATAAAAAATGAAAATGGGCTAATGATTTAAACACTATAAAAGAAGATACACAAATGGCCCATAAGCACATGAAAAGAACCTTGCCATTTACAACAACATGGATGGATCTAGAGAGTATAATGCGAAATGAAATAAGTCAGAGAAAGACAAATACCATGTGATTTCACTCTTACGTGGAATTTAAGAAACAAAATAAATGAACAAAGAAAAAAAGAGAGAAATCAAAAACCAGACTATTATCTATAGAGAACAAACTGATGGTCAACAGTGGGGAGGAAGATGGGAGGATGCGGGGGGAGAAGAATGGAACTTGACTTTATTATCATCTGTTATCTGTCCCCTCAGGATCTCACCTGATACCCATACACCTCTATCATTACTTCCCAGCTTGTGGATTTAAGTGTCACCATTATTGAAGACAACTACCAAATCAATCATTTCCAACCCAGCTCACACTATGTCCCCATTCCAACTGCCTATTTGGCATCTCTGCACGAACATTTATTAAATATTCCCTTCAACCCCCATACCTTTATTACCTATTTCCATGAAAAGTGCTACCTTTTCCCCACGGCCAACTTCAATATTACCCTCCCTCTCTCCCTTCATATGTAATCAGTAAGCAAAATCCCATTAATTAAATTCATGTATTATCTCTCAAAGATGCTTCTCAGTATCCTGATTCAGACTTTCATGGCCTTTCACATGGATTTTGGCAGTTTTCTCAAATGGTTTCCATGACTACTTGCATGAAGTTCCCAAATACAGGATACCAAGTAATCCTAAACACATCAATTTCCAGACTTCTCTCTGCTTCCACTTATATAGGGTTGCAAAGTCATTAAGAATCAAACACCTAATCATCAGGGAAATGCAAATCAAAACCACAATGAGATATCACCTCACACCTGTCAGAATGGCTAAAATCAAAAACACAAGAAACAAGAAGTGTTGATGAAGATGTGGAGAAGAGGAACTCTCAGGCAACTGTTGGTGGGGATGCAAACTGGTGCAGCTACTGTGGAAAACAGTATGGAGGTTCCTCAAAAATAGAATTACCACATGATCCAATAATTCCACCACTAGGTATTTACCCAAAGAATATTAAAACACTAAATCAAAAAGATATATGCACCTCTATGTTTACTGCAGCATGATTTAAAATAGCCAAATTACAGAAACAGTCCAAGTGTCCACTGATAGATGAATGGAGAAAGAAGTGGTGTATGTGTGTGTGTGTGTATATATATATAAAATACACACAATGGAATATTACTCAGCCATAAAAAAGAATGGAAACTTGCCATTTACAAAAACATTAATTTCCATTTATCCATAAAATTCAAACTAAGCAGCCTGTTTGTCAGTATCCCCCAATTTAGCTTCCAACCTTACCTCCTTAAACCTCCCCTTCATGAACTATGCTCAGATGCTTCTGACTCTTCTTGTGTCTTTTTTTTTTTAATATAAAAAATTATATTTTCTCTGCCTGGAATATCCTTCTCCAGTTCACCACAAAATTCTCCCTATTTTAGGGAGATGATATGCCCTTCATAAAACCCTCTAAGACATTTTTGTGACGTCAACCCTTCACTTCATATCTATTATGGCACATATTACATCCTAACATGTTATTTCTTCAATTAATCTCTGGAAGTGTAATTCATACTATAACCCCAAAACTGCCTGGAAGAGTACTTTATTTTCTAGTCTTCCCTAAATAAATATGTTGAATGAATGTAGTTAACTAAGATATTATTTATATATTTTAAAAGTATAAAATAAAAACCTCAAGACTACAAATATGTACACAAAAATATTTTTAACAGTAAAAATCCTTTGATGGAAACTCCTTATGGTCTATACTACTACTGGCCAATAGAAGAAATCTAATATGAGTCACATATTTACCATATGTAACCTATTTCTTTTTACTTACAAAAGAAAAGAGAAGATAATGTATTTTTAATCTAACATATCTAAAACATTAGCATTTCAACATGTAGTCAATATAAATATTATTGAAGATTTCAAATTCTTTTTCATGCTAAGTTGTCCAAATGTGTGTATTTCACAATTACAGCACCTGTCAATTAAGCAGCTAATTTTTCATCAGAAATATTTGATCTGAATTTAGATTTCATAAAATTTACTGTTGAAGGCATACCTTCATAACAAATTTACAAATTGTCTGACAACTCAATCAAGCATAAATTCTTACAACTTAATTAAAAAAAACACCTTAATTATAGAGGTGCCTGGGTGGCTCAACTGGTTAAGTGTATGACTCTTGATTTTGGCTCAGGTCATGATCTCAGGGTCGTGAGATTGAGCCGCTGTGTTAGGCTCCTGCTGGGAGTAGAGTCTGCTTAAGAGTCTCTCTCTCCCCCCACCCCAACCTCTGACCCTCCCCACCCCACCTCCCTCTCTAAAAAAAAAAAATCCTTAAATATAATACAGTTCCTCAGTCACACCAGTCACATGTCAAGTGCTCAATAACCACAGGTGGCTAGTAGTTACTATACAGGGCCATGCATGAGAGGATCATGCATGAGAGGCCAACTTCAATATTACCCTCCCTCTCTCCCTTCATATGTAATTAGTAAGCAAAATCCCATTAATTAAATTCATGTATTTTCCTCTTTCATTCCAGTAGGTTATCAGTAATGAGAGGATCAATTATTTTAGCAATATGAAAGAGAAATATCACAAAAGACTTTTAACTCCTAAAACTATTAAGATTTTAGCAGGGGAAAAACCCTCCAGAGCAACCACTTTGCTTAATAATAGAAGTAGCCGTAAAACATTTTATACCAATAATGTCTTAATATTTCAGGCCTGCTATATCTTAGACACTATTCTAGCAGCTGGGATATAGCAGTGAAGAAAGTACACAAGGTTCCTGCTATGAAGGAATTTACATTTTGCATTAGGGGTTGTGGGAGGAGACAAAAAGCAAATCCATACATAATCTAGTGGGGTTACAGCGTGAAACTGACTGGGTATCAGTCTGGGGAAGACTCCCTGAGAAAAGTTAGATCCATGCATAGGAGTGTGAGGCCCCTTCTCCCCATTGTTCCATTTGCCCTCCCTTATGCAGCACAAGCTGAAAAATGCAACAAGAATCAGACAAGGCCCAGTCCAGGGCAGACCATCTAGCCTTTTTAGTATCCTAATATCTGACATAGTACTTAGTACCCCTAGGCTCTTTATGTTGCATTGAATAGAATTAAATATTACACACACATAAAAAAGAATATAACCCCTTCAAACTTTGCTGTTTGACCCTCTGGTCTCTCTGAGCTTCAATTTCCTATATGAAAAGTTAGAGTTAATTATGCTTATTTTGCAGTGTGAGTTATCGGTAAAACATATAATACATGTGAATGGATGCTGTGAATTCTAAAGCTTTATATGAAAAAGAACAACTTACCAGGGGTATTAAAAAAAGAGCTTATTTCATTCTGGGCAACCCCTTCAGGTCCCCTCCCTTCTTGGGAGCTTTGTACTCTCACTTTGAAATTGCTCAATAAACCTTGCTTTGCTGCCCACCCCCAGCAAAATTCATTTTTCTTGATTGACCCTCATACAAAAAACATGCCACACCACTGGGACAGACCTGGACTGACTAATTCAGTAGCCACTAGCCACAGGAGCATTTGACATGTGGTTAGTAGGACTGACATTTTAAATTTTATTTCATTTAAATGAAATAAAATTTAAACAGCTACATATGCCTAATGGCTACCATTCTGGACAGCACAGGTATGTATCAATACCACTGTTACTGTTAAGCTACTGGAATGAAAGAGGAAAGCCTCAAAACCTGCCTACCTTCCACGTCACCATTCAAAAGAAAGGTACAGCTGACAGCAAAATTTTTGATAAGCAGGTGAGAGAATGAAATGGAAATGAAAATGAAAAGCTTTCACAAAACAGAGTTGGCTTCCTATCAGGTAAGGTATGACAGAAATAGCACTGATTTATGTTAGAGTACTGGCACATGCACATAGCTTTCCATTCCTCCTCTGGCTGCCCTCAGAACTGAAACAGACATATCTCTTATTCATCTGTGCATCTCTGATACACAGTTTATCAAACGAATAGAATCCCATTACCAATGACTCTCCACTGTACTTACATGCTCTCTCTGGCTGGCATTCTTCTTTGAAGCCCAGCGTCTTAATTTCCCCTCCTATTTTTAAGAAATCCCCCAACTTGTAAGGCAGAAGCAATTTCCACTACAGATTTACCAGCCTCCCTTGCAGCTAGAGTGCATACAGATGAATCAGACTTATCAATGAGTACACCAACACAACATGTAAATGACAGCTAGTGAGAGAAGAGGTACTGCAGCAAATCCACCCTGGACAGCGAGAGCAACTAAATACGACTTCCAATATCAGTGGTCCTTGCATGTAAAGTGTGGGTCAGGGATATAAATTACGGAGAGATCAGGTCCTACAAAGGAGTGTCTTCACAGGCTGAATTTTAAGGTTGTATACTCCAGGCTATATAGCTGTTGTGCCAGTCAGAATAAAAGCCTCCCCAAAATCTCATATCCTAATCCCCACAACCTGTGAATATGTTACCTAACACTGTAAAAGGGATTTACATTAACTCAGATGTGATTAAGGATTTTTTTTTTTAAGATTTTATTTATTTATTTGACAGAGACACACAGCGAGAGAGGGACACAAGCAGGGGGAGAGGAGAGGGAGAAGCAGGCTTCCCGCCGAGCAGGGAGCCCGATGTGGGGCTCGATCCCAGGACCCTGGGATCATGACCTGAGCTGAAGGCAGCCGCTTAACGAGCAAGCCATCCAGGCGCCCCTGGATGTGATTAAGGATTCTGAGAAGAGATTATTCTGGATTACCTGGGTGTGCCAGTATAACCACAAGGATTCTTACAAGTAGAAGAAGGAAGAGGCAGGAGGGTCAGAAGAGATGTGATGAAGGAAGCGAAGGGCACAATGACAGGATTACTAGTTTTTTGAAGCTGGAAGATGGCCATAAACCAAGGAATGTGAGCAGCCTCAAAAGCTAGAAAAGGCAAGGAAAGGGATTCTCCCCTATAACCTTCAGAAGGAAGGACACCTAAATTTTAGCTTAGTGGGGCCCATTTCAAACTTCTGACCTCTAGAACAGTAAGATAATAATTTGTGTTGTTTTAAGTCACCAATTCTATGGTAATTTGTAACAGGAGCTGTTGTACCTAAGTCTCTAGCCCTTTCATACATAAATAAGCCAGTTGTTTCTCTTGCTCACATAACTGATATACTCCCCTAATTCTCCCACCCTTAAGCCTATATAATCTACTAGCATTTCTTTTTTTTTCTTAATTTATTTATTTGAGAGAGAGAGAGAGAACACACACAAGTGGGGGGGAGGGGCAGAGGGAGAAGAAGAGGGAGAGAAAGAGTGAGAGAGAGAGAGAAAAGCAGAAAATCTCAAGCAGACTCCACACTGAGCACGGAGCCCGAGACACAGGGCTTGATCTCACCACCCTGAGAACATGACCTGAGCCGAATGCAAGAGTTGGACGCTTAATCGACTAAGCCACCCAGGTGCCCCCATTAGCATTTCTTAAAAAGACAATGACACAGTTTTTCCTTCTTTTCATTGCCTAAATCAAGTGTGCCTAGTTTTGTTTACATCACAATGGAGAATAATACTAATTATTCAGACTTTACCATCTCTTGAAGACTGAGATATGTCAACCATTCTGACTGAGAAATTACTATATTTCAAAATATCTGCAATAGGGGTACCTGGGTGGCTCAGTTGTTGAGCGTCTGCCTTCGGCTCAGGTCATGATCCCAGGGTCCTAGGATCGAGCCCCGCATCGGGCTCCCTAGTCAGCGGGAAGCCTGCTTCTCCCTCTCCCACTCCCCCTGCTTGTGTTCCCTCTCTCGCTGTGTCTCTCTCTGTCAAATAAATAAAATCTTAAAAAAAAAAAAATGTCTGCAATAAATATGATCTCATACATTACTGGTCAACATTTACCGACTGTCAGTATTGCTCTAAAGTTGTACCAAGATAGGGGCACCTGGGTGGTTCAGTCGGTTAAGCGTCTGCCTTCCGCTCAGGCCCTGATCCCAGGGTCCTGGAATGGAGGCCCATGTCTGGCTCCCTGCTTAGCAGGGAGTCTGCTTCTCCCTCTTCTCGCCCCGCCCCCCGCTCGTGCTCACTCGCACGCTCTCTCCCTTACTCTCTCTCTCTGAAATAAATAAAATCTAAAAAATAAATAAAATCAAGTTCTACTAAGATAATTGAGAAAGACCTCCCCTCAAATGCTAACATGGGAATAAAATGGTGAACAAACACAAAATAATGTAACCAATGAAAGAGTACTGAGAATAAAGAGGAACATCTGGTCATTTATCTGACAAAATTCTAAGATGATTCAAAGACTTTTCTGGAAGAAGGAACTTTTCAAGGACAACTTTTTCATGTGAAGTCACATGAAAAGAAGCTAAGACTGTGAGATAAGTAGAGGAAGGTTGTCCTTTTTCTAGAGTTAACCTGAGTCTTACTTTCTCAGGATCAGCTGTGTTTAAGCAGGAAAATGGAAAATTAAAAGATGTCAGGCCATGTATGAAAGCTTTAAAAATTTGTTACTTTTAAAGAGTCACACCGAATTTTCCTTCTGAAGCAACTTATTACCTAAGATTTGAATTTCATACATGTAAAATTCTATTCCTTAATGTCAGAAGCTGATACCTGAACACCTCGTAATAAGTCAACCAAGGCAATAAGGAAAAGGCAATCTTAATCTTCTGTACTTAAATTATAAAACTGGCAAGTCATCCTCCACTTGTCCTATTAGCCCAGGTGGGTCAGAACTGTTTTTCCCCGTAGTAGCTAGTTCTCGATATTCCCAAAGGTTCTGGGAAATATACTGTATTTAAGTAGCAATACTGAAGGCAGAAACTGCAAGAAGAACAGCTAAGAGAGAACAGCAGGCCAACTAGTCAGTAAGAGAGTTCAAAGCAGTCTAAGTTAATTCATTACAAATATAAAAGAAAAATAATCTCCCCCTTCTCTTTCCCTTAATAAGTTTCCTGGCAAGATTACCCTGCCCTCTCCCTTATTATTCTACAAAAAATAAATGCATTAGGAAGCTTGAGATTGATGAGAAAAGTTTGTTCAGATCATATATACTACCTATATATTTATGCGTATTAAATGTTTTACAGAAATATATTATCTAATAACGAATATATAAACAAAAATACAATCTAAAAATCCTAAAATCCTAAGCAAATAAGAATATAAAACTATAAAGGAAGAGTCCATATGATGTATGGTGAAAAGCATTCTGGAACCTGAATCCTGCATGGTTCAGCTACTTTATGCATGACACGGGGCTTAACTATTCTGCTTCTCTGCTTTTCTATAAAATGAAGTCAACAGTATACCCCTCACAGGGGTACTCCCTCGGTACTGGTGAGGATACAAGAAAACAGGTAGTTTTAAACACTGTTAGGGCGGGAATAAACAGTATGAACTTTCTGGTAGGATCTACTATGTATTATTAGTTCCCTTTTGTTGCTGTAACAAATTACCACAAATTTAGTGGCTTAAAATGACACAACATATTATCTTACAGGTCTGAAAGTCAGAAGCCTAAATGGGTCCCAGTAGGCTAAAATCAAGGTGTCAGCACAATGGTGTTGCTTTCTGGAGACGTCAGGGTTTTGGCTTTACCTAGGTCTCAAGGCTGCCTGCATTCCTTGGCCTGTGATCTTATTCCAGCAAAATGCTCTTTCCAGTCAATCCTTCTATCTCCCTTTTCCATACTTAGAGGATCCTTGTGATTACGTTGGGCCCACCAAATAATCCCTGATAATCTCTTCATTTTAAACTCAGCTGATTAGAAACCTTAATTCCCCCTTGCCATGTTAACATAACATATTCACAGGCTCCAGGGATCAGGATGTAGACATATCCTGGGGGTCAGGGTGGGGCGGGGTGCTATTCTGCCTACTACACCTAACAAATGATTTTTAAATGTGCACACCCTGTCACTCAAATAAGCATACACAAGGGTATGTGTATATGACGATGTTCATTACAGCACTTTTTAAAATAATAATAAAATACTGGAAATAACACAAATTTTCACTTTTAGGAAATCAGTTTAGAAAGCTATGGCATTCCCATACAACAGAGCAGTATGCTTATGTTTCCAATGATGCTGTAGATATATAATTACAAACATGTCTTTAATAAAATGTTAAGTGAAAAAAAGCCAGATCACAAAAACAAATGATATAGTCCAATCCCAGTTATTGAACAATACGCATACACACAAATATGAGTACATGAATATGTTACCATACATATAAAAAATAACTGGAAGACAACACAACTCTGGATGGTAGGATAACCATACATTCCTGTGTGCCTGGAACAGTCCAGATTTATGCCTGTTGTCCCAGCAATGATTTGCACTCTCTTTCATGATCACAGGATCATTCTTACAATTTTCTGGGGTTTGTTTTGTTCATTTCAAACAAGTACTTTCCTGGATGCTAAGAGTGGCAAGAATCAAATCTACATTACCATTTGAAATTTTTAAAAATTAAAGTAGCTTAGGAAATATGCTTTTTAATATGTGAATGTGCAACCACTAATTGTGAGCCATCTAAATTACATACATTATACCATTTGACAGCATCGATGGCAAACGCAGACACCAAAAGAGAAACTTCATTTTTTTTTAAACTTGTTTTTTTTTGTTTGTTTTTTTTAAGATTTTTTATTTATTTGAGGAGAGAGAATGAGAGAGAGAGAATGAGAGAGAGAGAGCACATGAGAGGGGGGAGGGACAGAGGGAGAAGCAGACTCCCTGCCCAGCAGTGAGCCCGATGCGGGACTCGATCCAGGGACTCCAGGATCATGACCTGAGCTGAAGGCAGTTGCTTAACCAACTGAGCCACCCAGGCGCCCAAGAAACTTCATTTTTAAGAGCACTGCCCAAGTATGTGCAGTGGACAAAGAGGGAGCAGACTAAAGTCAATCCCAGCTCTGCCACTAATTAGGTACTTTAAGTATTGTTCTCCTTCTCTAATATGTCAATTGAGCAAGCTATACAAAGTTATTGTATACAGTGGCTTAAGAAGACAATTATATAAAAGTATTTTGAAAAGTACAAAGCACTAATAAAATTTAAGATAGTACCCTTGAGGAATAAAGTAGTCCACTTCACAGTAAAGATCACTCAACTACTCTATAGCCAGTAAGACACAATTTGCTCCTACCCAATTCAAAAACCACCTTAGCAAGTTCATAAGTTAAATATTGATACACTCAGAAATGCAGAAAATGAATACAATGCATAAATTAGGCTCTTTACTATGCTGTTTTATATACACATTTTCTCATGTAATTCTAAGAATTCTATCATTGTCATTTTATAGAAAGGAAAATACAGAGTAGAAAAGTAAAACTAGAGAGATTCAAGGTTACATTGCCATGTGCAGCAGAGATGGGATCTGAACTCAGGACAATCTAAACACAAATTAGGCCAGTCTTAATTTAAAGGCTTTTGCTCATTCAACACCACCCTGCTTTCTCAGGATACCAAAAAGATCCTTGAGTATGAGTAACAAACAACCTAATCAATAAAATTTTTTAAATTAGAAAGCAATTAATTAACATTTGCTTTTCCTTTCCTATTATAAACCAGAAGTTATGACCAACATGCCTTAACATTTGAGTTATGCTTCTTAAAATGTTCTGACCTTTTTCCATTAAAAAACAAAACAAAGCAAAAGTAATGATTATTTCAGGCAAACAAATATTATTATCTTAATTATTTAAAATAAGCAGAGTTTAGGGGTGCCTGGGTGGCTCAGTGGTTAAGCGTCTGCCTTCGGCTCAGGTCATGATCCCAGGGTCTTGGGATCGAGCCCCGCATCCGGCTCCCTGCTCCCCGGGAAGCCTGCTTCTCCCTCTCCCACTCCCCCTGCTTGTGTTCTCTCTCTGGCTGTGTCTCTGTCAAATAAATAAATAAAATCTTTAAAAAATAAAATAAGCAGAGTTTAAGAAATACGTATTTTACAGACTTAGATATTAAAATACAAAAAATTCACTGTAAAATATCTTACGAACTATACAGGTGCACATGCACAAAATTTTGTGGATGCCCTTTTTATATTCAAATTCGTCCTGTGATAGTTCTTTTAACACTATGCTTTTTATCTTTTCCAACCAGCAATAAAAAAATTTTCAAAGAAGCATACATTTTAACTCATTTCTTCTTTGAATATCATCTTTTAATTGCATTTTACTCTGATTATCTTTCTACCAATATCTCATCACTGCATAGTATCTCACCTGACAAAAACTAAATAATAATTCATGACCTACCTAAGACAGAGTATTAGTAAAACACATTCTAATACACTGTGACCCAACTAACAGCACTGAAATGCTAGGCTTTTGGGAAGAGGAAGGAAGGAAAACGTACTCGACTTATGTGTTCAGTGAACCTGTGAAGTTTTAGGAAACAGACTGAGAATATTAACACATTAAATACAGCAGCTCCTTAAATATAATAGATTTTAGAACCATGCTTCTCACTTAAGACTGACGTTACAGAAAGCAAAATGCCATCAAAAGAAAAATGCCATCAAGAACTCTGAGAACAAAATATTAATCATCGAAAAGGATCTCAAATGTACTGTTTTCTTTATGAAAGACTTAAAAAGGTTGAATCCAAAGAGACTTCACTAACTTAAGGTTCTGTTTTTCTCCCCTTTCTTCCCTCACCTCCACCTCTATTCCGTATCTGGACTCAAGAGGTTAAGATTCTAGAAAATCAGTCCTATCCACCCAATTATTTTCAGAATTACATGTATTCACTACAACTTTCATCTAAACATAATAATTTAATAATGTTCCAAATAACTAATTTTTAGCTAAGATGAAGTTACTTTCAAAGCTAAGGAAAGGAAATTTAAATCTATGTATCTCGGGCGCCTGGGTGGCTCAGTTGGTTGGGCGACTGCCTTCGGCTCAGGTCATGATCCTGGAGTCCCGGGATCGAGTCCCACATCGGGCTCCCTGCTTGGCAGGGAGTCTGCTTCTCCCTCTGACCCTCTTCCCTCTTGTGCTATCTCCCATTCTCTCTCTCTCAAGTAAATAAATAAAATCTTTAAAAAAAAAATCTTTATGTATCTCAAAGGAAGGACTGTAGGCATTATATAAGTATCTTTCTCTTGTGTCTCCCTATTCTAGTAGGAATGTGTACAACAAACATCAGCCATTCAAATATAAATTGTTCCCGTAAGATTAACAACGAGATTTGAGATAGGGCTATTAACAATCTCATGTAACTTATACACCATAACCTGACTGACAGTCTGATCTGATCACAGTGTTTACATCAACCAAACTCTCAAACATTTCTAATAACAAACTTTTTAGAGTTCTCAAACACACAGCCCCCAGGCGTTTATTTACTCATTTTGTTCCTCTGCCTACTACATTTTCCCTTCTTTCTTCACCTCATTAATCCTACTCATCCTTTAAGACTGAGCTCAGAGATTCAACTCAGGAAGCTTTCTCTGAACTCCCCTGGAAATCAAAGTTCCACTTCCCTCAGTATACTCTGGCATCCTTGAAAATACTTAACATAGTATTTACCACATTATATGAAAATACCTGTGTAACATCCATCTCCCCCAGGAGACCACTATCCTAAGGAACAAAAATCAGTTCATTCATTCTTATATTCTCAGGGCCTAGCACTATCATCCATAAGTATTCCATAAATGTTTTTGCAAAAACAAAACAAGAAAGCATAAAAACTTTATTGAACACTCATTATGTACATTGTATTTTTAAAAATGCTGAGACATGGTCTCTATCATGCTCAGTCTAGCTGCAGAGATAATTCACTTATATAAAAAAAGAGATCATTACAAATTTAAGAAATTATACATACCAAATGACTAAGAGAAAGGAAATATTACAAAGTTCAAAGAATGCAGAAATCACCAGAGTAGAGAAGTCTTCACAGAAAAGGTGAGGCTTAAGATAGTGCAGGACGGTACTTCCTACAGGGAAAATGGCCTGGGAAGAGAGATTAAAGCAGGAATGGATAAATCATGTTTAGAAGGCAAAGAGTAAATTACTCTGGCTGGCACTGTGAGTTCTTATGAAAATATAACAAGATATCATGTGGCAGAAGTAGATAAGGGTCATTTTATGGAAGGCCCAGAATGCCAGACTAAGGAGTTTAAACATGGTAAATCGACATACAAATGCTTCGCAGGAATATTAATGCAGGAGCAATGTAAAAGATCAACTGGCAGGGGGACAGGGTGCAGTGTGAAAGAGAACCAAAATTTGCTAAACATACGTAAATCTTTATTGTTTTGTTTAACACCGGCAACTTTATGAGATCAATGTTCCATTTAACAAGAAATCAAGACCCAGAGATGTTGTTAGTTCAAAAAGAGAGACTAGTGGGCAATGTTTAAAAACCCAAAGTCAAAACTTTCTTCTTGCTACTTGCAAGAGCTGTAGGCAAGATATCAGGTAGACTATTTCAACAGCAGGGCCATAAAGCTGACAGTGCCAGACATGAAAAAGAAGAGGAAACAGGAAGGCATCATTTACAAAAGTGGTTTAGGTGTGGAATAGTCTGAGGACACTGGGAGAACTCAAAGATGACTGCCAAGACTTTAAACCTGGATGGGAGGATGGGGAGTGGCAGCACCAAAGAGCAAAATGAGGAAACATGAGGGATAGGGTGAGAAGAATGAGAATTAACCAGTTTACCTTTAAGAGTGTTGACTTTGCTATGACATAAAGACTTCTAAAATTAGGAATGTCCAGAAGGTAGCTATGCAAAATTACCAGATTAGTCAATGCCAGAGGCTAATTTCCAGGCACCATCTATAACTAAAGCTTACATAGTGTACTTACTATGTGCCAGAACCATACCAAGTACTTTGCAAGTTAACTCGCTTGATCATTATAACTCATGAGATAAAGATTATTATCATCACCACTTTTCAGATCTGGAAACTGTGGCACAGAAAGCTTAAGGAGCTTGTCCAAGGTCACATAGCCAGTAAGTGGTAGAGCTGTGATTTGAATCCAGGCAATTGTGCCCCAGGGACCATACTCTAAACTACTATACTCAACTGTACTTTGTTATGTATTATTTTATGTTTATGCCTATTCCATTAAATAGTTTATAAACTCTCTGAATGGAGACATGATATCTGATACATGTATCTCCCCAGGACTTAACACAGTGATTTGTACTAAATAAACATTTAACAGGTTTTAAACGACGACGATGTGGTGACAGCGAAGGGATGTGGTATCTGAGGAAAAGAACCACTGAAAGAAGAGAAAAAAGAGGAATAGGGCATGCATTTCTTCTTGCCACTGATGGGGCAAGGCAAACCAGGAAAACAAAATAAAAAGGTAGGATATTCAGAATCATGGAATCTCAGTGCTAAAAACAACAGACTTCAAGAACTCCCCTAAGGCCCCTGTGTATAAGCCATAGCATCTATGAACTATGTGGTAATTAGGTACTTGTTTTTGGGCCTGGTAAAACTGCTTGACAATGGATCCTCTTTTTATCCCCAGGGACGTGGGATATAGACCCTGGCCCAAACTGAATGTTTATTTGTGGGAGGGATGAATGGATGCATATGAGACGGACGCAGAGAGACAGAGACAAAGGAAAACAAAAGTGTCAGTGTAAGTGAGAAAGAAAAACAATCAGTGGATGAATTTGGGCATCAGTTCTTTGGCACCTGTGGAAATACCAATTCCAATAAGGTGCTAAGGAAAAATATCTGGATTATAAAGGATTAAGGAAAAGCAGATGGTATAGAAAAGTAAAAACAAACTATAGGGCAAACTTGAAATTGTTAGCCATAAGATATTTCGGTAAGGAAGGACAGAATCTAAAGGGAAAACAGGAACAGGAAAGGAATGTTAAGAGAAAACTGAGAGTGGTCCACAAAAGACTATTAGGGGGAATATTTAAATAGACTAAAATAATAAACAAGGTGCCTGGGTGGCTCAGTCCTTAAGCATCTGCCTTCGGCTCAGGTCATGATCCCAGGGTCCTGGGATCGAGCCCTACATCGGGCTCCCTGCTCGGCAGGAAGCCTGCTTCTCCCTCTCCTACTCCCACTGCTTGTGTTCCCTCTCTCGCTCTCTGTCAAAAAATAACTTAAAAAATCTTTTAAAAATAAATAAATAAATAAATAAAATAATAAACTAAAAGAGGAGAGACAAAAGAATACTGAAATAAGGTTCTGGAGAAATGGTCTATGATCAAGCACACAGGAAAAGGGATCCTTCAGGACTCTAACCAAACTGCCTTTCCCCTTCAGCTGTCTACAGCAGCCATCACGTATTCAAACCACCACTTCTACATCTCTACTTCTCAGCCCATAACCTATCTTATCTAAGAAAAACTTAGAAAGGCCTGGCTAGAATACTAATGTCATGTATTAGAGAGTAAATGAAATGTTTAAAAATTTATTTGGAGTAAAGGAGCTATGAGATGTTCTTCCTGCCTGAGATGTCAATTTTCCTAATACCACTTTTAAAAGTCCCAACCATCTTTCAAAACCCAGACTAAATCTCACCTCCTCCAAGATACCTTCTTCACCCCACCTCCACCTCTGTTCGAAGAAAGTTCTTCCTCCCTATATTTACATAGTACCTCTGTTTCTCTATCATAGCACTTTCTAGTTCATCTGCTCTTACAGTTACTTAAATGTCTTCCTCCAGTATCTTTGAGTTTTCCACAGGCAAAGCCCCTATAATTGTGCTCTGCACATAGTATTAACTGCCAATAAAATGAAACAGACTTTAAAAAATACATTTAAAATATGTACAAGTTTTCACCAAGTCAAAACATGGTAACTATTACACCTAAGAGAAAATAGCTAAGAGAAGCCTAAGAAGTAATCTACGGCTTGAAGAAGGAGAAAATAAGAAAAAGAATTTATGCTGTGCATATATGATATAACCTTCCTATTTATATTTTCTAAATCAGTGGTTCTCAACTGAAAATGGATATGCACTCATAAGGAACATTTGGCAATGTGTGGAAATATTTCTGGTTGTCAAAAATGGAGGTGAATGATACTGCCATTTAGTGGGTAGAGGCCAAGGATGCTACTAAACATCCTATGATTAACAGGACTGCTCCCCACAACAAAGAACTGTCTGACCCAAAATGTCAGTAAGTTCCACGGTTAAGAAACCCTGCTCTAAATGAAGCAAAGAAGAAAAAAAACTCAAACAAAATTGCTACCTAGTCTACTTGAGACTCCTAAAGTTTTCTTGAACAATTTCTTAAACATCTACTCTTCCTACTGACTAAAAATTGGGTCTAAAGCAGTGAAAACAACTTTCCTAAGAAGCTCCACTTACATGTTAAGGAGAAAGGAACTGGTTACAAGTTCTCACTTACCTTGTGACATGGTTGCCAAAACTCCATCCCTCTAACTGCTGATTAGCCCTATTCTTAGTTACAATCTCCTAGACCACTAATAAGTCCATCCACAACAATTCAACAACTAAATTAAAATACAGCTTGATTATAAAATTTAAATGACATGTGATGACCACCTACCAAAATACCCACATACAGATGACCAATCCACTATCCAAAAGACATGTGCTTAATAATTTATTCTCTGAACAAGATCAATCAAGTAAATGAACCCACCTAAACTTTCAGGCATTCATTCATGCCACTAAAACTAAAAATCTGAAAGGCTAGACAGGATTAGGGATGTAGTTAGAGGCTGCAAACAATATTAATCCACTATAAAACAAACTAGCCCTTTTAAAGTCGGAACCACCCTCTACCCCAAAATTGCCTCGAGAAACTTGTTACACTAGTGAGTCCAGATCTTACTAGAGCACCTTAAAAAAACAAAACAAAAGCTCAGAAGTTGTTTCATCTACCACAAAGGTAGAACATAGCGGCTGTTAGAAAGCAATGAAACATAGTCTAGGACAGGAAGTATACATTTTGAATCCAACTGAAACCACAAGGGAAGCAGAAATTAACTGCCAAAATAATTTAGCCAGTCAATATTCAAGCAGGTAAAATGCTATTAAAACCATTATAACAAAAAAACAGAGTTATAAGCCTCAAGAGAGAGTAATTTTTTTCCCCAACAATTTTGCCATGTATGCCTTATTTTCTGGGACCAAAGCTATTTTATTTTAAATCCTGCGCAGGGGCTGGGGGAAGGACTTCTTAACCATGTGAATTAGAATCAGCATGTACTATAGGATTCGTGTGTGTGCGCGCGCGCGCGTGCACACGCGCTCTATAGGATTTCTTTTTTTGATACGATTTCATATTATGCTATAGAATTTCTTGAAGCTTCTAGAGACAGTGAATGCCCAGCCCAGAATTACCAGAATCTTCCAGAACCTATTTAGTATACATATTCCTACCAAACTGCTCCCACTAACTCCCCTGTTCTTCTCCTCAGGCTAGGATAAAAGGCTCTGTTTGCTACTTTATTCAGCCTCATCTCCACCTTTTATCTCCCTGTATCCCAAGATTTACAGTGACACATTTTATCTTAACAAGTTACTGGATATTTTAATTAATATATAAATGATAATCATTTTTCTGCTCTCTCAGAAAACCATCCTGTAGCTGTTACATTATTTCTACCTCTGGCAACAAAGTTTCTGACAAAGAAGTGTGCCACTGGAATGCAGCCTCTTTGTTAATAGAAGTATCATGCAAAAAAAAAAAAAAATTCTAACAAAACAGTTTGTAGATGTTTCTTGTAAGGTCTAATACCAGGGATCAACTTAAAGTGGATCTCCCTGAAAAACCTATAGCACAGAATGCAATTAAAGCAAAAAGACAAGAGTAGGGAAGGAAGGAGAGGAGAAAAGTTGGAAGGAGTACAGAGCACCGACTGCTGCCTCCCACGACAGCAGCAGATGTCATTCAGTGGCACCTGTGCCACCTTTTGTAACAGGATTTGACCTATTTGACTGTATAGGCTATGATTATTCTATTTTCTCAACTTTTCAAACAACTTTGATTATGTCTTCCCTATATGGTACTTCAATACTTTCTCCACGCTTGCTTTTCCAACTTTCATATGTTAATTCCCATATTTCTATTCCCTAAAATACTGTTGTTTTTTTTTATTGATTTTGTTTATTTATTTGACAGAGAGAGGGAACACAAGCAGGGGGAGAGGGAGAAGCAGGCCCCCCGCCGAGCAGGGAGCCCCATGCAGGGCTTGATCCCAGGACTCTGGGATCATGACCTGAGCCGAAGGCAGCCGCTTAACGACTGAGCCACCCAGGTGCCCCTAAAATATAAATAAAAAATAAAGCATGATATACATCACCTTCTATTTCATCCATGGATTATCCTTACCCTTCTCCCACCCCTTATTAAATGAACGATATCCAATATACCCTTTTCTTCTACTCGAGGTGTCAAAGTCTTTAAGATCTTTCCATTTTGTCATAAATTGAAAGAGAAAACACTGAAATTTTCTTCAATTTGAGTAATAAATTTCCAACGATATTCAGTCTAGGACCCTCATATTTAAGACCATTTCTTATGTTTATAAAATGTAGGAAAGTATTCTCAATTTATTCATTTGGATAGGAGTCTTGTCAATCTATTTAAAAATATGACACTTCTCAAAAAAACTAAAAAGACACTTCTCAAAAAAAAAAAAAAAGTCCATCATCCTGTCTTGCCTAGAACATCACCTTCTTTCCCAAGCAGAAGATAGGTTTTCTTTCCTTTCATCTCTGCTCTATTTCTACAACTCAAGAGTAATTCAGTCCACTTGATTTTGAATTCCTTCTATATTCATCTTACTGATGCTTTTTACTTCATAACCTCATACCTCACTCTTCTGAAACTGCCATCTTACTCCCTGGTTTGCCACCACCCCACCATTTCAATGCCAGACACCCCAGCTCATTTACTCTAACAAATTAATTCAGCTGATACAATGCTAATTTTCATCTACACAAAAAGATCTGTAGCTATGCAGTTTAAAAATTGCCCAGTCATGGTCTTATACCATTGAGAAAGGTAGGCAACAAAACTTTCCTGAAAGTCAAGGTCACAAAGAATAATTGCTATACCCCAAACCCCAAGGGGTATAGGTGTTCAGCTATACCTAGCATCCTTCCCAAGTTGTCTAAAAATCAAATGTTCGGTTTCCTACAAAGAAAAGAAAGTGAACATGATGCTTCCCTGAAGACATTCTCTAGCCTCCTGACAGCCGACTTTAAATAGAATGATTATCTGAAGGAAAAGGGAAATCTGGGTTGGTGCAAGTCTTTATTACCCCTTACCCTCTAAGTCCCGGACTACTATTAGCCCTAAGACTCGCTTTATTTACTTAGAATAGATGTGCAAGACTGAGAAAAGACTGGCTCCCAGGAATCCTTAAGGGACTCCAGGTCCTATGTCTGTTCAATTTTGCTTACTCAACTTCAGCTGGAAAATATGTTACTTAAACATGGTTTTCATTGTTAATCTTTTCTCCCTTCTTCAAAGAGCTCAAATCATCTCAAGTGGTCACCCGTGATTCCACAACCTAAGGATAAGTCTTCCCTATTATGCTGATTTTGCAAAATATAAAACACATTAACACAGAAGCCTCTCAAAGCCAACCAATCTTCCCATTAAAATTATCACCACTCTCCCAGTCTGCTTTTCATACCTTTCTATTACACCACCTTATTTCTGGTCCTAACTGCCCATTACTACATTACACAGATTCACCTCCCTAATACCTATCAATGAACATGTGAATGCTCTTCTAAACAAAGCACCTCAGATTCTCCACTGTTCATCCATTTTAACTATAAACTACAGATCATGATTTAAGACCCTCTCAAATATGGGCACCTAATTGTTGAGGACCATATAGCTGGTATGTGGAAGCTCTGTAGGTCTTCTAACTAAAGCCTACCTAATAGGCTTTCCTTGATCACCCTGTCTATATAAAACAAGATATCCATACCTTGCCTTTTCCTCCTAATGGTCACCATCTGACAAACTTATCTGTTCATATGTTTATTGATTGCATAATTCTACCATAATATGTCTTCCTATGTTTACTCTTTTGTTCACCATTGTATCCTCAGCACCTACAAGAGTAACTGGTATATACTTAGCTCTCAATATATATTTGTGGAAAGAACGGATGAACCCTGACATGTCACACGGTATGGCTGATACGGAGTTAGAAGACCTACAGAGCTTCCACATACCAGCTATATGGTCCTCAACAATTTTTACTTCTTTGTGCTATACTTTCTTCATCTGTAAAAGGAAGAGTCGACCTTCATCTATAAAAAAATCTATATAAGTTTTTCCAGCTGCATCACCCTATATTCTTGTTTAACTAGACTAGACATCTTCCCTGGCCCCTATCCTTCCTATCTTCATATCTCTGCTCAGTTTCCTTCCATTGGATTCCCCATTCTCAATCCACACCTGTCAGAATTTTCCTTATCCCTAAAGGTTCATTTTAAGTGCCATTTTCTCCCTGCACCCTAACAATCTGTAAACTCTGTAATTAGAGGGTGGAGTTCTTTTCTATTCTCAGCAGTTGGGACAATACCTCCCATATAGGTGATCAACAAAATGACTGATGAATCATGAGTGTATGAATGAGCAAATGAACAAAGGAAGCTTTTCCTGATTTCCCCCAACTGCTCAGGTAATATTCTGCCTTTAGACTCTTAAAACACTTGGCATCTTTTTGATACCTGTCATAGTTTACTCTGTGCTATTATTAATTTACTTGCCTAATAAACTAAACTGCAAATTCCTTAAAATTAAGTACTAGCCTAATGAGTCCCATAAGCTCCCTTTACAACATCTACCATAGATCTTTCCCACAGTTTTATTTATTAAGTTCATCTGATATGTTAAACAATAAAAGGATAATAATGGAGAAAAAGGACTGTGTTAGATAACATTCCAACTACCCTATAGTCATTGAGCACACACGTTGTGTGGATCCTGTCACTGTTAAACTCGGGCATTCAACCATAATTCAAAGATCTCATCACTACTCTCTCCTTTCCACACTCGGCCTAATGAAACTATTACTACTTTCATAAGTAGAATAGCCACTCACTCTCCTATATCATTTACTACCTACCTTCTCTTGTAATATGCATAAAGCCAATCACACATCAATACTTTCACTTCACTAAACAGCTAAAGTGATTTTTCTGCTCATTTCAGACTTCTGCCCCATCCAATTCCCTCCTCTACAAGGTATGAAACCATTTTTTTAAAAGATCTTCCCATAAGCCTGCCTTAGTTCTGCTCCTGAAAGATAAAAAGGATCCCTTTTAAGGTCCTCCTTCCCCTTTTCTAAAAAGTAGCAACTCTCCAATTAATCTCAGGCTCTAACAACCTTAAATTTCTCTGCCATCAAGATTTCGACCCTCTTTTACCTCTACCTCCAAGCTCTTAATCTGCTTCCATGGAACGTTCCTGGCTGCACAATCGCTGGTGTCTTTCCATTCAATATGCTCTCACCATCACATACTTGGATCCAAAGTATCTATCTTACCCTTCCTAAAATGTTTATCAGTCGCTCCCTTTACACCACCCCAGACACACATCACATACTCGCACAGAGAGCTCTGTATCCATGCGTCACTCTACCACCGACATACAAGCTCCTTACACCACTCTTAATGAATGCACACGACTCTCGGAATGGTATCTTCCGACTACACTAATTCTAACTCAGTTTCTTCTGGGGAACCCAACACCGTCCATAGTACCTCCCTCTTTCCTCACTTCCTCATCCATTCCCCCCTCTTTATGCTCCCACCCCCACCCCGCCAACTAACTACAGATGTCATTTTTCCTGAGCACTTTCAACCCGAGAATAAAGAACAAACTCGGGTTCCCAGCGGTCTCCCTCTCCTCTATTCCTCCGTCCTCGCCCCCCTCCCCCAGGTGTGCAGACTTCCACCTCGTCCTCTCCCCATGCATCGCCCCAACCAATCCCACACCACACAACGTTACCCCCACCACCGGGATCAGACTCCACACCCACCTCCACTCGGAGTCGCCGCCGCCGCCGCCGCCGCCCCCCGCCCCCGAGCCTGCGACCCCGGGGGCGCGCGCGCACACACACACACATTCTCACGCTTCCCTAACCTCCTTCCCGGCACCAGGACTAGCTGGCTACGCTGGAACTCAGCCCGGCCCGCGGGGGCTAGGCAATCGAGAGTGTGCCCGCCCCGCCCCCTCCCGCGGATCCCCTCGCAGCCCCCGCCTCCCCGCCGGGAAAGGAGAGGACACAGCAACTCCCCCGCCACCCCGACACACCACCTCTGTGTCTGTTGCTCCGTACCCCAACCCTCGACCACCTCCCCCCACGTACAGGGGCGACCTCTGCACTCACCGGAGATACTGCGCGCTCTGCAGGCTCATCCTCCGCCGCCGCGTCTTCCCGCGAAGCCTCTGTGGGTCTCAGGCTCCTCGAAGCGGCCCCGCGGCCCCGCGGGTGCTGGCGGCCGCCGCCATCTTCCTCTCCTCCGGCTCCTCCTCGCTCGGCGGGGGGGTGGGGGTGAGTGAGGCGAGGGGGAGGGAGCGGGGAAAGCTGCTCTCGCGGCTGCTCTGGCCCGTGGGGCGCAGGGACACTCCGACCCGGGAGGGGGGAGGGGGAGGGAGAAGGGAAGGGGGCGGGGGGAAAGAGGAGGGAGAAGCAGAGGAAGGAAGTGGGGGTCCCTCTCGCGAGATCTCAGTGGCGCCCGTCCCTTCGGGTGACTTCTGCCTTTCTGTAGCGCTCCCTCTTGGGATCGGCTAGCTGTGAGGCGCCTCTGCGGCTGCTGAGCGCCCTGCTGGAGGCGTTTGGCGGCTTCCGGCCAATCCACCCCGCTCCCGCGCGAGGGGGCAACCCCAGCTTCACCGGGAACATCGAGCCCAAATCAACCAGGAGTTACACTCAAAGTCTTCCCCCGTCTTTCCACTCCACCCGATTTCTCTCTTCCTTTTTCCACTCCCCCACTCTTCCCTACCGGAAACACTGCCCCTTCCTCCTACAGTTCCGCCCGCCAGTCCCTCAACGCTAGTCTTCCCTCGAGCCCCAGAGAGTGACGCTAAGGACCCCCTCCCCCTTTCTGGGGCCCCTCCTCCTGCACGCCTGGAGACTGTTGAAGGGGATGGGGTGGAGCCCAGAGAGGAAGAGAAAGGAAACCAATCGGATTGGATAAGCAGCTGCCATGGCAACTGGAGGCTGTGGTTGTATTGTCATAGTAACCAATGTGTGCGGACTGGGGGACCCTCCCTTGGCGAATGGATTCCCGGGAAAGTGCCCAGGGTTCCCCCTTGGCTTCCTTTCCGTCTAAAAGTCTCCCCCAGGTTGGGAATCCGAGTGATCTCCTGGGCGGTGAAGTTCATTTCCTCTTCCCTTTCCCCTTCCCGCAACAATGGGGGGACCCCGAGGCATTCACCGTGGCCTTTTCCACCCGCCTGCGGGCGGGAACCACCTCCAGTTTCCTCTCAGTGCGGGGCGTGGAGAGGGCCGGGCCTGCGAGGAAGACGCCGGGCCTGAAGGCTGGCGAGCTGCGGACTGGAGCGTGGAGGGCGAGGCGGCCGGGCGAGGTGGCGGTGCGAAGCTGTGAGGCTGGCGAGGGGTTTCCCCAGGACTGCCTCGGGCTCGGAGAGGCGGGATCCCGCCAGGACGGGGTCCCTGAGGGAGGAGAACGGCACACGACGACCCAGATTCCTCTCCTGCCGGGCAGGGACCTCAGACTTTTCCTGGCGGGTCGACCCCTTACCGAAATCCCCCAACTGCCGCCCACACACGCCCTTGGCGGCGACCGAGCCACCTCCTGCTGCGGGGAGGCCGCCAGAGTGAGTGTGGGAACACATCTTAGGAGACTTGACAAGTGTGGTTTTCCAGCATTTAGAGCCAGGGACGTGGTGAAACGCCCACGACTGCCATCCGTCTCAGAGGCACCCCCCAGTGGGGGTCCCACTTGATTGTTAAAGGCCGACCTCTGAGTTCCTCCCTCTGCAGACTTCTCTGATGGGTCCACAGTGTTTTAGAACTTGTCACTCTGTATCTTTGGGGTCTGAGAGGAAAACGTGTGAAACAGTAGCGACAAGAACCTAGATACTGGCGCGAACTACCTATGAAAGGCACCTAGGAAAAGGATTTTCATTCTTAGAACAAATCTTTTTGAAAGTATTAGGTATATTTCGTGTCAGGTTTGGGGCTAAAAACCAGAAATAAAGAATGGGGTCAATAATACTATGGAGTGTGAGAAGTAGCTGGAGAAATGGTCATTCTCACGGTCTAAAGGACTTGTTTGACATTTTACAAATTATATTTTCAATTTGTATTGTGGCGTCCATTACGTAACAGTACCCAAGTACTTTAGGATGTATAACTTATAACCCACCCCCGGAATGCAGCCCTCTCTAGATAGTTAATGCTGTTTCCATGCTAGGTAAAGAGGCACTTTTCAAGATCCTTCCCTGAGACCACACCTATTAGAAGACTAGACCAATGTCTATTTGGAACATCACGTATACGTTTGGAGGAAACGAAAGTACAGGCTACTCTGAAATAAATCCGAAGAATAGATTATCATTAACGAAACAGAACTTGAACTATGCCCTGCGCCTCCTGTTGCCACAGCCTACTGTGATGTGGTGTGAAGCATGGGGATTGCAGCTGTACAATGCCCCCTGTCATCCCTTGAGGCACCAACGCGCCACCCACTCACGGAAAAGAGAGCCACCTAGTGAAAGATTGTCCTCATCTCTGGTGTAGGTACTTCTTTTCCTTCAACTTTAGAGCCCAAGGATGGAGATTACTACCACATATTACCTAAAATACCCTACATCTCTTTCCTGAAATGTATTCGATCTTTAAAAAAGATTTTAGCCAGTATAAAAAATTTATGTCAGGTAAAATAGTTACTCCCTTAGTAATCATCACAATAACACCTTTTATGTCTGTGGCTTATAGCTCCAATAAACAGTATTTGAGCATATGTCATGATACTCCTGACAAGGGATCTAGGAGAGTATTACTATCTTCTTATTTCAGAAATAAGGAAACTGGGATCAGAAAGATGAATCCTTTTGTTTTTTTTTTTAATAAGCATTTACTAAACATTTATTATATTTCAGGCACTGTCCAGGTTACTGTGGATACCATGATGAAGACCACGTCCCTGTCTTGGAGAAACCCACCTTCTGATAGAGATAGAGAGAGTGGAGAAGTGATAAGAATGCAGTATGGTGGGTACAGTAATTAAGGTAAGAACAAAGTATTTTAGGGACACAGAAATATAAATAACCTTTATATTTTATAGCAGTTTTCCTAAGAATTTTATAGAATTCTTCAATAGCTTTACAATGTCCCTACAAACTAGATAGGATAGTAACATCAATGTCATTCCTGAAAATAACTTTTGAAAATCAATAAAACTCAGAAAACCTGGAATTTACATATTGGTTAATGTACATTTTCCAATCTCACCTCTTTCTACTGCCCCCATCAAGAGTTGTAGAATACAAGCATCCTTATGCAATAACTTTTATTCACTTTTTTCCCCTGCAGATATAAATTACATCTAAACCAAAAGAAATTAATGAGAAACTCTTACTTTGTCTAATCCTACCAGGTTTTTTTTTATTAACAATATAATATATTATTTGTTTCAGGGGTACAAGTCTGTGATTCAACAGTCTTACACAATTCACAGCACTCACCATAGTACATACCCTCCCCAATATCCATCACACAGCCACCCCATCCCTCCCACCCCCCACCACTCCAGTAACCCTCAGTTTGTTTCCTGAGATTAAGAATTCCTCATATCAGTGAGAGCATATGATACTTGTCTTTCTCTGATTGACTTATTTCGCTTAGCATAATACCCAATGGCAAGATTTCATTTTTTGATGGCTGCATAATATTCCATTACACACACACACACACACACACACACACACACACACACCCCACATCATCTTTATCCATTCATCTATTGATGGACATCTAGGCTCTTTCCATAGTTTGGCTATTGTGGACATTGCTGCTGTAAACATTGGGGTGCATGTGCCCCTTCAGAACACTACATTTGTATCTTTGAGGTAAATACCCAGTAGTGCAATTGCTGGGTTGTAGGGTAGCTCTATTTTCAACTTTTTGAGGAACCTCCGTACTGTTTTCCAGAGAGGCTGCACCAGCTTGCATTCCCACCAACAGTGTGGGAGGGTTCCCCTTTCTCTGCATCCTCGCCAACATCTGCCGTTGCCTGACTTGTTAATTTTAGCCATTCTGACTGGTGTGAGGTGGTATCTTATTGAGGTTTTGATTTGTATTTCCCTGATGCCAAGTGATATTGAGCTCTTTTTCATGTGTCTGTCAGCCATTTGGATGTCTTCTTTGCAGAAATGTCTGTTCATGTCTTCTGCCCATGTCTTGATTGGATTGTTTGTTCTTTGGGTATGGAGTTTGATAAGTTCTTTATAGATTTTGGAAACTAGTCCTTTATCTGACAGGTCATTTGCAAATATTTCCCATTCTGTCGGTTTTCTTTTGGTTTTTTTGACTGTTCCCTTTGCTGTGCAAAAGCTTTTTATCTTGATGAAGTCCCAGTAGTTCTTTTTTTTTTTTAAAGATTTTATTTATTTATTCACGAGAGACAGAGGGAGAGAGAGAAGCAGAGGGAGAAACAGGCTCCCAAGGAGCAGGGAGCCCGATGCGGGACTCGATCCCAGGACCCTGGGATCATGACCTGAGCCGAAGGCAGATGCTTAACCATCTGAGCCACCCAGGCGCCCGTCCCAGTAGTTCATTTTTAATCCTACCTGATTTTAAGGGTTTTTTTGTTTGTGCCTAGGTGATTTTGTGGAAAGATCATAAGCTAGCAGACCTGAGTGTGCATTCCAGCTCTGCCCTCCCAGTCTCTAACTAGACTTCAGTTTCTTCCTTGACCAATGTGAAAACATTACCTGTTACAGGATTCCTGTAAACTTTAATGATGATATATGTGACTAAGTATAAATGACATATAACCCTGGCACTTGATAAATGTTAATTTTCTTTTTGTCCTCTTATTCAGTGCTAGAAGATAAATTTCTTTATCCATGACTCTGATCACAGAAAAGAATATAATATCGGGGGGGCACCTGGATGGCTCGGTGGGTTAAGCGTCTGCCTTTGGTTCAGGTCATGGTCCCAGGGTCCTAGGATTGAGCCCCGCATTGGGAGCCTGCTTCCCCCTCTCCCTCTGCCACTCCCCCTGCTTGTGCACTCACACACGCTGTCTCTGTCAAATAAAATCTTTAACAACAACAACAAAAAAAAACAAAAACAAAAAGAATACAATATCAGGATGTTTTGAGTCAGATTCTGGAGAGTTGAAACTTTTAAAAAACTTTTTATCACTAAAAATAGCCTAATATGGGGTACCTCGGTGGCTCAGTTGGTTAGGTATCTGCCTTCGGCTCAGGTCATGATCCTGGAGTCCTGGGATCGAGCCAGGCATTGGGCTCTCTGCTCCCCAGGGAGCCTGCTTCTCCCTCTCTCCCTCATCCTGCTTGTTCTCCCTCTCTCTCTCTCATTCTGTCAAATAAATAAATAAAATCTTAAAAAAAAATTTGCCTAACATAACTGCATTTTGGCCCAAGTGAACAGTGTCCAGTTTTCAACCAGACAGCAACTGCTTGCTGACAAGCTACTCTTAACATTCCTACCAAATTTACCCAGAGCTTTGGTAACCTGATAATTAATACATAGGAAGCCTCCTCCCTTTTTTATGATAACAGACATCTTATCTGACCCATGAAACCATAACAAGCACTAATTTATTTTAATATTTAGCCTACATATTCTGAATGATTCCAGATCATGTACACAATTAGGTATTTACTACATGTGTTTCTATTTTGATGAGTAGAATGTATTCAAGTATACGATGTGTGTGAAGCCAGTCCGTGCTATCTTCAGTACCGCACCTCAGGTCATGGAGCTAGATGATTCAACCAAAAGAATGATTCATTCTCTTCAAATAGTGAGTCAGATACAAATTGACATTTAAACTCAGGTCTCCTGTTGCTCAAGATTGCTTAGGCCGAGGGTCAGCAGCCTTTCTCAAGCAGTTTGCCAAGTATATATTCATTTACTCCTGAGCAGGAGTCACTGAGCCTAAAGAACAGTCAGGAAGCCTTGCAGCCCAAGATCCTAGAGAAGAAACTTGTGGTTTTGGAGGCAGTGAGGTAACAGAGAATGGTAGTCAGAGCTCATTCTCCTTCTCCATTCTCCTAATATTTACTAAGGGAAACCTTGTTAATCTTCAAGAACTTCTCCCAATTCCCAATTAGAAAATACCTCTGGGAAAGAACCACACTTTAAAATCTTATCTGCTAATTTAATGGACACAGACCATCTGGAGAAGACAAGAAAGGCTCATAGGGAAAACTGAAGAGTATTTAAAATAAAAAAAAGAAAATTAAAACGTTAGCCTCTTAACAGTCTATATTGTCCAAGGGCCTTATAACACTGTTCGTGTTCTCTTTGTTACTCCAAGGACAATACTCTGATGCCATCTTGGTGTCCCTGGTGTGAAATCAGTATGTTTCATCTCAAAATCTGTTGTATTATCCAGAAGCTGCCATTTTTTTTCCTTAAAATACCCAATTAAAAGAAAAAAAAATCTTTTAATATTTTAGAGTCTGCACTTTCCTAATTTCTATAGGATAGACTATTTTTGAGAACAGAGAATGTGATACGATATTCTTGGTCATCTGCTCTTCTTCAAAACCCTGGGACACCACATGTGCACACACACACGCGCGGCGCGCGCATGCACATGCACACCTTCCTCTCCCTGTCTTTATTATTTTACCACCTCTATTTGCAATTCAAGTTAAAATATGATATAGATGTAAAGCAAAGAAGCTCAGGATGTAAGTCTGTCACTTCAAGATATACTAAGGATACATACCCAAGGACTGTTCTGCTTTGCTTAACTATTCTAAGGTCTTTTCCAGTCTCAGAAAAATTATATATATCAGAAATCTAGATTGTTTTTTTGAATACAAAAATATATTAAGAAGAATAAAAATTCTTAATATCATTGGATTACTAAATATAAGAGCACATTCCAGAACAAATTAAATAGTAAGTTAATATATTTTTGTATTCTACATTTTAGTCATATTAAGCTTTTTAAAAACTTTTATTTCCTGGCTGAAGTTCTCCATTAGTTTTTCAGTACCCTTAGAATAAAGTTTCCAATCCTTGAGATGACCTATGTGATCTGGTCCTTGCCTGCCTTTTCTCCAACATTTCCTACATCACCACTCTTACCACACTGACCTCCTCTTGGGTCCTTCGGGAGGTAGCCTTCTTTCCTACACAGAGACTTGACACAAGCTGTTCCCTTATTTCTCCCAGACCACTCTTCTCCTTCTCATGTTTTCAAGCCTAAACTTGAACTTCTTTGGAAAAATCATCTCTACCCACCCCCACCCCCAATCAGGCTGGATTAGCTACATCTATTACATATTCCCCCTGTACCCTTCCCTTCTTCATGGCATTTGTCATATTCATTATTCTTTTTGTTCAAGGTCTGTTACCTCCAACTGGCTATAAGCTCTGTAAGGGCAGACACAGGGACTGTTTTGCTCACTCCCCTAATAGGGTGCCTGATACAAGGGGTGCTCAATAAATGCTTGTTGAATCAATCTTAGGGAAAAAAGATAGAAATAAAAAATAGAAAAATAGAAATTTGGACCATGACTTATGTTCCTAACTATGGAACATAAAAGTAATCCCTAAGCAATAAGAAAAGAACTTCACTGGGCCTTCAGCCCATCTGGGGAATTGAAATCTGCTGTGATATTTAATAAGATGAAAGTTTTAATTAAATGACATTTACTTAGGCAATGAGTAAAGAGCATACTTACACAATTATGGATAACTCATCAATTATCTCACAGCAAAGTCTCATACTTCAATGTAGGAAAAAAATCTTCAATATCCAAATCATTTTTATTTAACTTTTATGTTTTCTGATTTGAGAATAGGGAAAGTAGTCAACCCTGTTATTGTGTGGCAAAATAAAAAAACATTGCTGAATGGCAAGAGAGAAAAGAAGCTATTAGCCAGTTGGTAAATAAGAAAGAAAAATTAGATTTAAAAATTCAGAAAGAAAATGGAATCAGAGTATAGAATGGAAAACTCAGTGATCTTTGTATCTCTCACCAGAAAAGTGTCTATAAATTTCTGGCATTATTACTGTTTTTTTTTTTCCTCCTGTAATGGGATAGGGCTAAATAAATTGAGTATAAGTTTGTTAAGGAAAGGGCCACATGCAATTTCACAGTAAATGGTACATTTAAACTGTTTCTGGAGGCAGATTCTCCAAGTTCAGTTAGAGAGTGTATGTATCCTACCTAGCAGTACTGGGCACTTTGTAGGCACTCAACAGGTGGTGCTGCTGTTATTATGCATAGGGGGTGAATCAGAGCTTCACTCACTTAACTTCGTACTCTAATTAACGTAGGTTAGACTTGTTTTTTAAAAAAAACGAACACAAATGTAGAATCACATTTGTAGAGAGAAAAGTACTAGCACACTGCCTCTAAATCATATGACCAGTTGTATCATATGACCAAGTATAAATTGCCAGCAGGGAAAACAGCTTTCATCTACTTACAGAGGATGTCTCAGTTCATTAGCAGTTTTATGTTGGAATGAGATGAGATCCAAGATCTGTCAAAGCTGAAGAGGATAAGGAGGCTCATAAGGAGCAAAACCAACTGCTTGTGCTTTCCCCTGCCCTCTTTCAAACTGACATCTCTGGAAAGGCTCTCTGGCCCACTCTCTCACTCTCTCAACCATTGGCTGTAAGCTTTCTATTGTACACATCCCCCCCCCCCCAAGTGATCCAGTTCTTTGTCCAAGAGAACATGCATCGTTTTAGTTCTTTAACAGTGTTCCTGTGGTGGGATCAAGCCTATAGTGCAGCCAAATATTAGAATGCCAGTATTTCCAAAATGTAGGCAGCAGTGACCTAGATGTACAGGAGGTTATTAGCTGGAGAAAGAAGTCGAAATTAATTTTCTATAAGCCAAATTTTACCATTAAAGCAAAGTAGGAATCTTAGGTAGAGTTATGAGTTTAGGGTCTATGAGGAATGTTCAACTGATGATCAGTTCTTATCTTTCACTGCCCTTTCAAGACAAACCTGAATTTAAACCAGTACTTTACTTCTGGAAACCTTAATCTGGATATATCCTGATACTAAGGCAAAAGCTTGGTACGTTATGGCTCCTCTAGAATTTTAGTATTTAGTTATTTATTCTTTCATTCATTTAATCTTCAAAAACATATTGAGGGTCCTCCTAGGTGGCTCAGTCGCTTAAGCGTCTGCCTTTAGCTCAGGTCATGACCTCAGGGTCCTGGGATCGAGCCCAGTGTCAGGCTCCCTGTTCTGCAGGGTGTCTGCTTCTCCCTCTGCTTCTCCCTCTGCCTGCAGCTCCCCCTGCTTGTGTGCTCTCACTCTCTCTCTCTCTCTTTCTCTCAAATAAGAAAAAAAACAAACAAACACCATATTGAGAATCTTCTGTGTGTTGGATCATATGCCTATCACTGGGGTAGAGATGGTGAACAATACAGTCTTGCTGTCAGAGTTTAAAGGACAATTAAGGAAAGGGGCAGGTATATTACAGAATAATAATCTGTGGTAGAGATCTTTGGAACCATTCTACCATGAGATCAAGTGCAGGCATCCAATCAGATAATCCACTTAAGTGTCTCAGTCAACTACAAAGTCCCTCAGAATGAGATTTTGCAGAGTTTACTGTTTCAAATTCTGTTACTTAGCAGGAAAAGTAATATATACAGTTCACCTGTCCAGAAAAGTGATGGAAAGCTATAGCCAAAAGCATTTTAGACGAAAATATACCTGAAAGATATAAGACTGTGTATATGAAGCATAACTACAAAATAGAATTGCATAGCAAAATGGTCAGAAATACAGTAAAATTCTAATAGCAAGTATTTCTGTGAGGCGAACTATTTATGGGTGGCTTTTATTTCTTGTATTTTTCAACATCTCCCACCAACCAAAGAGTAAAGTAGATTAGATTGAGTGGCTGTTGTTGCAGTTATTGTTAGGAGTTTCATTTTTCATCGTTGTTTTTAAAGAACGACCAAGCTATCCACCACATTACAGGAGTTTAAAAGTAACATTGGAAATTGAAAAAGAGATAGATGAAAGGATAAATGTAATAGCTTCTCGTCCTTGTGATTGGAAAAGAGATCTTATTATCCGCAATTCCTTAGTCATTTCCTAAGCCTCGCCTTAATGTACTATCAGGCGCTGATACTTTCATACAAACAAAAACTGATGGGGGCGGTCGTCTTTGAATGTGTCATCACTGACCCCCTTCGGTAATTTTGGGTCTGGTGGGAACCATCTCTGCCTGAGAAAGATGGAATGCCCTAGATGGAATTCACAAAAGAATCATTTTAAGTAATAAAAATCCAAAATTAAACCTTCACTTAACCCTTCTGCCTTCTTTTACCTTTAGATTACTCTTCTCTTCCCTCCACTTTAGGTCACACCTCTGACCCCTCCCAGTTATATAACCACCGCATTTCCTCATTTCTCTGGAATGTCACCAGTCAGGAATCTCAGCTTTTGTGCTTTTTTTTTTTTTCCCCTCTATTCATGGGTTAGAAAGAAAAAGAGAGGCTGGAAAACTGAATTGAGAAAGAAGCAAGAGTAGGGAAAGAGAAAAAGAAAAAAGAAGACCGTAACGTCTGGAGGAAGAGGAAGAATTGATGGATGAGCAAAGAAGTACACGGCCTAGTGGTAGAAATAGGTCTTAGACACCTTCCTATTAGAATCTACTTTCCATGAGCGATATTAAGAAGAGATTAGATCCGCAGTCTGTCTTAAAAACAGGAAAGGGACTTGGTGACCTCTAGGATATACTTACAGACTCAACAATCTCTCTTCTGAGTGGGACATGACTGGTCTTGCTACCTATAACCAGTGACAGTTGGACATGATTCCATATAATGATCCAAGTCAAGGAGGGTGGTATACACCTTAAGAAATTGTATGTTGTCATTTTAAGGACTGATATTCTCCAAAACAAAAAGTATCATCTGAATTTGGCCTGTCAGTACGAGTTGGAATATCACCCTACTTGAAAACACCATCTAAAACAAAACAATACAGGGGCACCTGGGTGGCATGTGACTCTTGATTTTGGCTTAGGTCGTGATCTCAGGGTCATGAGATGGAGCCCCGCATCAGGCTCTGTGCTCAACATTGAGTCGGCTTGAGATTCTCTCCCTCTCCCTCTGTCCCTCTCCCCCATGAGCACACGCTCTCTCTCTCTCAAATAAATAAAATCTTTTAAAAAATAATAAATTTTAAAATATTAAAATAAATAAAACAAAACAATACAAAACATTAGAGTTCAGACAGTTGTTAAACTACTATATACTCTGCAGAAATTCCTTTTTTACCTCTCAGGGAACTGAGATCACAAGTAACCTTTTTTTTTATTATTCTTTCAAAAACTTTATGTTCCATTGGGCAATATGAATCATATTTTCTTTACTGAAACTATTTTTTTTACCTTGAATCTAATGATTATTTTTTAAATTTTACTACCTAACCTCATCTTTGATTCATTGTATCGCTATGGCTCTAGTGATGTTAATAATGATTGGCTATAAGCATTCCTTAAATGGAAATACAATAACAAAGACTTGGCCACTTACTGGATGTGAGGGAGGGAGGGGGAGAAATCAAGGAGACTCCTAGGTTTCTGCTTGGGAAACTGAGTGGAAATAGAAAACTTAAGAAATCAGCTGGAGAGATGGATGGATGTGAAGATAAGAATTTGTTTTAGACACGTTAAACTTCATTTGTCTGGGGTTGAAAAAGTCTTGTTTATCTGGAGAACTTAGGAGAAATATGAGCCAGTTGTAGATTGGGAGTCATCAGCATGCAAATGGTAATTGAAGTTACTTGAGGGCTTTCAAAAAGCTTCCTACGAAAATGAGAGAGCTAGGAGAGGTTTTGTCTTATCAAGTGGTGAAAGACTTAAGCAAGAAAGGATCCAGGATAGAAAACTATGAGATAAGAGAGGCCAAGCAGACAGGAGCATGGCTTCTGAAGAAATTGGAGAAGATAGATTTTCAGGACACAAGGGCAGAAAGGGGAAATTTCTTTTCTGGTAGAATAATAATGAGATTGTAATTATGGTGTTTGCCTCCCACTACCCTCACCCCTATCTCTTTTATCTCATGCCCCTATAGATTTCAAAGCTTCAGGTTACAAAATCACATAGACTGCAAAGTCCAGGACAAAGCCTGATGATTTAAGACTAAGGCTCTCAGCACCAGAATATATTAAAAAAATTCCTCTAATTGCATACAGAAAATCAGAGAGAAGAACAAAAAACAAGAAGACTTTGTACTCTCCCTCCCACCTGAAACCAGAAGCCCTGAGGAGATTTATAGATACTCTAAATCATTTTCTGGTGTTTGAGAATAGAATAAAAACCTCAATCCCCATTACCATACAAAGCCAAAGAAAGTAGCAAGACTACAATGGCACAGGAAAATAGTTAAAATAGTATTGTGAGCTCATGCTTTGAATTTCTACGTCTTCTCCAAAAACTTCAATCATAAAAACATTTTATCTTAAATTAAAAGACATTTCTGGGTTCATTAACAAGATAATTATCTCTGGACATCAGGATTAAATGATCAACACAACTGGGTTAGTGAGTATAGAGCTGTGGCTCTGAAGTGGGTCTGAAAGCAGGTAGAAGTTGGCTAGGACTTTGAATCCTTCAGAGTAATGGAGAGCAATGGCACCCTATACAGAGTATGCCCCTTTAAGTCAGACAGTGAAACTGGGATTTGGGAAAAGCTGTGACCTGCACCCTGAACTAGAGTTTAAAAAACAAAATGAACAAATGAATAAACATACTACCTGCTGCTAGTGGAAGGCAGAGAAATCAAGACTTGTGCCAGTCTGCCTTATTCTTAAATTATAGCTTAGCTAGATATAGAAATTTATGATGCCAGTTATTTTCCTCTCAATGCTTTGGAGATATTGCCACAGTGGCCTCTGGTATTTGTTGTTATTGATGAAAATTCTGGCATCTAATTGTCATTCTTTTATGGGTAATCTATGTTTTCTCTTTGGTGGCTTTTGAAATTTTCTCTTTATCCTCAATGTTAGGCATCTTCACTATAGTGCATCTAGGTATGAATTTTATTTTCATTGTTTTGTACCTAATATGTGCTTTCATTTCAAGAACTTTAGAAAATTCTGTTTAATCTCCCCAAATATTACTTCCACCATTCTTTTTATTCTCTCTTTCTGACATCGCTAATTAGGTGCATCCTTAATGTATTCTGTCTACATGTTGCTGTGTAACAAATCACTCCAAAACATAGTGGCATGAAACATTAACTATTTTATTATACTTAGAGGTTCTGTATGATAGGAATTCAGGGATAGCTTGACTTGGCTTCATGATATTCAGGGTGTCAGCTGAAAAGATTTGAACAGCTGGTAGTCATGTGAATGACTAGGGTTTTTTGTTTTTGTTTTTGTTTTTGTTTTCACTCCTATGTCTAGGCTACAGTGACAAAGGCTGGACTCTACTGGAACTGTAGGTTGGAGTACCTACACATGACTTCTCTGTGTGGTTTAGGTTTCCTCACATCATAGTAGCCATCTTTCATCTGTGAAAAATGAATATATGTTTATGTTTGTAAACATAGAATATCATGGAAGGATATTTAAGAAATCAGTAATAGTGATTGCCCTTGGAGAAGAAAATGGGATCACTGAGGGACAGAAAAAGGACAGAAACATAGGTCTAATAATTACTCTTTTGTGCTCTTTGCATTTTATATCATGTGAATGCATTACCTATTAAAAATTAAAAACAAAAAATCCCCAGCCATGCAGATAGCCATTTATTTATTCATTAAATGTAAATGTAAATAGACACTCCCCCATGCTTGATGTTACATATGAAACACTGCACCAGCAATTCTAGGACTATTGAAAAGAAATACACCACACGGTCAAGCATGGCTTCTTCATTTTTTTTTTTAAGTAGGCTCCACACCCAGCACAGAGCCTAATGCAGGGTCTGAACTCAGGACTCTGAGATGAAGACCTGAGCTGAGAGCAAGAGTCAGACACTTAACCAACTGAGCCGCCCAGGTGCCCCAGGCAGGACTCCTTCAAGTAGAGCATCATCCTACAGATTGAATCCCCTTCACATAAAGACAAGAAGTGACTCTCAGGTGATACAATCTGTGGATCATTAAGATCCATCTAACTCGGGCGCCTGGGTGGCTCAGTTGGTTGAGCGACTGCCTTCGGCTCAGGTCATGATCCTGGAGTCCCTGGATCGAGTCCCGCATCGGGATCCCCGCTCAGCGGGGAGTCTGCTTCTCCCTCTGACCCTCCCCCCTCTCATGTGCTCTCTCTCTCTCATTCTCTCTGTCTCAAATAAATAAATAAAATCTTTAAAAAAAAAAAAAAAAGATCCATCTAACTCAAAACATTTCCTCCTGCTAACTTGCTCCAGTTCTGAAAACCCCTACCTTGAACTTTCTTATTTAGGGTAAAGGCATATTTTCAGCAAGCCCCTGTTATGCTGCACATATGTAACCTGGCTAACCTGGTAACAAGATGAGTTTGTTCACAGGTTCTCTTTAGCAGAAAATTAACAGGAATAACGTTGGTTTTGGTGGGAGGAAATTAAAAAACTCTGATGCATGCAACCCTACCAAGGATCACACCCTTGAGATTTGCCACATGAGAGTTCCTGCGTAGTAACAGGCATAATGAAAGAACTGAGTATTTGGAAGAAATTGAGAAAAGCATGCAGCTTTATGGAGTGCCAAATACAAACCTCACCTAGTTTTCATGAAACAATGTCTGGCTGTATAATAGGGTGAAGCCCTACTTGGAAATTACAGGAAGGTCAAAAGTCATAGTAATTGAGTATAGGTTGACAATAGACTTATATCCCTCAGTATTTTTTTTAAGCTGTAAGAGTAATATAACCTGTTATAAAATGGTTTCATATACATCATCTACCCCAATATTAATCAATGTATGTCTTGAATAATGCTAGCCTCTTTGGATCTTTATAGATGTTGTTAACATAATGTGTTTCATGATTAAATAAGTTTTAGCAACAGTAGTTTAAGCAGGATTTTTTTCTCTTCATGAGACTTCTCAGAGCCTATAACATGCAAGTATATAGTTCTCCCAAAGAAAAAAAATATTATGCAATGTGCTCAAAATTATCTTCCCACAGAACCCTTTTTTAAAATCATAGCACACGTTATGGACTAATGTTATATAGGACACTTGGGAAGAGCTGATCCTTTCTACTTTTCTCCTGGTCTCTGTTTCTATCCTGCTAATCACCTCATTCTTGTCTAACCTTACCCTCTCCTGAATCATTACACATCCTCCATTATGATGTTCATACTTGGAAAATGGTGATGACATCAAAAGTAATGATGACCTTCATGCAAGGTCTTCCTTACCACTTGTTACCATATCCCTGGCATGAGTACCAGGGATACCCTGCATTTTCTGAAGCAGTTGCAATCTGTAGCAAGACTCAGAGAGATCCGTGCCAAATAGGAGCAGACCTGAATGCAGTATCTCCCTGTCAGTGTAATCCTGTCTTTCCGGTGTCATGATGCTCTCTGTAATCCAGTCTTGCCTTCTCTTAGGCCTCAAAAATTGGGTCTAGGGCTTGGCCTTATGCCTCCCTGAAGCAATAATAGTGGCTTTTCTACCTTTCCATGCTTGATTCTACTAAATTCCAAATTCTTTAAAGGTAAAATTAAATTTCATTAGAGTTAGAAACCAGGCCATTAGAATGCTACCCATCTCTGGCCAACATTACCCTCCAAGGGTAGTAGGGAGCAGTAGATTGTGGCACCACTTATTATGCTTCTCAAGACAGTCTGATTATATATTAGTAAAACCAAACTAGGGCTTACTCCAGCCATAATGTTTGTCTGAACATCTCATCTCCTTCAAAAGAATAATCACAAATCCATCTTTAAAGAGCTTTGAAAGATCATTTATTTTCACTGAAGTCTTGAAGAAGTAGCAAAGTAGTGAATCACACCACATAACTAGAACTTAGTTAAAATCCTTATTTATTTCCTCAAAGCCCCATACCACAAAGCGGCTGCTGTTGGAATAGCCCTTCTTTGCTTTTCAATCACTCCCTCATCTCTCGCTACCCTACTTCCTCTGTCCCCTTCCCCTTCCTTCCATAGCTTCTCCACTGTGAGTAATTTCTTATCTTTTTAAAAAATTAATGTAAATCTCTTTAGCTTCTCCAGTTCTTTCTAGTCCCTTATCACCCTTTTTCCCCATTACTTTCCCCCACTTACCCCATCAACTCAACAAGAAAGCTGGGAGAGAGCAAGTGGAGGGAATAGTCTTACATGTTATACTCTTTCTCTGGTATATACATATATAATATGTAACACATATGTATATCATGTATATAATATGTTATATAATATGTCCAGCAAGGCCTCAGTGTAACAGTCCTTGCCCCTTACAGTCTGTCCTGTAAAATTGTTAGATTAATGCACCAGTCAGGTATTTTTTTCTGAATTCCAATAACTAGTTCTCTTAAAAGTTCATGCCCCCTTTACTCAGTTCCAGAGCATAACAAATGGTGTTCTAAGAAGTTCTCAAAAAATTGTGTAAACTTGTGTAATTGTGTAATTGAGCTGTGTGAGATTGAAACAAATGGACAAAATATCCAGGTATTGGTCATTCATATGAATAAAGCTGCCTATCACCCTCTGCTCAGACGGTCTGAGCTCACACGGGAAGACCCTTTTATGTCTTACTTGTGCTAAGAGAGATAAGGAAACCATTGAGTAGGAACTGGGTCATCTGCCTCCCACTGCTTATCACAGTCATCAGAGCAGATTTCTTAGCTTAGAGTTTCGTGTCTTTTAAATGGATTCCGTGTTCTCTTTTCTTCTCTACAAACCAGGACTTTGCTAATCATCTCACCTTCAAGCAAGTTTATTTTTTGACTTGCATATCTAATCATTTACTGGACAAATACTTCATATATAAACTATGTAAAAACACATATCCAGGCTGAGTTTAAGATTTTAGAATCAGAAGAATTTCAGAGAAACTGAACTTGAAAAAGAATAGAAAATGTCAGCATATACTCCCCAATCCTCCTGCTGCTTGATCTTGGTCAGAGTGAAATCAGGATTCAGTGGTGAAGACCACATCCTGTTACCATGGAAATTATTGTACTGTCACAAATTTAGTACTGTGACTTCATGGTGGAGAGGAACAGATGGTCTGGAAAAGAATGGAGGCCTAGGGTTAGCAAAATTGTTTGGTGAATAAGCCATCTTAGATCCCTTCTGGAAGTAGGTAAGAACATAAATAATAAGCAACAACTACTTCACTGGAGCTTTACAAAAGCCACGAAGCAAGGAGTTTAGCTAGGGTAAAACTACAAAGGTCTTTTCCAATGAGAGAAAAACAAACATTTTACTGTAGGATGAAGCACAGGTAGGAATACAATACAGCTGACAATAAGTCCATACTCCATAGCTACCCCTTCACTCTTCACCAGTCTCTCACCTGATCACTGTTGAAGTAATATCGAGAGCCCTCAGGACCAGCAGTGAAGCCCACATTTGCCACACTTTCACACTGTCCCATTTTTAGGTATTTCTGGCTTTGGTATTGATTTGATTCCTGCATCCCAGGTCATAGACTTCCAAACAACAGCAAGAACACAGGCCTGGGTAGCGGGGCAGTCAGGTTACAGCCTGCTCAGGGGCTGTATATAGCGAGTTCATCTTGCCTGAGTGGTCACAGCCCACATCCAATTCTTGCCCAGCCAGGTTGGCACTCTGGAAACCAGTCTCCACAGATTGGACAATAAAACCAAAGTATCCCAGCAACTCAAAAATTGGCTAAGTTCTAATTTTTAGAACTGTCTGCCTAGTAACTTTCCATCATGATACTGTTCATTTAAAGGGCAATGAAATTTCCCAAGCTTATGAATGCCACTAAAATCACTCATCCTTAAAAACACACTTTATTTAGAGTAGAAGCAATGAGAGATTTCCTAGCACTATCACCCTCTGGGGATGATTATCAAGTAAATTAACTGAGAGAAGCTAACAGCTAACAACTAGTGTGTGCTAGCTGAAATGCTTAAAAAATTTGTCGTTTTTTTTTTTTTAAATAACTTTAGATTTTTGGGGCACCTGGGTGGCTCAGTCGTTAAGCATCTGCCTTCGGCTCAGGTCATGGTCCCAGGGTCCTGGAATCAAGTCCTGCGTTGGGCTCCCTGCTTCGCGGGAAGCCTGCTTCTCCCTTTCCTACCCACCCTGCTTGTGTTCCCTCTTTTGCTGTGTCTCTTTCTGTCAAATAAATAAATAAAATCTTAAAATAAACAAACAAACAAATAAATAAATAAATAACTCTAGATTTACAGGAGAGTTGCAAATACAGTACAGAGAGCTCAAGGATATCCATCATCCAGCTACCCCTAATGTTAACCTGTCATATAGCCACAGTACAAGATTGACACTGTGAAACTAACATTGGTATAATACTATTAACTAAACTACAGACTTCACTCTGATTTCACCAGTTTTTCCATTAATGACCTTTTTTGGCTCTGAGATCCAGTCCATGTTACATTTAGTCATTGCATGTAAGTCCCCTTCAATCCATGATAGTTTCTCTGTCTTTCCTTGTTGTTCATGACCTTGACAATTTTGAAGAAGACTGGTCAGATATTTTGTAGAACATCCCCAAATTGAGGTTTTTCTGATATTTTCTCATGACTAGACTGAGCTTATGGACTTGAGGAAATGACATCACAGAGGCGAAGTGCCCTTTTCATCACATTGTATCAGGGGTACATGAGATCGATATGACTTATTACTGATGATGTTAACTTTGGTCATTTGGTTAAAATGGGGTCTGCCAGGCTTCTCTACTGTCAAGTTACTATTTTTCTCTTTCCATGCTGTTTGTAAGAACAAATCAGTAAGTCCAATCCACATTTAAGGAAAAAGGAATTAAGCTTCACTTTCCAGAAAGATGATTATCAAAGAATTTGTGGGCACATAAACATTTCAGCCATCACAATAACTAATAAATATTTTTTGGTGAGATACTTTGAGGCTGTGCAAATATTCTAATTTTAGGGGATCTTAACTGCAGCAGTTATCACTGTGGTGTGCTGATGGTTATTTTCAATATCCCTGATTCCTTCTACATTTATTATCTGAAGTTCTTCTCTAAGAAAGATTTGGTTCCTGCCACACACACTCTACCACCACTAATTTCTTTATTTGTTTGTTTTCCTCACATATTTATATCAATATAGACTCATTGATATTTATTTTATTCTTTGAATTATAATCCAATGTTGTAATTACTTATTTTGTTGTTTGGATTGTTCCAGTTTGGGCCTTGGGAATAGTTTTAGGTTGGCTCCTGTGTCCTTTTGATATGTCCTGTACAGGAAGGAGTTGGGTCAGAGGCTGCTCTGGTCAGAAGGGTCTGCCTGCAAGGTTGTCCTTGGGTGGCATCTGGGAACTTGGCTTGTGAAAAGTTCCCCACCCTGATAAGAAAAGTTCTCTACACTGCCAAGGTTGTTTTGCCCACTAAGGCACTGAACACCTGCTTCCTTCTGAGATACTGGGGTTTTGGTAGTTGCCAGGCAAAGAATGCCAACACTACTAGTCCCCAGTAAAAACCCTACACTCTGAGTCTCAAATGGACTTCCCTGGGAGAAACATTTAAACACATGCCACTGCATTTTCACTACCAAAAAAGCGGGCACACCTGGTTTGCCCCCTCCTGGGTCGGGAGGGAAAGTCTGTGGATAGATTTCTCTAGATTCTGCCTAATGTGCCTTTCCCCCTTAATAGTCTGCTGTGTAACTTTACTGTGTCACTGTAATAGGTTTTAGCCATTAGTACAACCAACTCCTGTGAGTTCTTCTGCTAGCATAGCACTGCATTTGGTAGTGGTCTTGGATACCTCCCAATAAGCCCTATCCCCCGCTTCCTCCTTCCCTCCCCCTTTCCCTCCCTCCCTCCCTCCATTTATTTATTAGTACTTCCTTTCTTTGTGGCACTACAAGAAGTTTCAGACTTGTATTTTCCTTGTCCTAGTCATACACAGAATCAGCCATTTCTTCAAGGAACCTTCGTTTCTTTTATTGGAGGATGATACTTAGAAAACAAAGTCTAGGCACTCATTGCTAATGCGGTATCCATGCTTCTAGGCCCTTTGGGCAAATGGACAAGGAAATGTATGTATGTTTGCTGAACCATATATACACACAAATTAATACTTATTTCTATGTCTGTCTACTTGTGACAACACACACATAGTGAATTCCTACTGGTATTATCAACTTTAACCTAGAACCACAGGGTTCATTCTAGCCTTCTCTGCTTGTTTGTAACTTCTTTCTTTGACAGTGAGAAACCTAGCTTCCATTAGCTACAATTTATTTACGTATTTGTTCAACCCTAGTATACATGCAAAGTAGTTTCAGAATTGCTGATTTATACCCCTGTGAGAACAAATTCACCAACTTACACCCCTTATAGTAAAGCAGCTTTTGCTTTAGCCTTACAGTGACCAGTCAAAACACATTTCCAAAGTTACTTAGGTCAGCACCTTTCCCCTCATCCATGTCTGATAGATAGGTTATTTGTAAGAGATAGATTTGTTAGTCTGCATTCTATCCTGGGATTCTCCCACATCCTCATGGATTTTTAAAATTTGCATACAGTATATTTCACTTTTAGTTTTATAATAAATTACACCTTGTTAGAATAAGTGTACCATTCTGTGGGTGTTGACAAGTGCAGGCAGTCATGTATCTACCACCACAGTACCATACAGAACATCTCCATTACCTAAAATCTACCTTGTGCCACCTCTTTGCAGTTAACCTCTTCCCAATTCCTGGCAACCACTGATCTGGGTTTTCCGTCTCTATAGTATTGCCTTTTTGCAGAAGGCCACGTAAATAGAATCATACAGTGTGTAGTCTTTTCAGTTTGGCTGCTTTCACTTAGCAAATGCATTTAAGATTCATCTTTGTTGTTGTGTGAATCCATAGTTCATATTTTTAAAATTGCCGAGTAGTATTCCACTGTGTGGATATATTACAATTTGTTAATCTCTTCACCTCCTGAGTACATCTCAGTGGCTTCTAGTTTTTGGTGATTATCAGTAAAGCTTCTGTAAATATTCACTTATAGATTTCTGTATATACAAGTTTTCAGTTCACTTTCATAATTACCTAGGACTCAGATTGCTGCCCCATATGATAAATGTATGTTTAACTTTGTTGAGAAACTGCCAAAGTAGCTGTGCCAATTTGTATTTCCACAAGCAATGACTGAGAGTGGTTGCTGCACCGCATATTGACCAGCATTTGGAATTGTCAATTAAAAAAATTTTTTAGCCATTGTAATGGAGGTGTCCATTACAGTTTTCATTTGCATTTCCCTAATGATTAATGACTTAGAGCATATTTTTTTTAAAGATTTTATTTATTTATTTGAGAGAGAGAGAATGAGAAATAGAGAGCACGAGAGGGAAGAGGGTCAGAGGGAGAAGCAGACTCCCTGCTGAGCAGGGAGCCCGATGTGGGACTGGATCCCGGGACTCCAGGATCATGACCTGAGCCGAAGGCAGTCGCTTAACCAACTGAGCCACCCTTTTTTTCTCCATTTGTATGTTTTCTTGGGAAAAGTATCTCTTTTTTTTTTTAATTGCGTTAAAAAACCCAAAAATAACTGCCGACACTACTAGTCCCCAATAAAAACCCTACACTCAGCTCTTGCTGAGTTATAAGAGTTCTTTATATTCTGGCTACAAGTCCTTTATTGGACATACGATTTGTAAATATTTTCTCCACCTCTATAGTTTGTCATTCCTTTAACCTTTTTTTTTTCAAAATCAAACTTTCTTAATTTCAGTAAGTCCAATTTATTAATTTTTTCCTTTTATGGATTGTGCTTATGGTGTCATATCTAAAAACTAGTTACCAAACCCAAGATGATGCAAATTTCTGTATTTTCTTTTGAAAACTTGGTAGTTCTACATTTTGCATTCAGGTATATGATCCAGTTTGAGTTGATTTTTGCATAAGGTGTGAAACATGTGTTAAAGTTATTTTTTCCTTTTTTTTCTGCATATGTATGTTGAAATGTTTTAGCTCCATTTGTTGTAAAGATTATACTTTCTCCATTGAATTGACTTTGCACCTTGTCCAAAATCAGTTGACTGTACTTTGGTGAATCTATTTCAGGGTTTTTCTGCTTCATTGATCTATGTGTCTCTCCCTTTGCCAATTCCATACTATTTTGATTACTATAACTTTATAGTAACTATTAAATTGAGTAGTATGACTCCCCTCTCTCCATATATGCTTATATATAAATATACTTATATATTTATACATATATTTATTTTTGTTTATATATAATGTTTTTATATATAATATATAAATGTAAACATATACAAATGTATATTTATATATAAATGTATAGGTAAATATATTTATATATATTATGTATCATATATATTATTCCCTGGTCTAGTTCTAACATCTCTCATATCTGCGTTTACTTATGATTTGTGCTTTTGTCTATTCACCTGCTAACCTAGATGTCTTAAATGTGTTATCTCAAAGTTTTCAAATGCATCTATGAGTTCAAAGAGGATTTTTAAAAATGTTGTGTCTATATTTTATGATCATCTAATATGAGATTATTCTGGATCTTGTCATACACTGTTAGTCCTCATGTTTGTTTCTAGCTGAGTTTGTACCAGTGAATATCTAAAGTAACAGCATATAGTATTTAATGAGTGGAAAAGCTTGTCAGACTCCTGTAAATTTGCTTGTCTTGAAGTCAAAATGACAATAATTTTCCTGCATATACTGCTATAGTTATGTTGATTAGTTTTACCAGTTGTGTAGACAAAACTAAGCTTTTGCAGTATAATAATAACTGGAAAGATATTTTCATAGAAAAATACTGTGGCTTAAGTTATTTAATAACTTGAAATTTGGGGTAAACATGATGAGATGACTTAGAACCAGCTAATGAATAGTGGCTGACCTAGTATGTAAATTTCTTATTTGTATCAAATGAAAGTCAAATTATGTCATGCTAACTTTCTTTCTCATGCAAAAGAAGTGCCTCTAGTAGTTTAAATGGAGGAGTAGGAGAATTAATCTGCACCATAACAGTTTCATACTGCAAGTGGTTATATTGCTTCAATATTGTCTTTGTCAACCCAATTTTAACAGATTATTAGCAGAAGTATGGTAGTATGAACTTAAAAAAGAATTTTGTATTAACTAGTATTTTTCCCAGAATTGTATTTTGGGGTGCACTGTTGAATAATGGACAGTTTAATGTTGGATTTGGAGTTAAAAACAAATTCACTGTTTAAAATGGAATGCAATAGCAGTAACAACAGCCCAAATTTTAGCCACTCAGTCAACAATCAAATTAAGTCAACAAGTGACAGAAAGCAGAAAGAACTCTCATTGCCCTCTCCTCCTTATTTGGAATTAGCAACTTCAACCTTAGTCCTTTGAGCAGAAGCAGCCCTACCATGTATCTTATAAGGGAGCAACTGGTGATCAATAATGGGACCAGGACACCTGGCAAAGGAAGTGGGACCTAAAATCCATCTAGAGGAAGAAGCATCTTTTCTAATTTACGCAGAGATGTCAAATGGGGTAATGGTGCCCTAGCTGATGAATCCTTTCCTTTGCCAAGTTTGTTGTATTAGTCAGGATACATATAGCTGCAAGTCACAGAGCATGTGACAAAGAATGCCTTAAGTAATTAACACATTTATCTGGAGATAGATGGTTCCCAGGGTTGGGAAGTAGCTCGATGATGGCATTTAAGATTTTTTTTTTTAATCTTTTCACTCTGACATCCTTGAGTGTTGAATATTTATCCTTGGATGGTCATCTCATGGTAACAAAATTGCTGTTACAGCTCCAAGACCGCATCTTCATACAATTATATTGAACCCCCATCTCTGTTTTTATCAGAAATAAAAATTATTCACAGAAGTAAATCCATCCTCCCACCCCAGCCAACTTCCCTTCATGTATTATTGGGCAGAAGTGGGTCACATAGCTACACTGGCTTTAAAGAGAGGTGGGAATGACTGCCTGAACAACAGAAGAAAGTTGGCAACCAACAGTGTCTACCACACCCGTAAAAGAAAAGGCTCTTTTTTACTTTCTGTTTCGAAGGCAAGCTCCAAATCTAGTAAGCAAAAAGCATCTCAACCACCCTTTTATTTGACTGGGATGTTTTCATGAGTCACTGTGTATCTCAATACTGTCGCATTCATTCAGACTAAGTAGAAAGAAGATAAATCTTACTTAGTTTGACATTTAAAAAGTTATAGAATAATTTTAATAACTTGTGCGTCTATCACTTTAAACTGCATCTTCTCAGTAAAAACTGGGCTACTTGGCGAAGGCCAAGAATGAATCCTTCAGACGAAGCTTTAAGGAATGAACATTCTTTGTATACAAATGGATCTACCAAGCTTCTTAAACACTTTTTTTCTGCCACCCTGTTTAGCATATATATTTTTTGTGTATGCTGGATGGAGGAGTGGTCGATCAAGGGAGCAACTAAAGGAAATTTAGGCAAATTAACACAATACTGGCTTTCAATTTAGTTTCCTAAATTATGAAGAATCTTGTTATGTAGGGAAATCTTATTTGTGACTTTCTTTCTCTAAAACAAGAAATCCATCAATAGTCAAATAACCACCCCCTAATTACCTCTTTACATGTAAACATGGATTTACATATACATGGATCCTCCTCCTAGAAAGTTTGGCTAATATATAGTATACGTTTCTGCCTTGGTTTCCCTTAGTTATATTATTTTCAACAGTATCTACATCTCTCATAACAAAAATTTCCAGGGAAACTCTTGTTTTTATGCTCTCTAAGCAAGACACTTCCCTCTCCCCACACACATACCTCAAACAAATATACCAAACCCCACTTTATACTTAGAAAAAGTCCATCTTAAAAAAGAAAGAAAGAAAGATAAGAAAAAAGTCCATCTTACCCAAAATTGCTTATTTTTTTCTTAAAGGAGCTTTTAGGAAAAGGTGTGAGCAACCTTCATTCTTCCCCCTCTGAATTCCATTCCCAAGATTGAGATTTGGGTCATTCTCAAGTGAAAAGTACTTTCTTTTCTTTCAGTGTCCTGGGTTTGCTGAAGAGCACAATGTTAAGAGAAGAGAGAACAACGTGTCGCAGCCTCCAAGGCAGTTTCTTATTCATTGCATTGTGCAACTGCCTCCTCTTCAATTGCATACTTCATTTTAATCCACATTATGGTTCCTGCATTTTTCCAGAGAGGTTAAGAAAGCAAAAGACCCATCATTATACAAAGTTTGATTACTTCAAAGAATCCTTTTGGTGCCATTTAGATGAGGAAATGAACCCTTTACTATTTGCAAGTAACATTTCCTCTACTGTGATGAATTTGCTCAAATCATCTTGGAGACCACCTCAACACATGGATAGCCTTGAGTTGGGGGCCTACAGGAAGATTCTAGAGCATTTTTACCAAAACCAGCCTGTGCTTTCCTTCTGTCAGGAAGTCTTCCTTAAAAGAGATGTCCCCTGGGATTAAGAGATCTTCGAACTAGGAGAATGATCAAAGACCAGCTGAGCCAGAAAACTTTCAAAGTCTCACAGCTGAAGGGGAAGGGAGACCTCAGCAGAGATGGGCTGGTGTGGGAGGAAGCAGAGCAAAGGTGCTGGTGATCACAGGCAGTGAGTGCTGTCTTACCTATCCCATATATCACTGGAATTCCAACTCCGGGGACTCTGGCTGGCAGTCGCTTCTGGACAGGTTGGTGTGCTCAGCCTTTAGCTGGAAATGTCACTGGGCTACAAAGTGGGCTGGCATAGCCTTCTGTCTTCGTCTAGGCTAGATATCATGTTTGAGAGCCAAAAGACCCTTACCTCCTTCATTGTCCTGCAGTTGATATAGGAAGGTGCATACCCCCACCCACAGTCTCCCTCCACAAAGGCAGCTTGAAGCCTTGAAACAGGAGTGGACCCTGGACTCTGACAGCACTGGTTCAAATCCTGACTCTGCCATGTGTAGTGCAAATCATTTGACTCCCCTGACCCATTTCTCATTTGGAAAATTGTGATCACAACGCCTGCCAACCTCTAACCCCCTCCACACACCCAGGTTTAGAGTAAAAAGTCAGAAAACATGACTTTTAAACTCACCTCAAAATTTCCTTTCCTCCCTTCACTTAAAAACTAAAGGTGTGCCGTCAGAATGGCTAAAATTAACAAGTCAGGGAACGACAGATGTTGGCGGAGATGTGGAGAAAGGGGAACCCTCCTACACTGTTGGTGGGAATGCAAGCTGGTGCAACCACTCTGGAAAACAGTATGGAGGTTCCTCAAACAGTTGAAATTAGAGCTACCGTTCGATCCAGCAATTGCACTACTGGGTATTTACCCCAAAGATACAAATGTAGGGACCCGAAGGGGTACGTGTACCCCAATGTTTATAGCAGCAATGTCCACAATAGCCAAACTGTGGAAAGAGCCAAGATGCCCATCGACAGATGAATGGATAAAGAAGATGTGGTATATATACACAATGGAATATTATGCAGCCATCAAAAGGAATGAGATCTTGCCATTTGCAACGACGTGGATGGAACTGGAGGGTGTTATGCTGAGTGAAATAAGTCAATCAGAGAAAGACATGTATCACATGACCTCACTGATATGAGGAATTCTTAATCTCAGGAAACAAACTGAGTGTTACTGGAGTGGTTGGGGGTGGGAGGGATGGGGTGGCTGGGTGATAGACATTGGGGAGGGTATGTGCTACGGTGAGCGCTGTGAATTGTGCAAGACTGTTGAATCACAGATCTGTACTTCTGAAACAAATAATGCAACATATTTTAAGAAAAAAGAAAAAGAAGAAGATAACAGGAGAGGAAGAAAAGGGGAGTATGTCAGAGGGGGAGACGAACCATGAGAGATGATGGACTGAAAAACAAACTGAGGGTTCTAGAGGGGAGGGGGGGAGGGGGATGGGTTAGCCTGGTGATGGGTATTGAGGAGGGCACGTTCTGCATGGAGCACTGGGTGTTATGAACAAACAATGAATCATGGAACACTGCATCAAAAACTAATGATGTAATGTATGGTGATTAACATAACAATAAAAAAATTTAAAAAAAACAACTAAAGGTGTGGAGAGTGAGAAGAGCTCCCATCCAGAGGGATGGCAGGAGAAAAATTTTAGCCTGTGTAGGCTGATGGACGTGTGCACAAGGGCAGTTCAAAAGAACAACATTAATTACAAGCAGCCATAAAGGTGAATCATAAAATGCACCCTCCCCACCTTTACAAAGTGAAGTCTCAGACCTCCCAGAGCTTGGGACCTCTAAGTACATCTTTACACCTTTAGTTCAAATAGCTACATGGCCATCTGTCAGCATTAAAACTGAGGGTGAATTGGATGTGTTCATTAACTTGGTTGTAGTAATCATTTTACAATATGTACATATATCAAATCACGTTAACCTAAAATATACACAATTTTATTTGTTAATTCTATCTCAATAAAGCTTGGTGGCGGAAGGCTGAGAGTGTATTTTTATGGACTTCTAATGTTCTATAATGTCCTTGCACTTTGCTTTCTAGAGTGCATCTACCAGTAATTTAGGAAAATGTCTACACACAAATATCCGTGTACAGTAGCTCTCAGTCCCAGATCTCTCCTTCTTTGAGTCCCCTTTAGATCCTCCTCCCTGACAGACAGTTGCAGACAAGGTGAGTTCCTCCCTTCCTGCTTTCATTTTCTCTTCTACCCAAGGCAGTTAGAAGCCCAGCTAACCCCAGAGTGACCATTGCCTGAGATAGGGGCTAGTCTAGGGCAAATGCCACCAGACCTGGCAAAAGTGGGGGAAGCTCTATAGTCTCCCTAAGACAGTATTTCCTCTTCCCCATAAATTCCAAGGTCAGGGTCAGATGCATCTGTGTTTTATCATGGTGCCAGTCAACCCAGGGATGGAGGGCTATCTTCCTTTCACCAGACACTAAAGTGTCCTCCAGATAGAAGAAATAAATCATGGAACCAACTCCTTTTGGTTCCCCTGGGTGACTGTTTATTCATCCTTCCCTCTCCCAGGCTACTTCTGAGCAGCTCTTTGTGTATCCAACTACCCTCATGGAAATCGCTCTCTCTGTCTCCCAGCAGGACCCCTTGCTTCTCTGTACCTTAAAGTAAGATTGACCCATGTGACAGGAAGTGTGAGACCTGAGGGGGAAATGAGTGGGAAGTGGACACAAACACCAGAGGTCCTCCATGTCCCATTCACCATAAGTCACAATAGGAGCAACCAAAGGGTGTTCTGCCTGTTTGTTTCTTTGTTTGTTTTTTAATTTTATTTATTTATAAAGTAAGCTCCACGCCCAGTGTGGGGCTTGAACTCATGACCCTGAGATCAAGAGTCACATGCTCTCCCAACCAAGCCAGCCAGGCGCCCCAAGGGTGTTCTGCCTTCTATGTTACCTTACAACCAAAACTTAGTTTCTAACTTCACCCCATTGCCTTTTTCCATGATGAGTAATAAGAAGTCAGTCAGATGTTTAAGTGCAAGAATGACTTTACTACAATATGGGAACATTAAGCCAAGACTACCTATGAAATGCCAAAATTTACCTACCCAGTAGAGAGACTGAATACACTTTGTTTTTTGGTCCCACAGCCAGGCTATTCAGGTTCTACCTCCTAGGAACTAGTGGCTAAGAAAGAAGAAAGTGGTACCTTCTAGTCTTGAGAAAGGCAAGGATTTTTACGAGTAGGCTCTGCAGTCTTTGTGTTCAGATTTAAAATATCATGTCTATCCTCCTTGATGGTCTGAAATCCTCAATTCTCCCTTATTCTCAAGCCAAACAAATTTCTGTAGCCAGCAGCCTGGAGGTTCTGATCTGGACACTTACTAGATACAACCTTGAGGAAGTCACTTAAACTTCCTGAACCTTGCTTTCTTTCCTCATAGGAAAATCCAGAACAGGGCCTGTAAACGCTTAGCTCACAGGATCATTCATTGTAAGGATCCAATAGAATAACATATGTGAGAGCACTGTGTGTCCTAGATGGCTCTACACATGTAAGCAATTATTGGATCAAATCCTTAATAATAATATAACATATTAATTACAATTGTGCTGATAGTCCCTTGTGGAACCCTGGGGTCCTCCACTCATCTTTCTTTTTCTCTTTCCCCAGTCATTATCTATCATTCTGCTTGATTCATCCTTCCCACGTTCTCCCTTCCCCTACTCATGAAATACACATGCACAAAACCTATAATTGTTTCACCCATTATTCTAACTCCTGTCAATCAGTTTCTTTTTCATTGCATATTTACATTTCCAAAATAACCGCATTTACATATAATTTTCTCTTGCTCGCACAAAAAGTGGGTACAGCTAGATACGGCATTTAAGGGGGTGTGTCCGATTTCAATTCAGGAAACAGAAACAAGTGTAGGTATTTTAAGCAGAAAGGGATTAAAAACAAGAAATTCAGTGCTTATGAAATTCACAGGAAGAGCTAAACAAGGGGAAGTTAGGGGCCACCACTGGGGTCTAGGTTTTTTTTTTTAAGATATTTTTTATTTATTTCACAGAGAGATAGAGAGTACAAGGAGACAGAGCGGCAGGCAGAGGGAAAGGGAGAAGCAGGCTGCTGAGCAGGGAGCCCGATGCGGGGCTCGATCCCAGGACCCTGGGATCGTGACCTGAGCCAAAGGCAGCTGCTTAACCAACTGAGCCACCCAGGTGCCCCTGGGGTCTAGATTTTAAGGGCACAGCACAACAGCTGTAGTCCAGAGGTCAGCTGCCAAACTGCCTCTCAGTACCCATGATTCCAGTGACTAGAATCTGGGGACTACTGGAACGTGGGTTCTGGCTTCGAACTCACATCAAGTGTTGTTTGGCAGCAAGAGCAAGAGCAAGGTGGCCTTCACCTCACCGCTGCCTTCCAAATCTCAGGCAAGGACATTGCCCTGGCAGAATTTAATTAGTATCCAGAAATCTAGTTGCAGGGCGCCTGGGTGGCTCACTTGGTTAAGCGACTGCCTTCGGCTCAGGTCATGATCCTGGAGTCCCGGGATCGAGTCCCGCATCGGGCTCCCCGCTCAGCAGGGAGTCTGCTTCTCCCTCTGACCTCCCCCCTCTCATGTGCTCTCTCTCTCTCTCATTCTCGCTCTCTCAAATGAATAAATAAAATCTTAAAAAAAAAAAAGAAATCTAGTTGCAAAGGAGTCTGAGAAATGTCATTTCTGACTTTCTAGGGCCTAAAGTTCAGGAATGTACATACAGGGCTTTGGGAATGGATGCCTACTTCCATCTGACGACAACCTGCTCAAGACAGTGACTTTATACTCCTTACAGAGTAAACAACACCATGATGGCCTAAAAGAGAGTTTGAGGGGAGGGGGGAAGAAAAGGGGCACAGATCTTATAGTTGCAGCCTTTACAAATACCTGTGGGGATTTATTTGGGGCAGGCCTCTTGGTTTTTAAGACACATAACTCAGATTAAGAGTAAAAAATTATGCAGAGAGTGGAGTCGGCCACAAGCAAAAAGGATTCCACATTTGCTATGTGCCACGCTGTGATAGATAACTGGGGACAGAACAGTGAACAACACAGAAGCTGTTCCTGTTGAAAGATAGGGTATGAGAAATGTCTGGTTGACTGCCCAGGTTCAAAGCCTACCTCCACCACTTATTAGCTGTCTGGCTTGAACAACTTCTCCAAGTCCCAGTTTCCTCTCTTGTGTAAGCTAGATGTAATCAAAGAACCTACTTAATTGAGAGATAGTAAAAATACAATGAGATAACACGTGTAGAGTGCTAAGCATATTGCCTGGTACATCATCAAAGGGTCTAAATAAATGTTGATGAAGGGTATAAGCAAATCAAAAGGCAATTACAGTACAGGACACTGTAATAATGCAATGACGCAAGAAAAGAGCACATATGAGGAGAGGCATTAACTCAGGCCTAGGGGGCTCACTGAAAGCTCAGGAAGTAAATTCTGGGTTGGCATTTACTGTCTAGGAGAAAGCATTCTATATTTGATGACTAAAGGAAGTTCAGTGTGGCTGGAGCAGAGGAAGTGGAGTGAGGTTAGAAGGCAATTAGCCAGATCATGAGGGGACTTACAAGACTTTTAAGAGTTTGAATTTGGGGGCACCTGGGAGCCTCGGTCAGTTAAGCAGCTGCCTTCGGCTCAGGTCATGATCTCAGGGTCCTGGGATTGAGCCTGGGTGTGGGGCTCCCTGTCAGCAGGGAGTCTGCTAGTCCCTCTCCCTCTGCTCCCCCACCCCCTGCCCCACTTGTGCTCTCTCTGTCTCTCGAATAAATAAGTAAGATCTTAAAAAAAAAAAAAAGTTTGAATTTCATTTTGAGGGCACTGGGAAGTCATTGAAGGATTCAAAGCAGAGTGATACGACCTGATTTATATTTTAGAAAAAATCCCTTTGGCTGGAATATGGAAAATGTTTAGAGGAGGGAACGATTACTGGCAGGAAATCCAGCCAGAATTTTTTGGATTAACTAAAGAGAGAGAAAAAGGTGGTCTGAACCTGGGAAGTAGCAGAAAGATAAAGAAAAATGGAACAGTTCTGGAGATATTTAAGAAGAATTGGCTGGAAGGTAAGGTATGCATTTTCCCCCCACTATTCTCCTCCTTCCTTGGCTTTCTTTGTTAATTTCAATTAGGAAACAAAAACCTTTAACAAATTTATCTTCTTAGGTAACAGATCATATAGTGGCCTCCAGAAGCATATGCCCCATGTTAGTTAACATATAGTAAAGATGTTCATATTGCAAATTTCAGGTCATGTGGAAAAAAAGATGAAGCAGGGACTAAATTTACATCTGGCTTTTGCTTTGGTGTGTTTGGGGTAGTAAAATTGGGACAGTGCCCTCTTACAACTCCAACTGAGTAAATGGGCAGAGGCAGACCTATTTTTGGCCCTTGGTGAGTGGACCAAGATAGTTAACATGACTCAAACTGAGCTAATAGAATTCCATCTTAACAGTTTGTACCCAGGCACAGAAACTGAGGCCCGTGGATGTTGGGAATTGGAAGTCATGTATAGTCTGTGCCATAGTTTGGCCCATGAAAATCCAAATCATTTTTACAGAGTAGCAGGAACCAAGAACCTTTCAGAGAACCTGGTGTAGAGAGAGAAGGATGATGCCGATGCCTGGCACAGACAACAGATCATGTGGAGGAAGTGGGTGGGGGGAGGGGTGGAGAGAGGGACACAAACTGAAGGAATTTAAAGCTTCTGGGTGTCAGGCAAGGACATCTTAGAGAGTATCTAGTTCTCATCCTCAAAAGAGTATTTCCAACACTCTCTTCAATTCTTGAAAGCTCCTGCACAAACTTCCTGGATTCATCTAGGACTATGTTTACCTTGGCATGCTTTGCTCCTTTCCCACCAGCTTCTACCTTCCCACCAATCAGTAAGTCTCAGCTTACCCCCTACAAGAAATTGGAGTTCTGAATATTAACAAGACATGTTCAGTCAAATTATTGAATTTGAGGTCTATACTATATGTTTTCTTCATATAGCAACGTTGGGGACATAATTTTGCCAAGCTTCTCTACCGTGTTCTAGAACAATCTTGCCCAGCCAAGCAGTTTGAATGGAGTTGGCTTCCTTCCTGTTTCCCTTCCCCCTTTGAACCCAGCATGGGCAAATGACCCAGGTTTGGCCAATTAGAATACTTCTCTTTCTAATCACGGTGACTGATTAGGAATGGGCACAAGATCAATGCCAGATAATCAGTCTTCCTTAAGACTTCACTGGCATTCCTGGGAAGGATGTGCCCTCTTAATGGGATTATGATCTGTAAGGACAATGTCATTTGAGGCTGCCAGCAACCACCTTTCTGTGATATGAAGAGCACCCATCTGAAAATAGAGCAATCACAAAGGAAAGTAAACAGGGATGGTAAGAGAAAGAAATGGAGTCGTGATGATATTATTCCAACTCTTAGATACAGCTTTCCCTAAAGCTAGGTCTACTTTTTAGCTTTCTGTTATGTATATGATATATTCTGATGTTTTGGTATCTTTAAAACCTTTTTCTGGGGAGAGACTGCCCTTCCCTGAGCTAGCCAATTCTTAGAGATAGCAAAGGGCCCAACAAAGAGCATGCCTTTGATAGGCAAACTAATCCAGAGTCAAACATCCTCTATCTGGCCCATAGACTCCAGGAGGTAATATTCTCTGCCTTCATCATCCTAGGGTCAAGTACTAGGCAGGCTAGGGACCACACCTATAGCCCAAAGCCCTCCAAAATTATTCAGATTAGACTATCCTACACTGCTTACTCTACCCTGCCTTGCCTTTTCTGTGGAAATAAAGGCCCATGGCCTAAGCTCTCTCCTCACTCCTATCTTCCGCGTCCTAACCATCCTGATGTTTTTCCCTGTGGCCCTGCATGACATGTCATGCCTCCTGTCTCTAAGGACCTGTGAGGATAATAAACTTTGCTTTCCTGGGCCTCTCCTATGTCTGTCTCCTCTTACGACCCTACCTGGCTGACCATCTCGTACACGACTACAAAACAACTTCCTACTCACAGAGATCAATAAATGCTCTCTTTGGCGTGTGCTGGTTTGAATAGGGTTTCTGTTATGGATTTCTGAAATAGTCCTTGTATAGTAATACAAGCAACTTATAAAATCTAAAAATGTACAGCTACCAACCTGGAGCCACCTCAACTCCACCAAAAAAATGAATACAGGTTGTGAAGATTGAAACTTAACAGGTCCAAGTGGTGCATATTTTTCTTATGCCTCTTTTTCTTCTGAAATCAGTGTCGGCAAGTTGTGAGAGTAGCTCAGCCATACCACTGTTATTTTCTGCAATTCCTAGGTTTGGGGAATCGTGGGACTGAAATTCTAGGTCGATCTGACTTAACCAAATTGTGAGTTATTGACATAACGGGAAAAAATATTTTGTATTTTAAGTTGCCTATTCTTTATTTAACACTCCCTTGAGCCAAATGTGTTTTCCATTTGAATGATGTAAAAGAGAGAAGCAGAGATATTCTCAGATGTCATTTCAGGGAATACTTACCTGTTTTTTTCTTTTTTCTTTCTTTTTTTCTTCTTCTTTTTTTTTTTTTTTGAGGGAAAGAAAGCACGAGCAGGTGGAAGGGCAGAGGGAGAGGGAAGAGAGAGAATCTCAAGCGGAATCTACGCTCAGCACAGAGCATAGAGTGGGGCTCCATCTCAAGACCCTGATATCATGACCTGAGCCAAAATCAAGAGTCAGATGCACTGACCCAGGTGCCCCAATACTTATCCTTCTTTTTCTTTTTTTTTAAAGATTTTATTTATTTATTTATTTATTTATTTATTTATTTATTTATTTATTTATTTGACAGAGAGAGAGCGGCAGGCAGAGGGAGAGGGAGAAGCAGGCTCCCCGAGGAGCAGAGAGCCTGACGCGGGGCTTGACCCCAGGGCCCCGGGATCATGACCTGAGCCGAAGGCAGACGCTTAACAGACTGAGCCACCCAGGCGCCCCAATACTTATCCTTCCTAATGATACTTCTTTCTAAGTCTGCTAGAACTAATTTTTCTATCTCCTGTTGCTGCTCTGGGGAAAACCTTATAAGTTGTGAGATCTTGAGTCTCAAGATGAAAATAATGATTTATATGCTCCTCTCCCTGCCCCTCCATCTGAAAGAAGCCATGATGAATAAATCAGCAAATATCTGAGCTGGCTGAAGAAATTTATTGTTAAAGGTATCCAATGCTTATTGGTTATAAAGACCTGTGGTGCCAGCAGTATTACTATATTTGTAATTGATAACCAGGCTTTAAATTTTGGAAACATTTTTCATTTGTGAAATAGGATTTGAATGATTAGAGAAATTATAAGTCTGACTGAGGTTTTGGGGATTTAGAGCTAGAAGAAGGAATCTTGATCTAGGGACATTTTTCACTTCATGGATGTAAAAATACTTGCTTGTGGAGAAGATGGGGAGAGTAATGCCATTCACTTTAGCTGTATCCCTGAAGATGTTTATCTTGAAGAAAAGTGGAGAAAGCAAAGGAGAGAGAATTGTACAAATGTTGAGGCCTATAGAGAATCCCAAAGAGTTCTCTCAGAATAATACTTTTACAAGGAAAACATAAAATAAATATTCACTCTCTGACTTTATGATGAGAACTAAAGGAGCCACACCAAGTGTGTGCCTTTTTGCTCTTCCTAAAAAGAATGACCCCTAATATTACCTTGGAACCAGCTTTATAAACATGGAATGGATTCCCCCTCATTGGTGATGTAAATGGATGATTAATCTGGACTAGGTGAATAAGGAGAGAAGGGAATATGCATACCCACTGTGCTAGACTTACATGGACACATTTCAAATCAGACTCATAGATACTTATGCCTGCCCATCAGAACAGATATTTACAGCAGAGAACGTTCTGGATTGGACTGTCCGTCTTGAGCCATTTGGAAACCAAACTGGCTAGAGCAGATTGCAAGATTTAGGCTGTGGGAGAATGACTCTGGTTCCTTTTCAGCCTAAAGCAATTACCCAGCTGTTGGGAAGTTGAAATATTGGACCAAATTATATTACCTAAGTTAAAATAAGCACTCCTGAGAATAGATGACTACATATACTAAGGTACATGTATTATGCAAGAGTTGGCATTCCCATTTCTATATCTCATGAACCAGCCTTGGAATCTTCCCTGAAAATAAATCGATGTTAGTATCTTTTTGGCTATTTGTTTTTGTTGGTTAATATATACACTACTAGCACATTTCCAAAGTTATTACCCTCTAAGATTAGTACTTCCAGAAATCTTCCTGACAAAGCCGTCAATAGAAACAACTGAACACTTAAAAAACAATATAAGTGTTTTGTAGGTAACAACTATGGAGTTTGACCAAAAGCTGACACTATGCTTTTTAAAAAGTCAGTGACTCACACATGGTGTTATTTGATCCATTTAGCACCCCCTTAAAGTACACAGAGCACATTGACAAAATAGAATCAGCAATAAATCACTTGTCCAAAGCCAAACAATTAGAAGGGGGAGAACCAGGACTTGCTCTCCATGGTTTTGTTTTGTTTTTAATTCTTATTTATTTATTTTTAAGTAGGCTCTCTGCCCAAAATGGGGCTTGAACTCACGACCCTGAGATCAAGGGTCATGTGCTCTACTGACTGAGCCATCCAGGCACCCTTCTCCATGTTTTTATATTCCAATTCCAGAGCCCTCTTTGGGGATGCAGAAATTAGATATAAGCATAAGGAAAATCACAAGAGACAATTAGAATCACAACCAATTAATCAAATAGAATTTAAACTATCTCTTAAGACATAACCTACAATACTGAAAATATTTATTGCACTGTATAACACATTCATGTTTCACTGTTACCCTCTGGGCATTGGGCTGATGAAAAGATTTTTCATCTTAATTCATCAGTAAATATTTACTGACCACTATTGTGTATGGGAAGCCTGAGTCGAATCTTTTCTCTTTCCTTTTACTAAAATTAACTTGTAGCATCGAGTGAGCGTCCAGTCATTCCAGCAAGTTAACAATGAATTTTCCTCTTTACCTTTCCATTTTTCCTGGATAAAGAAAAGAAAACCTAAAAATGTGGTAAGGCAATTCTCAGTCTGTTCTTCATGTCTCTGCTAAGAAGTTCCATTCTCTCACTTATAAAATAGGTATCACTTATTGACCATCTACTATATGCTACATATTCTACATCCATTATTGGTAATCTTCACATCTCTGTGGCTTAGGGGGTATAGTTACCCTCATTTTTACGAATGTGGTTAGTATAGCATAGCAGTGAAACACAATGAGATAATAGCCTTGGATCAAGAACAGGTCCTTCAATCAAAAACTACCAGAGTTTGAATCTGGCTCCATACAAACTAGTTTTAGGAACTTGGACCACTTATGTCATTTCTTTGTTCTCCTTTATGCCCATCTCTAAAATGGGATAAATTACATGAACTTATTGGAGTTATATGAACTCACAATTAGAGTTATTATAGAGTTAATAAATTAACATCTGTAAACAGCTTATAGTACCTGGGCTTCTAGTGGTACTCAATGAACCTTAGCCCCCATTATTAATTTGGTGTGCCCCAAGGCTGAATCTGAGGGACTCTTTTCTTCTTCATATATCTGTTACTCCCTAGATGACCTCATTTAATCCTATGGTTTTAAGTATAAAACTATACTGATGACTCCAGAATTCGTATCTCCTGTCAAACCGGTACTTTTCAAGTGTAAGTCAGCTCATGTCACTTCTCCACTCAGAACCCTCCAGCGACTTCCTATCTCTCTGAAAAAGTCAAAGCCCTAGCCAGGGCCTAGGAGGCCCTATGTGTCGTCCTACTTTTCTAATCTGTCTCCTACCAATTTTCCCTTTCTTTCTTTTCTCCAGCAATACACGTATTCTTTTGAACATTCCCTAACACTCTTGCTCCTCACACTCTTTGCAACTACTGTTCTGCGTGTATATTCTTCCCCAGTCAAGCAACATATGCCTTCACTTGCTTCAGGTCCCCTGCTCACATACCATCTTAACTGAGATGCCATCCCTAATCACCTTATATAAAGGAGGATTTCCCTTTCCTTCTTACCCCGCTTTATTTTTCATTGTGGTATCTATTGCCATTGTGTTTATTCATTTTTCTATGGTCCGTTTTCCCCTCTAGCATTCGAACTCCATTAAAGTAGAGACTTTGTTTTATTAAAGTATACATCAATTCAAAGGACTTTTGTATCTGAACTAGAAATCTTGTGCATATTAGGGTTGATTTGCTATTCAGCATAATTTAGCAAATATTTACTGCACAAATATTTACTGCACAAATATTTATGTGATCTTGGATAAGAAACAACAACCAACCCACTAATATAGGGTAGCAATTTATTCAAGAATCCCGAAGCCTGGGAAAGGTAAATATTTGTACTTGTGGATCTCTAAGTTCAGAATTATTGTGTACACCTAAAATTAATACAACGTTATATGTCAATTATACCTCAAATTTTTTAAAGGCTGTTAAAAAATAAGAATTAATAGGTATCACAATAGAACACTTGGTTATCCCTCAAACTTTCTTTCCCCATTTTCTCAATCTCAGTCCACTCCTTTGTTTAAGCCAAATTTCTAGACATTTTCTTAGATTTCTTTTTACCTCACCCTACACATCCAATCCTTGTGCAAAGACCATAAATTCTATCTGCCAAACTTGTCCTGAGAACATCTGCTTCTCATCAACTTCACCTTTATAAACCCTAGTCCAAGGACAACTCCACTTAGCCTAGGCTACCAGCAAAATTTCCTTAATGCTTGGGGTGCCTGTGTGGCTGTTGGCTAATTGTCTGCCTTTAGCTCAGATCATGGTCCTGGATCCCTGGGATGGAGCCCTGCGTCCAGCTCAGCACGTGGACACTGCTTCTCCCCCTGCCTCTCCCCTCTGCTTGTTCACTCTCTCAAATAAATAAATAAAATTAAAAAAAAAAAGAATTCCCTAAATGCTTGCCTTGCCCTCCCACTTTTTGCCTACCAACCGGACTGATCTTATAAAAATGTAAGTTACTCATCACTCCCCTGCTTAAAAGCTTCAGTGGTTTCCTTTTGTTACTCCTCTCTAAATTATTCCACTTAGAAAAAAATCCCAACCCTATCCTAGCCTCCAAGGCCCACTCCATTCTGTCCTCAAGGACAGTCCAATCTTGTCTCCTAGCGTTTTCCCCTTATTCATGCATTCTAGTTATGCTGGTCTTCTTTAACATCTATGAGCACAATAAACTCTTGTCTGTCCCAAAATATGTGTACCAGCAGTTCCTTGTCATTTAGGTTGCAGTTCCAGTGTCATCTCCCTGGAGAGACCTTCCCTGACTACTGGATTTAAAGTGCCCCCCCTCCCCATTCACCTTTTGTTCTGCCAGAGAGTGAATGGCATTCACTGGTGGGGCACTGTGCAATCGCCGTCTAATATTTTCCTCCTCTGCTTATCACCTCCCTCCTCCAGGAGAATGTAAACTCGAAGAAGAGGAGGACTTTGCTTTATCAGCAGGGTTTATAACAGGGTCTCACACATAGTGAGCACTCAAGAAACACTTGTTGAATGGGTAAATCTTTGTCTCAACTTTGACAGCTTATGTAGGATCACAGTAGTTTCCTAGTACAGCTTTAGTAACTCTGCCCCATACGTGTTCTCTGCATTGCTTCAACCCATAAAAAGGTCCATTATTCCAGAGGAGGGATTCAGAAATAGGGATTCCCCCTGTTTCTTGGCAACCACTAGGTGAAGATCTGGACTCAGTTCAGCAGTTCAAAATCATCAGATTAGGGGGAAAAGAAAAACAGAAATTAGTATTCCTGACATAAACCATTGTCATTTCTCACTTAAAACTTTTAGGAAGAAAAAAAACCCCAGTTCTTAAGATCAAACACTTTTGGAGTTGAAAATGTTAGAGAAAGTATGGACAGAAAAATGTTAGCGCGTGGGAGGAAAAGTCAGAAGGAGGTAAAAGAAGGAGCTCACACCATGCTGTGAGTATCATGGTTCTGGGCTTGGGTACCATGTCTTGCCTTGTACATAAATATTAAGCAAGAGCGTGATGAAGTGAAGTGGGTGGGGGCGAGGAAAGGCAGGAGTGGGAGACCAGGACGAGAGACGTGAAAAAGGCTAAAAAGAAAAGAGAAGGACGAAGCAGAGCCATACAAAAGCAGCCTCGGATCCTGCCGGAGCTGCAAGCGTTAAGGGGAGGCGGGGAGTGACGCGGTTTGCGTCTGGAGCGGCTCCTTGGAGTCCACAGCATCCACCGCCAGAGCCTCGCCTTCCTTTCTCCCTCTGCAGACATATCGAGACACAAAAAAAGAGGCGACCCCTGGACCAGCGCGAGGGACCCACCCGCACGATGACCGAGACCACCAAGACCCACGTAATCTTGCTTGCCTGCGGCAGCTTCAATCCCATCACCAAAGGGCACATTCAGATGTTCGGTGAGTCCTCCCGCCCACCCCCGGAGGCAGCTTCCGCCTCTCTCCTTCCCCGGCACCTGTATTTTCCAGGGCGACTGAACAGTAAGGCGTGTGCCCCTCTGGAGGGATGCGCCGGCTCATCCCCCTGGTGGGAGATCAGCCCCTCTATTCGGGCTCCTGAGAAGGGACGTGGACTGCGCTTCCTAGGCGTCACTTGCTCCGGCCAGACCCGGCTCACTGGGGACCAAGGGGTGGGGGAGGGGAGGGGCTGGAGGTGACTGTGGGTTTGGGCCGGGTGGGAGGTCGAGGTTCCAGGACTGGGGTATGGTGGTGTGGTAGTTTGTCCACTTGGCTGCTGAGGATTGGGGTGGGGTTAGAGGTTGGGTCGCGGAGAAGGGAAAGAGGGGGTTGGAGATAACGTGCTGTTTGTTTAGGATGGGTGGAAAGCTCGAAGGAGTTAAATGATGTATATGCCTTGGAGACACAAACACACTCACACACACAACACACCATTGGCAGGGCTGGGGCTTCGAAGAGATTAATTTAGGGTTTGGCTAATGGTTCAGGGCGGCCCAGGGGCGAATGTTTTGAGGGTTGTGGACCGTGTATTGCCCTCGCGAGGTGGATGGCTGAGTGAAGCGGGTGAGGGGCTGGCCAGCCTGGGCTTGGCTGCCGGGACCCGCTGCCCAGGAAGGGGAGGGGGCGGGGCGGCCGCTGCGGGCAGCCCTTTTCAAGCCGGTGTTGATGGATCCGGGCCCAAGTTGGCTGAGGCTCTGCCGAGGGCGGCGATGGCACCTGGAAGGCTTGCGGCGTGCGAGTGTGTGTATGAGTGTGAATGTGTGTGTGTGTGTGTGTGTGTGTGTGCGTGTGCGCGCGCGCGCGCGCGCGAGTTGGGGCGGGGAGGGGCGCGCATCATTGCGCGTTTGTTTCTTGGAGGCTTTGGGGCGTGGAGAGAAAGGGAGTGAGCGGTGGCTCCCAGCTGCTGGTTTGGGATTCAGCAGGGGCAAGGGACATTTGGTCGATGCCTGTCGGAGATCTCGGGCCACCGGTGGACGCGGCTTCCCTGCTGCTTCGGTAGGACCCAACGGCACGGGGGCGTGCGCGTTTAGACCCTGAGGGAGGGACGCGGAGGTCACTTTAGAAGCAGGCATAGAGTAGAGGTTAGAAGTTGGGGGTGCTTTTTTTCTGGCACTGCAGGAAACGAGAAGAGGAGAGAGTGGGCTGGAGATGGATGAGAGACGGGTGGGAGGCCCTGCGCGGGCCTGTCAGCAAGGCGCTATCCAGAGGCGGCGGTGCTGAAGCGCAGGGCGCGCGGGAGCTGGCTTTGGACACACGTGTTTACCCGGAGCCGGAGGATTGCGTGAGCCCTTCTAGGGCTTTTTAATGAAAGCCACATCATATCGGTAAAGACTGGGCGAGGTGGCTTTGACTAAAAATACTCTTCTCTGAAACCTAAAAGGTGCGTTGAACTGGGCCCGCTTATTAAAAACCTCATGAAAAGAATATAGAACTACTTTGAGCTGAGGGCAGATTCAGGTAGGAACATTTATAGGATACAAGGAGGGAGATTGAGAGGTAGCCATCCCTTCCTCACCATCCCTTCAGCTTTTAAAAGTGTCTTATTAGGAGCTAGTGCTAACCTACCTACTAAATAAAGACTTTTGTTTAAGCATCAGAGTAGACCAGAGCATCTCATCATTTATCTAAGGGAATATCAGTGCCCTAGGAACACTTTACTTTCACTGATGCCATTACCCGGGTCCTGCTTTTCTTCTCTGTTCATATTTCCTTTAGCCATTTTATGTGACTGTACTTTATTCCTCTCCATTGCCAGGGCAGGATTGGGCTTTCCTCTGAAACTCCTTGGCTCTAGAAGTCTTTTTTTTTTTTAAAGATTTTATTTATTTATTTGAGAGACAGAGAATGAGAGATAGAGAGCACGAGAGGGAAGAGGGTCAGAGGGAGAAGCAGACCCCCTGCTGAGCAGGGAGCCCAATGCGGGACTCAATCCCGGGACTCCAGGATCATGACCTGAGCCGAAGGCAGTCGCTTAACCAAGGGAGCCACCCAGGCACCCGCTCTAGAAATCTTTAGTGAGCCAGCAGGTACTCCTTTTTTCATGGGGCTAAAGTAGTCAATTCCACTTGTTTTGGATTGCAAGAGGGGTAGATTTAAATCAAGAACTGAGGATTCTGTTTTGCAGCTGAAAACAGTTTGCTAACAGTGATAAAGGCTTTTGTTAAGTCGATGCTGACCTGCCAATTCTCCATGAGTTTAGAGGATAGAATATGTGGAAATAGGTATGGATTACAGCAAGCAGGTTTAGACATGGAAGAGGTGAAAGTAGACTTTCTGACAGTAGTGACTATTTTCTTGGTATTGGAACTGAGGAATAAGAGAGAATATCTGTCAACAAAGCCTTATGAGCGTCCATTAGTTATGTGTAATCTGAAGAGCAACATGAAAAGAGGATATGGTATGCTCACTGTAGCCTTAAGGAGCTTATAACCTAATGAAGGATTTAGCACAGATACATATGAAAAGGAAACAAGAACAAGAACACAAAATACATATTAAACTATTCTTTGTAGAATTTCTTATGGGCATCTTTGAGCTCATGATAATTTTGTGATTTACTTCTGTAGTTTCTGGTTTACAGAGCCTTTTCATCTTACTTATTCCTAATGGCAAGCTTACCAGAAAGTCATCATTATCTCCATTTTCCAAATAAGAAACTGATGTTCAGAGGTGAAGTGACTTTAAGAGGCTTAGGTGACATGAAGAGTGGGTGGCAGAGTTGAGACTTGAAGCCCACATTCTTGATTCCTCTTACAGAGTACTTTGCCCTGTACTATGTGCAGGAAAAGTGCTCACTGATCTGACTGCATAATTCCATAAACTCTATTTCCTTCAAACATAGACTAACAGAGATTTGAATTAAATTGGTCATCAACTAAATGAGATTCCTAAATATGCATTTTAAGAGCTTTTTTCGGTCTCTAATGAAAGCAGTTATCCACGAACTATTTTCTCCTTTTAAATGGCTTTTTAAATCTTCTCCACAACAGTACAGAAATAATTCAATAAAGTTATCAAACTTTCTTTAAGGTGCCTGAAATTTGTAATTGAATTTTTTTTAAAGACCTGAATAGGACTTTGAAATTAGACATCTTTAACAAAGTTACTGTATTTTGAAATCCAGTTGCTTACCAAAGGAAAAAGAGATGTGTCATTCAAAACTAAAAACTCATTCTTCATCTCTGAAAAGTAGTACTTGTACAGTTCTCAATATTTGTAAAATATTTTAGAATGAGCATTTCCTTTTACTTTGAAGAAATGGAAGTTGATATTATTCCTAATTGTGGCTATAGAAACACATAGAAAAATTTAATGTTTGTGATGGAGGTATTTGACAGTTATATACTTAATTATAGCTAAAATATTTTCAAGGATGAGTAAATTTTTGGCAAAATAAACTCATAAACTAACAATGTTTTATTTCATGGTCTGCCTTATTACATAAGAGACTAACATGACACTAGGTTTTTTTAACACATTCAATCTTAGTTATTGAGTATGTAGAGATTATATTTCAGTATAACTTTCTTCACTTTTATATTGCTGTGTTTGTCAATAAATTCACCCCTCAGAAATAAGATAATAAGTTTAAATAGAAAAGTAAAAAAGGACTGATCAGATAAGTTTTGCCATAAAAAATAAAGGAATTGAAGGACTTGATCACAGCAGAAATGTATTCTGTTTTTTGATGATTGCAAAATAACTGGATTTTCCAGTTTTTCTACTTCAAAATATTTTTACTTTGAACAAGTGGGTCTTTTGAAAAGAGACACGATCCAATTCTGTCCCGCTTCAAGGGTAATGAAGAGGGTTTTTTATTTATTGTGGAACTGGAAACGTAGCCCCTATTGCTACAACGAGAAATCATAAGAAAAATGAATTTGAGTTTCTATTAATATAGAGAACTGTCAGAAATCAAGAAAGTATTTAATATACTTGAAATGCCTGTAAAAAAAAGAGCATTAAACACAAAGTGATACTTTATACTTTTGGCACCATTATCTTATTTGATCCTACCCTGCAAGTTAAACTGGATAATATTATCATCTCCTTTTTACAAAGGACAAAGCAGAGGTACAGGTGTAAGTCACTTGGTCAAGGTCATATGCAAAAGTCAAGATAAAACTAGTTTTCTGATATCTAGACTCTCTCTCTCATTCAGGATACCTCTTTATTCCTTTAATTGCAACAACACCTATAAAAGGAGGAGTCACCTGAACTTAGTTGTTAACAAAGGGTGATGAGAACTTTGTGAATTTTTGTCCTTGGTAACACAGGCCACCAGCAAAATATATTCAACAAAGGTATCTAGTCCCAACATCTTATACTATAACAAGGAAAAGCTATTTCTTTTCTTAGTACTCATATATTTTCCATATGATCGTGTTGCTAGAACATTTTTTTCCACCACTCCCATACCTCCTCCTTCCTCCCCACTCTTCTGTTACCACAACTAACACCTACTAATACTTCAGATTTTAGCTTCAATGGTACCTCCTCAGGAAGCCTCCACTGACTTCTAAATTAAGTATGGTTACCCTGACATTTGATCCCACATCACCTTATACTTTCCATGCCATAACTCTCATCTCATTATGTGCTTAATGACTATTTTCCATGCTAGACCTTAAGCTCTTTTAGAACAGAAACCATGCCTGGTTTCATTATTGATTTACTTCCTAGTACCTAGCATGGAGTAAGCTTTCTGTAATAGTATAATATAAATCATAGTTGCAAGTAGCAAGTCTTTGCTCCATCATAGTTGTTGAGTAAATAAAAAATAAATGAGTCTATAGAATCTTGTTCCAGGTAGAGGAATCAACCATGTACAAGGGCTGGGGTGGTGAGGCAGAGATATGACATATTAGAACAAAGGATAGTTCAAGGAGAAGGGGAGTAAGAGATAATACTGGAAAGGTAGATGGAAGTCTGATCGATTATGAAGGCTTGTAAGTCATGTTAAGAAATCTAAATTTTATCCCAATGACAATGAAAAAACATTGCATGGTTTTTAAAGTAAAGGAATGCCATAATTATATCTCTGAAGTTATGAATTAATCAAATTTTGAATATAGATTGAGGAAGGGCAAAAATAAAAATGTAGTGACCAGCTAGGCACCTATTTCAGCAATACAGAGCTCAAGTAAGGGAAGATAGTCACCTCATCCAGATTGGTGGTGTTTGGGATGGAGAGTGAGTGTATTTGAAAATATCTGAGCTGTAAAAGAGATGCTTATTTGGTGACTTGATGGGTGGGTGGTGGCAAAGAAGACCAGGGTTAACTCTCAGGTTTCTGTCCAAGGTAGATGAATAAAGAACACTGAAGAGAAGCAGGTTTAGGGTTGGTGGGGAAAGTGAAGATTATACTTACTCTAAAATTTTGGAAATATGTGTTCTAACCAAGCACTGATGCAAAAAAAGGAAATACTTAAATTCAAAGGTCTTTGTAGCTGGGACATTTGAATCTTCTAATAAAAGCTCCCAGTAGGTTCTAGTTGGGTTATTCAAAGTTCCTCATATGAGAATGATACTGAAATTCATCAACATTATGGAAGTAAAAAGATAAAAAAGGGTGTGCTGCCTTTTTTAAAAGTATGAATTTGGAGAAAATCAAGGTCCTAAAATTGACTCTTTTTTAATACTATGGTTGTGAAATTGGGAATAGTTGATGCAGTTCAAAAGACCATTCTAGAACTTGCCCGACACTGATGATGGCTGTAATATATTTTCAGGTGGATTTGGGCATTCTAACTCATTGATAAGTTAAAAGTCCACTAATGAAAACTCATGGATCAATCATGGTAGTTTCACGGGCAGGAGCTGTGTCTGCTCATGACATGAGAATAAGGCCTAAAAAGAAAATTTGGACATTTTTATTCACATGAACAGGTGTTGATTAACGTCCTCCTGCTGAACTTATTAACTGAGCCTCATGTGGAACAGGGTAGCTATGAGAGACAAATATCCCATCTGGAATTCATCCCAAACCAAGGAATACAATAAAACCAAGAGTGTTGATGTTCTAACAATTTTGAAATGAAGAAATATTCATTTCCAGTTTCTCTTCTCTTTTTGTTTTACTTGATTTTATTCTACATGTCTAAGCATTTTATTAGAAGATATGCTTAGACCTATCAGAATTAGAGGTTCATATGCCTTTTAAGAAAAAGTTTGAATATTACTTAGTAGGAACATCCTTTAAAATATGAATGCCTGGGTGGCTCAGTCAGTTAAACGTCTGCCTTCGGCTCAGGTCATGATCCCAGAGTCCTTGGATCAAGTCCCGTATCGGGCTCCCTGCTTAGTGGGAGTTTGCTTCTCCCTCTGACCCTCCTCTTTCTCTCTCTAATAAATAAAAATCTTTAAAAAATATAAAAAATATTAGGAATCTCAAGAGAAACATTTCTATACACATTTCCAATGTTAGACCAAGGCAAATGAACAGCCTAGAAGTGTGGAAGCAAACTAAAAAACAAAACCGGCTAACCCTCAAGTTTGGACCCCTGTTTCAGAGATATCTTCAGAGATGAGAGGAACATGCAAGACTGGATGGATTATCTGTATTTTCTGTTATTTTTCTATTGATAGGCAATCGTTGTGAAAGTAGTATATGGATGACTGGGAAAGAGAATGAAAACCCACTTCTTTAAAAAGATTTTATTTATTTATTTGAGAGAGAGAAAGCACAAGAGGGGTGGGAAGGGGAGAAGGCAGAGGGAGGGAGAGAAGCAGACTCCCCACTGAGCAGGGAGCCATGATACACGGCTTGATCCCAGGATCCCACGGTCATGACCTGAACCAATGCAGACGTTTAACCGATGGAGCCACCTTGGAGCCCCATACCTGCTTTTAAAAGTGTTTCTTTAAAGCGCACCTGGCAGGCCCAATGAGTAGAGCATATCACTCTTAATCTCAGGGTTATAAATTCAAGCCCTACATTGGGTGTAGAAATTAGTTTAAAATAAAATCTTAAAAATAAAAAGTGTTTCTTTAGAAAAGATTCAAGTGTAAATTTAATAATATCACCACAGATACAGTGTTCTGAATGTAGTGATTGTTTAATCAGTATTTAATGACACTGTAAAATATACACTTTCTAGTAAAGTTCTTGTTCATTTTTTAAAATTTATTAGAGAGAGAGGGAAAGGACAAATGGGGGGAGGGGCAGAGGGAAGCAGGAGAAGCAGACTCCCCACTGAGCAAGGAGCCCAATGCGGGGCTCCATCCCAGGACCCTGAGATCATGACCTGAGCCTAAGGCAGACACTTAACTTACTGAACCACCCAGGCACCCCTCTTGTTCATTTTTTAAATTTTCAAATCATCCTGAATTGCTCAGGAAGATCCTAAGGACACAAAGAAATGCATTAAATATTTTTTCAACACCACCTTTTTAATTTTTTTTTCAATACCACCTTTTTAAAAACAATGTTTAGGGGCACCTGGGTGGCTCAGTCGTTAAGTGTCTGCCTTCAACTCAGGTCACGATCCCAGGGTCCTGGGATCGAGCTCCGCATCAGGATCCCCGCTCAGTGGGAAACCTGCTTCTCTCTCTCCCACTCCCTCTGCTTGTGCTCCCTCTCTCGCTGTGTCTCTCTCTGTCAAATAAATAAATAAAATCTTTTTAAAAAAGTAAAAAAAATAAAAACAATATTCAACACACAGAATTTTGATTAAACAAGGCATTTAAAATAATTCCTGGGGCGCCTGGGTGGCTCAGTCGTTAAGTGTCTGCCTTCAGCTCAGGTCATGATCCCAGGGTCCTGGGATTGAGCCCCACATCGGGCTCCCTGCTCGGCGGGCAGCCTGCTTCTCCCTCTGCACTCCCTCTGCTTGAGTCCCCTCTCTTGCTCTCTCTCTCTGTCAAATAAATAAAATATTTTTTAAAAAATTCCTAAAGATTCGATGTAACAGACTAAGAACTGGGATATAGGAATTTATTTGATAGAGAATTACATAATTTATGGGCATGTTCCATATTTCAACATATGTAAATGTAACATTAGTTTACAAGGAAGGAAGTTTTCCATTGCCAGAGGTTTTCCCATTATAAGCATTCCATTGCAAGGAACGAATTTGCTTTTTTTGGATACAGTTTGGCAGATAGCCTCAGAAGTATTCTAGCCCAAAACAAAGTTCCATGGTTTGACCAAGGCCATCCCTCTGACATTGGCATCTTCCCTCCACCTCTGGTACTGGACAATATCTCCATGATCTATGAACTCTGCAGCAAAGGCAAATATTATAACCACCACCAGCATCATCATCTTCCACATTATCATTTTAATAGTGGAGCTACCTTCTTCGGGCTTCTGTAAACTCTACTACCATTAAACTGTTTTCTGTTAAATTTATTGCACAATTCTTTTTATTCTGGACAAGTGAGCCATTCAGGATAATTGATGTAATTCTGGGGACAAAGGGGTAGGAGGAAGAGGTAGAAAAGAGCAAGACTTAGAGGCTAACCCATGGAAGTGGTGGCAGCTTAAATAGCACTCTTTTTTCCTACTTTCTTCTGCATCATGTTACCTCCACGTGGATAGCCATGCTGCTATATGTTGACCTCATTTATTTTTTTTTTTTAAGATTTTATTTATTTGACAGAGAGAGACAGCGAGAGCAGGAACACAAGCAGGGGGAGTGGGAGAGGGAGAAGCAGGCTTCCCGCTGAGCGGGGAGCCCGATGTGGGACTCGATCCCAGGACCCTGGGATCATGACCTGAGCCGAAGGCAGACGCTTAACGACTGAGCCACCCAGGCACTCATGTTGACCTCATTTAACATTTACCAATCAGTAGGAAAAGGATGAGTGAAGTATAGCCCCTAGATAAGACTGAATGCATATGGTTTTGTTCTTGTTCCAGTTGGTTAGGTCATAAACCTTGAACTTTCTTGATCCTTCTCTCTTTGCACACCCCATCTGTGTCAGCAAAAGATTTTGGATCTATCTTCAAAATACAAGTAGGACCAACTACTTTTCCACATCTACAACCCTGGTATAAGCCACTGGTATCTTTCACCTGCATTATTTCAATAGCTTCTTAACTGATCTCCCTGCTTCTACCCTTGGCCCCAATACTCAGTCCTCAACAAAAATAGCCAAAGCAATCCTTTCTAAAAGTAAGCCAGATCTAACTCAGATCATGTTGCTCCTTTGCTCAAAATTCTCCAATGGCTCTCTATCTCATTCAAGGTCAATGTCATTAAAATGGCCAGAAGGTCTCCATGATTTGCAACCTTTCCCCCACTGAGCCCCACTGAGCAGGGAGCCTGATGCAGGACTCCATCCCAGGACCTTGGGATCATGACCTGAGCTGAAGGCAGATGCTTACCTGACTGAGCCACCCAGGTGTCCCTGTGTAAAGGCTTTTAAAAACAGGGCATATTGAGGAATCTCCAAGGAGCTTGCTCGATGACTGAATGTGGCTAGGGACAGGGAAGGGCAGGAGATGAGACAGCCAGAAAACAGGGTTGGGTGGAGAGGGGAGGGAGCAGTTCCAAAGAGTTCAGACTTTACCCAGCACTTTTAGTGAGCCCCTGAAGGGTGATGGGCAAGGGAATACATTTCACATGTGGGGCCTTGCATCCCGAATGTCAATGTCCCTGTCACTGTGATTTTTTCTGTTTTGAAGTTATCTCTGTATCATTCTTTGAAATAAGGAGGGCTTTTCTTTTTTTAAAAGATGATTCTATTAATTAATTTATTTATTTATTTATTTATTTATTGTTTTCCAAAATGGAACCATTGTCTATTGCACAAGCCATATCTACTGAAGGAATAAATAAGTGAAAAAAAAAATACTACTACTGTACAGCCCACCCAAACGACCCACCTCTTCCCTGATTGGGGAAGTTGTTCTCACCTACCTTCTAAATGTATGTCTTCTGTACATCAATGGGATGGCCTCTCATTGTTCAAATACTCTCAGATTTGGTGAACTCAATTCACCCTAGTTTGATCTTCCATAATTTTGTAGAATTTGGATCATGTGTTTGTTCTCTTATCCACAGGCTTAATTGTCAGAAGAGTAAGGGCCATAGAGATCTTTTTCCTTGACACTTGTTTTTAGCTCATATCCTTTTAGGAGGTCTCGAACAAGTATATTTCAGCTCTTGCTATAAAACTATGGGTTTCCATGACTTTGAAACTTAGTATTATATCTTTTTAAATCCTCAAATAAGTGACATTCCAGTGGGGGGCTGGGTTTCCCAATGCTTTATTCTTCAACATTTCCCAACCCTTCATCTTGGTACCCACAGTGAGGTGGAATACTCATTCCATGCAGCACTGAGATTAAACTACATCAATAACTCTTCATATTGCTTTTGAAATATTTATGTACTTATAAATATTTAGCAGCATGTGGTTCATCACATGAACTATAAGATATTTAGGCAAATGTTTTTTGTTGTTGTTAACTTAGAGACTGCTACCCATTATAAATTAAGAAAGACAATAAAATAGGATACATATAAATTTAAGCCATAATTGCTTCATTTACCAGGAACCAATCTGCCTAAGCACAGTTTAAAAATTATTTACTTGTTATGCCCTGGGAATCAAAATTTATAGATAACATATGATTTGCCCATGCTCTGAATAATGTTGAGAAAGAGTGGGTAAATTTCTTAGTTTTTCCTCTTGCTTCATTATTTCTCTCTATATGGACATTAATAAACTGAGTTGCTATTGATTTGGGAATATACTTAGTCTCCTTTAGCCTTTGTTTTCTCCTCTGTAAATAGAGTGATTAGATAACCCACGGGTCAGCAAGCTATAGCCTGCTGGCCAAGTGTGGCTTACAAGCTAAGAATGGCTTTTATATTTTTAAATGGTTGAAAAAATGCAAAAGAAGAATAATACTTTTATGAAATTCAAATTTTATCATTTATAAATAAAATTTTAATGGCGTCCAGCCACACTCATCCACGTGTGTATTGTCTATGGCTACTTTCACACTACAGCAGCAAACTTGAGCAATTGCGATAGAAACCTTATGAACTGCAAAGCCGAAATTGTATACTGTCTGGCTGTTTACAGAAGAAGTTTGCCCATCCCTGATATAACCTACCTCTGGGGGTTGGAATGGGGAGTAAATCTAAAGGTTTCCAAAAATATAAAGTGCAGTTGAAGTGCATTACCCAAAGGAACCCTTTAATGAACAATTTTCAGTCTAAACTACATTTCCAAAAAGACTTGTTTAAGCAGTAAATGTAGTTTCAATTTCATAATCGTAATTTTTCTAGCTGACTGAGTAAATGATTGTGTTCACAATGGGGACGATTTTCTGGTGTTTGGACATTGATTAGCCCCTCTGGCTACTGTCGGACATTTATTTGCTGTTGAACGTTCGATGTATTTTTCCAGAACATCCTTTTCCCGATTCACAGTTACCTCCTTCTTTAAATCTAATATTTTATATACTTTATAGTTGAGGATTTTAAAAGATTAGCACATCAATGGCATCAGGCTTTTGCAGGCTGCTCTTGCAGTCACATCTCGTTTTTTCTGCAGCATCTCACCTCCCTGTGAACTCTGACAGCACTTGCTTTGTACCTCTCTTATAGCACTTAGCACATTGTTCTGTGGGGTGTAGCTATTTCTGTGCATGTTTCATATTCTCTATCAGATTTAGATGTAGGCCCTTGCCAGGGTCATATGGCATTTTGTATTTGCTAAGGTGCCCAGCACGGTGTTCTAGGCACATGGAAGGTACTATAAATATTTACCAAATAACTGAAAGATTGAACTGTTAGGAATATTTAGAATTCTCTGAGATAAGATAGGTGATCAGAAATCAGACAAGAAGTTGGGAACCAGCAAATACGGGAAAACAGAAATTCAAGTATGACAGAGTCAGGAAACGGGACAAATAACAAACACTCAGGGACTTCAAAATTGAAATGGTTGTACCAAGATGAGAAGGCTCATGTATCCTTGTGGAATCCTACCCCATTGTATAGCCTTTCCAGATCTCCGCAGTGGGAACCTGCAGGTCATTTTGGGGAGCTTTTAAGTATGTAACTTGGCAGGAGTGAAAAATGTAGGGTCAAGGATGAAAGTGAATCCTGAAACCGTCCCCTAGATGCTTTAGTCAGATGCATGGTACATCTAGGAATGTTTTCTAAGTGAGGTCAGTAGGTTGGAGGATGGCAGAGGAGTTAAGTTTTATTCTTATTTATTCACAGTTTGAAACATGTTTTAGGCACAAGCCACCTGGCAAAGGAAGATTTGTGTATTGTTTACTTCAAACAAACAAAATGAACCGAAAGCCTGGTTTGTCGATTGTTAAGTTTTCATCCTCAGAAATCACAGAATCTCCATTTGAAGGAGAGTTCAAAAATCATGCAGATACTCAGTATTGAAATCCCCTTTAAAACATCTTCACAAGTGTTTGTCCAAACTCTGTTTGAGATTGTCCCAGAATGCACTATTGTCCAAAGCAGCCAAATAGTGCTTGGCACAATTTTATTTTTTTCAACCTTGTTCCTCCTATTAGGCTGACATTGACCTTCCTGAGACTTTCCTAGGTTAGTAGTTCTTTTCCTAGTTTTTTTCCCTGGGAATCATGGAAGAGGTCTAATCTGTCTTCCACTTGTGAGACATTGTAATAGCTGAAGACAGCTCTTCTGTCCTCACCAGGCTTCTCTTTAGGCTTAAAAAGCTCTAGTTCCTTCCGCTGGGCATCCGTTACTATTTCTAGTCTTCATACCACCGTGGCTTATCTTCTTTGATCATAACTTCATTGTCTGTATTCCTCTTTAAATGTTATATCCAGTTCATGATGCAGCATTCTAATGTGGCCTGATATGCACTATCTTATCTATTATTGGACTTAGCTTTCTGGACATTCCCTTTATTTATGGCACTCTTTTCTCTCTCTTTCTCATTAAATCAGGTAAGGCAAGCTATTGCTACCTGTATGCTAAAATGTCCTGACATTCTGAATAATCAATCAATTTGGTGGACTGAGCTGCTAAACTAGTCCAATTTATTTAAAGATCTGTCTGGTTAAAAACAAACAAACAAACAAAAACCTGACTGGCATATTGTCAAGATGTAGTATCTTCTGGAACTTTGCAGGTCATTGCACATGCTAAGCTGTGTTAGATGTCAACCTACACTGGGAGTAACATGTTGCCTTTAGGATAAGAAACTTTGCAGATTCCCAGACAGGGCTGAGACCAGAAGTCTCTGAATTCTTGAATTATCAAGTTTCTTGATATTTCATTGCAGGGTATGCTATTTTTTTTAATGGGTTCTGTTGAGAGTTCCAAATAAACTCTCCTCCATGTTTAAAAGTCCTGGTTTGGGGACTGAAGTCTGAACTTTCTTCCTATCTTGTCTATTTCTCCCCTTCATGGTTATGCCATTGGCACTGCCCTATTCCCTGGGCTCCCATAAGAGTGGCAGAAATGCTCTTGTTCCCAGCAATGGTGACTTTGTCACAGTAGAGGTGCGCAGTGTCACAATTAACTGGGCAGGTGGAATTGAAAAACAAATAGCAAAAAGGTCATTTTTCTTACAGAAATTTCCAAACATGCAAAAGTAAACAATGATACCCGCAAAGTACTGTCATCCAACTTCAATAATTATCAATTCTTTGCCAATCTTGATTCATTGATACCCCAACCCACCTATATTCTTTTGAAGCAAATCCCAGACATCCTATTGTTTCAAGGTGAGATCCGTTCACCTAGTACATAATTGCTTCTCTGTCTATATGACCTCCCTCAACAAACTAGATCTTTCTCCTCCTTCATGTTTGTTTGCTTGACAGTTCAAGTTGCAGATGGGCAAGTAGGGGGACAATGTCTAATTTCCATCTTTGAATAGACATGATAATGCTTCCACCCCAGTCAACAGCAAGTGACACTTTATCATTGGCATTGGCTTTATAGCAAGGCTTTTAATGGCTTTTCCCATCTTTCTCACATGTGGGGTCTGGAAGGCTCTCCTCCAGAGTTGAACTCCCACAGAACACAATGGGCCATTCTTCCATGACATACAATGTTCAGCTCTTTATCCCTTGTCATTCAAAGCCATAAATGTCTGTGTTAGAAGATGTTCCTACATGAGTGGGCCCCAACCTTGGGGCTCTGAACAACCAGGGCTTCTCATAAATCAGAAGAGAGGTCTGGGAACTGTTTCCAGAGAGGATATACATTCACCCTCAATATGGTACAGGCTAAGCATCACGTTTCCGGGTTTTTGCTTATATTGTTATCAGTTTGGTGAGGTAAGCTCATGCTGATCAGGAGTCCTGCTTGGTAGTTATGGATGTCATTGATGGGAAAAAAAAAAAAAGGCAGGGGGAATTTTTTTTCTTCCACTTCTTCATAAGAGGAGGGAAATAATTGACCAAATTCTGTTCCGTGACAATTTTGCTCCTGGGATAGCATTTGAATTCTGGGCTTCTGTTTGGCCTGCCTTTAACCTCTGTAGAAAATTAAAATAAAATCCTTCTTATTGGTGCCTTAATCCTTCCCTTGCTGATTTAAATCAACTTTTCAAAGTATATTGTCATGCAGTTTTGTTATCATTTGCATTTAAATGTAGTGAATAAAGAACTCCCTGCTGAATCCCTTGGGAAATGTTGAAGCCCCAAATCCCAGTTTACCGGGTAAATCAAGCAGCTCTGAATATTCATAAAAGAGGCTTGAATGACTTCTCCAGATGGAATTTGCTCTTCCGGCCTGCACTCTTTTTGTTAAGATTGGTTCTTCCCGGGTTCACTTGTGGTTGTATGGAGCTCTGACCATGGACAGGGAAGGAGTGCTGGGGTGCTGGTAAGGACAGTTTCCAGACTGGGGCCTCTCATCATGGCCATGAGGGTCCTCTAATGTGTTTTTCTGGCAGTGCTCTCCTTCACTTGCTCCCATCCCCCATGTAGTACAACCCACAGTCATTTACACATATCCATTTCTTTTAGATGGAAAATAGGTTTATTTTAGCCTATTGTGATAAAATTTTTTGTTGTTGTTGTTTAAAACATTGTGCTTGAAAAGGCTGGGAAGGGAAAAAGGAGTAAGAAATGAATGGCTGATGAGGAATTGTTTTATTGTCTGACAGTGGCTTTGGGGTAAAATCTGAACTTTGGAAATTAAAAGGATGGGGAAGAAAAACAAAATCCAACTTGTCAATGAGGTAATCTCTCAGCTTCCTTTCTCCTTCCTTCCCCTTAGGCTTGAACTATCCCCAGAGGGTTCATGACCAAAGGCCTTTGTGGGAAATGAAACTACTTACAGATACTCTCCCTGGCCTGGAGAAGCCGGGAGAAAAAGTGGCATGACATTCCTAACACCAGGCAATTTTTCTGGTTGGTCCATGTTGTGACCAACCCTCTTCATCCTCTCCAATAAATAATCACTATAAACTAACATGACCTAACCTTTATTGGTTTATTGAGCACTTACTTTTTGCCAGGCATTGTTTTAATGCTCTTCTTATCTTATCTCATTTAATCCTTACAACAATCCTATTTTTTAAGGCTTTATTTATTTATTAAGAGAGAGAGAGAGAGTGCACATCTGCAAGCAGGGGTGAGGGTGGGGAAGGGACAGAGGGAGAGGGAGAGAGAGAATCTCAAGCAGACTCCCCACTGAGCGTGGAGCCCCACCCAGGGCTCAGCCTCCAGAATCTGAGATAATGACCTGAGCTGAAATCAAGAGTCCAACCCGTTTAACTGACTGAGCCACCCTTTACAACAATCCTATTATCATTCCCATTCAGCTAATGATCAGAGAGGTTAGGTAACGTGTGTCAAGCCACACAACAAATACATAGTGGGCAAATGTGTAGACCCAGATGCTCTGACTCTGGTCACTGTTTTAAGTGCTGCAAGATGCTGCCTTGCTCATTTGTTGGGTGAGAAGGGATGCTGAGCACTGTATTAGGGGCTGTGACAATGCAGAAATGGGCTAGGCCTCATCTGACACTTGCATCTACCAAGTGGGCCAGTGCCAGGGTTCGTGTGCAGAGAGGCCGGCGCTGCTCTGGGGATCCTGCCCATGGCAGCCAAGTGTGGATTCTGCAGCGCATCAAGGAGACCTGTGGACAAGTCCAGAGGACAGAAAAAAGAGCAAAAAGAAGGGCTCAGCCCAGAACCAGGAGACACTGGAGGGAGATAGAAGATTGGGAGCATTCAAGAAGGGCCCTGGGTGATGATTATGAACAGAGTGAAATAGCCATACTCACCTTTCTGCTAATTTAAAGGCACAGGGTCAGAGTGGACAGATAGAAATATAAAATTCTCTCCTTTTACATTGTAGTTGGCAAAAGTGTTCACATAACTATTCAGGAAACTCCCTCCCCTCACACTCTGTAAAATGAGTGTAATAATACCTACCTTACTGGGCTATGATGAGCATTAAATGAAGTAAAGTGAATATATTATAGGACCACCTTCTTTGACTGCCTGGCTTTCACTGTGGGCCCCAAGTGCCTTATTTCACCCCTTGCAAAATGACAGATCCTGCCCCTAAGGACTGAATGATGTAGATTTTACTCCATATTTTACAAAGAGATAGAAGGGTTACAGTGTAAATCACCAACAATTTCTAAAATGTCACACAAAATTCTAGGGGGGCGGAAATTTGGTTCTTTCCCTTATGGTAGCAGGTTCATCTCCCTTCTGCCAGCAACTGCCCCGCCCCCCACCCCCATGTCCTTCCCACAAAATGCCCTTGTTTCCTCCCCCCGCATCCGGCTCTTAGCTTCCTTGGCTCAGCTGTCCCTCCATCATCTTTCCAACCTCTCAATCCCTTGGCCAGCCAGCCTACCCCGCTCAGTAAACAAAAGCCATCCATCATATTCTGGCCAGCTCCATGCGGGTCCCAGCCATGTATAAAGATTATAAAGCCTGTCACATACAGCGTTTTTAACAAACTAGCTGGCCTCCAGTGAGCAATGGATAAATGTGGGTAGTACTAGCAATTGCTTCAGTGTCTTTCCTGTGATGTCTTTTTTTTTCCTTGAAAAAAATGGGGTTTATTGATTTTTAAACTGCAAATAGTCGTTACAAAAAGTTTTTTTTTCTTTTAAATAAATTCACACAAAGAAAGAGAAATAGAAGGTAGCAGTAGTGACCAGCAAGAGGAATAATAATTACATTCATCTTAATGTGTGTGCCAGTTCTGTTTGCATTAACATTGGAAAACTCCAAACCTGGAATCCAGAACCTCAAATCTGCAATCGTCGTGTCTTGAGATGGGCACGTTTTCCCGTGATGTCTTGCCGGGGCCCACACGCAGTCAGGCCAGAGGTCTACTTGCCAATATTAGTGGGGGATTTGGGAAACGACAGAAAGGCAAAGGAGGGTGGGTGATGACATCAGTGGATGCTGTGAGAGGACTAAGATTTCAAGAGAGGTCTGCAGAAGTGTGGACGTTGCCAGTGAGCATCCAGAAGTCACCAGGGAGGCAGCCTCCTGTCCAGCACGATTTGCCCTTCTCCTTTTTGTAATCACTAGTGGCTTACCTGTCAGTGAGAATAGAGCAAGTGTCCCTGCTGGGCAGAGCACCTCATTTAGATGAGAGCCCTTGGTAGATCCTGCAGGGTGAGGATCTGTGCCCCTGGTCTCCCCGCAGAACACTTAGCTTTTGCTGCTGCTGGAAAGATCTAGGGCCAACAGTCAGGTGACTTCTCATCCTCTGGGAGGGCTGGCAAGAGAACCAGGATTTGGGACCAGATTTTTGTGCCTGTCCTCACCCCATCACCCACTGGAACTAATGGTGACTTAGGGTAGAGAGAATCTCTGTAGAATGGAACATAATCAGATTTGCAGTTGGAATGACCTTCAGAGGTCATTCAGTCACTTATTGGATACTTTTCATGACAGAGAGCTCATTTCCAGTCTGTTTCATTGCTGGCAACTTTATTTATTAGAAAGCTTTTCTGTCATGAGCAAAAATCAATGTTCTTATAACTTAGGGCTGTTTGTCCTAGTGCTGTCTTCTGAAACTGCCAACCAGGCTCCGTTTAGCTTTAAGATCACCCCAGTGACCTAGCATCTAGATTGGGAATCTTGCACATCTTCGTAATTCAAATGTATAATTTTGTAGGATCTCCACCCAACAATTTGAAGCACAGTCCACCCCCCCTGCCAGAAGAAGGATTTGTGGGTAACATGTTAATGAGTTATTGCTGGGTATCTCTAATGATAGATCATCTGCTCTGCTCCCCATCAACCTCAATCCCTTTCTCCTTCAAAGAGCTATCACCCCCTGACATATTTTAGGGGGTGTTTAGTTGTTTACTTGTTTATTGACATCTCCGTGAGAACATAACCTTGTCCTGGTCTGTATTGGCCTGTACTGTATGCCCAGTTTTTAGAACAGTGTTGGAACTTAGGAAGAATTCAATATTTGTGGGAATAAATCAAGAGCCAAATCAGGATAGTGAAGGTCCCAGATCCTGTCAGTACTCATTTGAGCAATCTGGCGAAGGACAAATTGTCTCTTTCAAGACTGACTGCTATAGAAGCAATAGTCCTAATCCTGGACTCAGGGCACTTGGGTTCATTCCAGTTTTGTACTCATTGGCTGGGTGACCCTTAAGCTGATATTTTACTGCTCTAGGGCTTCTCCTCCTCATCTGTAAAGTGGGATTGACATTTTCTGCTTTGTTCAATTTCAGAGTTGTCCTGAGGATGAAATACAACTATATGTGAGAAAGAATTCTATAAACTGGAAGGCTCTATATAAATATGAGTTATTACTGTTAGGCTTATTATGATTGAAGATGTATAATCTTCATATAGCAAAAGTATATTTAGTATGAGAATGAATTTATCTGATTTTTGAGATGAATTAATTTCTGGAGCAGCTAGGGATCATACAATTTCTAGAGATGCTCTTTATGATTTTGCTTACCAACATCCTATCCTCACTACCAATACTTATTTAAGTGCTTACTAGGTGTAAACAATTTGTCCAGTTGCTGGAGGTACATCAGAGAATAAAACAGATAAAAATCCCTGCTTTCATGACATTTACAGTCTAGAGGAGGCAGAAAGACAATGAACAAAATAAATAATTATCTAGTGTGTTAGGTTAATAAGTGCCATGGAGGGCAACAGAGGGGAAAAAAAAAAGCACAACAGAGAAATAAGGAGTACCAGGGATGGGGATTGCAATTTTAAAGGGTGGTCATTGGAGATCTCACTAGATGGTGACATTTAAGCCAAGACTTGAAGGAGGTAAGGGATTCAGCAGTATGGATGCTGGGGGCAGAGCATTCCAGGCAGAGGGAACAGCAAGTGCAAAGGTCCTGAGGTGAGTGCTTCTCTCAAATGCCCAAGAGAAAAATAAGGAAACCAGTGTGTCTGGAGTGGGGAGAGATGGAGTGGTAGATGAGGTTAGAAAGATAATGGGTGGCCAGATTGTATAGGGTCATAAAGGACATTCTCAGGACTTTGGATTTTACTCCAAGGGAAAAGGGGAGCCATTTGAAGGTCTGGAAGAGAAGTGTGACATCATCTGACTTCACTGAATTATTCTGACTGCAATGATGAGACTAAACCATCAGGGATGAAAATAGAAACAGGAAAACCAGTTATATAGTTACTCCTAGTAATCTAGAAAAGAAATTATGGTAGTTTGCACCAAGGAAGTAAGGTGGGAAGATGTAATAAAATTCTAGATGTATTTTGTAGCAAGTTCCAATAGGATTTATTAATGGCTCTGTTTTGGTGAGAAAAAGGAATCAAGGATGAACCAAGGTATTTGGCGTGAGCCACTGGAAGAATGGAATTGCTATTAATGTGGTGCGACTGTGGGAAGAGCAGATTTGGGAGGGACTATCAGGGGCTCAGCCTTGGACATGTTACTTCTAATTCAAATGAAAATGTTGAGTAAGCATATACCACCAGGAGCCCAAGATACAAGTAAATAAATAACTTGAAAGTCATCAGCACATAGTTGGTATTTAAAGCCACGAGACTGATAATACTGAGGGAGTGAGTGTCCCCAGGGCAGAGGTCAAGGACTGAGTACTATGGCATTGCAGTGTTTAGGGACTGGAGACATGGTGGAGGGCGTGGGTTGTGTGGGGAAGAGGCAGCAACACTGACTTTGAAAAACAATCAGTGAAGCTGATGCAAGCATGCTTTGAAGGCGCACACACGAGTTGTTGTCTTTCCACAATGTCAGTTTTATTCAATCATAAAGCAAGGTTGAAGCAGGTTCAGGATTCTAAACTCATTGACATTGACATTTCGCTACGCATTTAACTTGGCTTCATTCACGTCACACAATGCAAAGCACAATACAAAGTCACACAACCAACAAGATACAACAAAGGGTAGAAGTTAATGAACCAAATGTGATGTCAGCCCGTGAGTACAGGTGAGATAAGGCCATGGTCCAGGTCAGCTCCTGACATGTGCAGCTTATTTTGTTCAAGCAGTAGAAAATCTCGGTTATATTCAGAGGTCAGTTGGGCAGAGCATTTGGTGGCAGTTGCGTTTTTGATGTGGTCAGATGTGAAAGGGTCAATGTCTAGAAAGTCTACCATTTGCTACAAAAGTTCTCCCCTTTTAAAGGAGTTTAACCAGCCTTGGACTTTTGCAGGCCTCCTCTGGCTCTGCTGGTATCAGTCCTGGGTACTGTCAGCCTGTGCTGGTTCTGGTGATATTTGGTCTTAGCTGTAATGCCCTTGGCTGCTTATATCATTGTTTGACATAAGTCACTGCTTGACAGGAGTGACTCCATCTTGCCCTCTACAGAGGCAGAGGGAAATCAGGACACTGTGAGGTGCTGGAAGCCAAGTGAAGCTGGTGCTTCAAAGGGGGGCAAGATGAAGTACATCAAACATTGATGAGAGGTCAACAAATATGAGCTCTGAGAACTGACTGTTGGTGTCTCAAAGCAAAGACCATTGAGGACTTTGACAAGAGCAGATTTGCTGGAGTGGTGGGGGCAGCAGCTGGATGGAGTGACCATAACAAAGGAAGAGGAGAGTAACTGGAGAGAGCAAATTTAGGTACTCTTTTGAGGAGTGTTGCTTTAGAAGGGAGCAGAGAAAGAGGGTATGGCTGGAGGGAGACATGAGTCAAAAGAACGTCTTTGTTTTTTATTATTTTTGAGATGGAAGAAATAACATCATGTCTGTATACTGATAAGAATCATCCAATGGATATGGAAAAACCAGTAACACAAGAAAGAGAGGAGAGAAATCTTGAAAGAAGGTTCTTGATTAGGTGAGAGGGGTGGGTCAAGGCAAAATGGTAGAGTTGGCCTTGCCTAGGGGCACTGAAAATTGACTTGTAGGAAAAGAGAAAGCAGGGAATAGGGAGTCACGTGCAGGAAGGTGGATAGATATGCTGGTGGAAGTGTGCAAAGATTCTCTTCTGAGAGTTCCTACTTTCCCAGTGAAATAGGGAGAAAGGTCATCAGGTGAGAGTGAGGACGGGGGAGCAAGCACTGGGGTTTGAGAAGAGAAGAGAAAAACGCAACAGGAGCAGAGATGGAACATGAATGATGTGGGGCAGGTGTTTCTCTAAGGGTTTTGGCACTGCCCTTGTGTGAGAGGAGCTCAGTGCTGCTCTCTGCTGCAAAATATTAGCTGCCCCATCCCTCCTTCAAGATTTCTTGGCCAGGTTTTTATCAGTTTTTAGGCAGAAGTTTTGAAATTAAAACTCACTTGTGATTCACTCAAATGATTCTAGGTTGTGGGAGCTATCAGAACTGTCACAGTCTTTTCGAAAATTGACTTCATAAAAAGATAAAAGGGAAAATGTTATGCTCTGACCCAAGCTGACCTTCAAAATGTTCCAGATTTATGCAGCATACATGGCTTAACTTTTCCTTTACATCATTAGTTAGGGTGTCAATCCTGGCCTGGGAGAGGAATTCTTTATTTCTTTTGTTTCAGATAAATGTGCTATCCTTTGCATTTCTCCCTGCCAAAGTGACTTTGGTTGATCTGGCCAGGCATCCCTAGCCTGAGTTATTTTATCTTTTTAAAAATTCCAAATGCTCCCTTGAATCACCACCTTTTAAACAGCAGCCAAGAGTCTCTTCAATTTTGGTTTTAAGTATAATTTGTATAACTACCATTAGAATCAAACAGCTAACAAGTATTCGTAAGGCAACTATGATGTACCAGCCGGGAAATCATAGTGTGCAATGACAGCTCTTCCATTCTTGGCATTAACGATATGCCAATGAAAGCAGGATAGGATGCCTTCTCAGGCTCAGCCACCTCATAATAAGGAAACTGAGGACTGAGGGAGTGCTGACAAGATCGGGGTGGGAAGATGACCTTGGCATGTGACATTTTCTCACCAGAAACACTAAAGCATATTCATTTTGGTCATTGAGATCTGCACGTCTCCCTCTCATTGCTGGCTGGTACCATGGGTGCGTTTGAGTCGCTGTTTTCATAGTGATGAACGTCACCTCTGATTTATAAGCAACACACACAGAGAAGGCAGCAATATTCCACCACCTTCTCTCACCACTGCTGCCCACAGGAACCACCCTGTGTGGTGGTTGCCCTCTGTCCCTGGGACCACCGCAACAGTGTTCTAAATAGTGATGAGTTTCTATGCATGGTTCTATAAAGCCTCAACTCTCCTTGGTTCATGGGTCCTTTTGGACCGTTGAGAGTTTACTTCAAGGACAGAAAGAGAAGTAACATTTTCTTTAATACCTACTCTGCACCAGGTGCTTTTGTCTATTTTGTCCCATTTAATTCTTACAGTGGCCCTGTAGAGTTGGTTTTATCCCCATGTTTACAAGCTGTGATGACCAAGGTGGTGAAGAGGTTATGTAATTTGATCGAGGTTGGACAGCTATAAAATCGAAGAACTTGGGTTCAAATTCAGGTCTTGGTGCGTGACAGAAAAAAAATAATAAAGAAATTTGGAAAACAGAAAAATGATTTTTAATTTCCATATTTCCTTCTGAGGAGCATGGATTCCAAGGGGCCACAGGTGTGAGGAGTTACCCTGAAGACCCCGTATTGTTCAGGGCCAAGGGGAGCACAGAGATCCAGGAGGAAGAACAGCTGGGGACCCGCAGTGCCCGAGGGAGGCAGCGTGAGAGGGTAGAGGGATGGCCAGCTGACAGGCCAGGAGCCTGCTGTGCACAGAGATGCCCAGTGGAAATTTAGGAAGGAGCAAAATGCTGTGCTCTGTGTGAGGTTGCTTCTCTCCTCCATCTCCCAACCCCCCTCCAGCAAAACCCTTCCTTTTCCTTGTGCTTCGTGACATGCACTTGCTTCGGGGTAATGGAATAGTATTGATACACTAACTCAGGGTTGGCTGGCATGAATAAAGGCTGCCCACAAGGGTCTGGCGAGCATTTTCAAAGTCTATTCTTTTTCAAATATTCACTTCATGAATATTTACTGAGTTCCTTCTCTGTGCCAGGCTTTGTTTTATGGTGCCAAAAATACAGTGATAAACAAGAATGAAGTCTCTGCCCTTATGTAGCTTGTACAGTAGTTGGGGGAGACAGACAATAAAAAGCGAACGAGGAAGTGTTATATGGGAAAAAATACAACAGAGAATTATTTTTAAAGTGTTGGGTAGAAATCTTGCTGAAAATTTTTTTTTAAAGATTTTAAAGATTCTATTAATTGGACAGAAAGAGACAGCGAGAGAGGGATCACAAGCAGGGGGAGTGCGAGAGGGAGAAGCAGGCTTCCCACAGAGCAGGGAGCCCGATGTGGGGCTCGATCCCAGGACCCTGAGATTATGACCTGAGCCGAAGGCAGACGCCCAACAACTGAGCCACCCAGGTGCCCCATTCCTGAAATATTTTTAACACGTGTCTGCTTTATGAAGCGAGAACTGAAAATCGAGAAGTAATGGTTTATGACATTTGTGTAACAAAGTTTTATTGATTAATTACCATGCCCAAAGTCCAGCTCTAGATCCTATGGTAAGTGGATTGAACGTGGATCCTCAAGGACCATCTGGTTAATAGGGGAGATGAGATGGGTTTGTTAGTAACTTCAAAGGTGATGAGGTAGTCAAACTGCTATAAACTTTCCAATGCAGTTGGCAGGAGTGCATTTCTTTAGGATCCGGAAATTGGTTGAGAGTGGGAGAAAGCCTTCCATAGACTCCACTCTGGGCCTTCACGTTGCTATAGCCCTGCCTTTTTAATGCGCGACCTTTGCTTCACCCAAATAAACATGTGCGCCTCTGTGTCTCCCAGTTTACAGGCCTGTCTCCCTGCCCACAGCTGGTCTCTTTCTTCTGGTACTCTTGACTAAGGTAGAAAAGCATAATGATCGAGTGCATGGTTTCTCAGCTCTGTCACACTTAGAGCTGTGTCCCCAGGCCGTAGTCTCCTTATCTGTAAACTGTGAATAACATTGCACCTGCTTTGTGGGGTTTTCGTGAAAATCAAATTAATTAATTTATGTAGAGTTATTAGAAGAGCTCCTGGCACATAGCAAATTTTGAGTTAGGTTTAGCAATTGTTATTCTGGTGTTATCTAAGTGTTCATTCTTATTATTTAAACTGACCTCATGTACCCTCAAGACCACCCTGCACCTCCCGAGCAGAGAGGCCACCAGTGCTGAGCCCTTGGCACTTGAGATTTTCAGAAAGGAGGTCTACTTTCCCTTGAGACATATGAAACCACAATGCAGTGGTATTTGAGATGGACCTTGGAGATGGGGAGGATGTAGGTATTTGGGAATGGCAGAGAAGGAGGGGGAAAGCTATCCTATACTCAGAAGAGAACTCCAGGAGCAAAAGAACAGAAGCCAGGCATATTGGGAGGCACTGATGCACTGAGGGAGATGATTTGCCCGAAGACTGAATGCATGAGGTCAAGACCAAGAGATAGGTGTGGAAACATTAGTGGACAAATTATGGAGGCACATGAACATTAAGGTTGTTGGTGTTAGACTTTACCTTACAGGCAAACAGGGAACTAATGTGGATTTTTAGGAAGCCACATTTATTCTCTGCTATAATGTAGGTGTGTAGGTGTAAGGACTGTTTACCCCAACTTTAAATAACCCAAAGCTACTGTAATTTTTTGAGTTATTCATTTTTTCCCCACTAGTTTTATCTATTAGATTCTCCCCAGGGATTGGTCAAGAAAACCTAAGTGAATTAATTACCTACAATACATATTCCAAATCAAGGGTATTCCATATTTTCTCAGTAAGAGGTTGTAAAAAATATGGGTGCCTGGGTGGCTCGGTCGGTTAAGCGCCTGCCTTTGGCTCAGGTCATGATCACCCTCTACCTTTCCTCCCCAGCCCCCCACTCGTGATCTCTCTCTCTCATTCTCTCTCAAATAAATACATAAAATAAAATCTTAAAAAAAAAAAGAAGTTGTAAAAAATAGATAGGAGTTTTCCATACATAAACCCTTAGGGCGATAGATGACATTTAAAACAACATTTAATTCATGTATTTATTTACTCTTGCATATTTAACATTATATACCATATGAAATAGTATATTCATTTATAAATATTGCCTGTCTTCATGATATTTCATCAGTTTTATTCAAACTCATCACGGGCATTCAAACTCATCAACCTCCATGTCTTTGTCACTGCTAAGTGAATTTTAGAATCGTCTAGTAGTTTTCCAGAACACGATATCTTCATGTTTGTGTAAGTGGTTTGATATAAAGCCCTTTTTGCATCTGTGTATAATAAAATTTTATCCTAAGCTACAAGTGTCCATTTGCATAACATAAGGGCAGTTTTGATTTTTCATTTTTCCTAGCTGCTCATAATTTCCATGAAATAGCTAATACTGTATTGCTTTTTTTTATTGGTAAAGAATTTTTAATTTAGTGCAAAATTTTGACACAATAAGGTCAACTAAAAAAGGCAGGATACATAACTATATAAATATAGTATGACCTCAGCTATGAAAAAATGCCCAAAACAGTTATATTTCTTTAAGAGGTAATTTTTAAAAAGCTTACATACAATATCCAACCCGGTTATCACGAAGTTATAACCCCAGAACGAACGATTAGATGTGCATTAAATTTCTTTGCCTTGCTTTTTACCAATTTCATCAAATGTTTTCTGCAAGCACCCAAACTTAGCATAGACTGTGGTTGTTTTGGGTGAAATAACTTCCCCTAATACATAACTGTTCGAAATAAAATAATTGAAGGGGTGCCTCAAAATATTAGAGATTTTGTAAAGATTTATACATAAGATAGCTTTCTCTCTCTTTTTTTTTTAAGATTTTATTTATTTATTTGAGAGAGAGAGAACAAGCCAGGGGAGAGGCAGTGGGAGAGAGAAGCAGGCTCCCCGCTGAGCAGGGAGACCAACGTGGGGCTCGATCCCAGGACCCCGCAATCATGACCTGAGCCAAAGGCAGACGCTTAACCAACTGAGCCACCCAGGTGCCCAAGCTTTCTCTTTCCTAAGGATATTTTCGACACTGTATGTTTGGACATATATGGTCTCTTCTCTCCCATTGATAATGTTTGGTCTTGTGATCCCTTTGCTCACAGATTTTTTTCTTTCTTTCTTTCTTTTTTTTTAAAAAACCCCAGCTCTTTATTTTTTTAAAGATTTTATTTATTCATTTGAGACACAGAGATACAGAAAGAGAGAGAGAGAGCATGAACAGGGAGAGAGGCAGAGGGAGAGGGAGAAGCAGGCTCCCCGCTGAGCAGGGAGCCTGATGCGGGGCTCGATCCCAGGACCCTGGGATCATGACCTGAGCCAAAGGCAGACGCTTAACCATCTGAGCCACCCAGGCACCCCCAGATTTTTTTCTAAGTGGGTATAGTTTTTGCTTAAAAGATAGTCCTTTAGGAAACAAAATGCTACAGCAGAGTTAAACAAAATCCAAAAAGTTTCAGTTCCCTAGAACAGTCCTCACAGTGGGCATCAGGTATGTGTCTTCCTTCCCAGAGCTTCCCTGACATAATGGCTCGGTGCCTTCCTTCTGTCCTCTCAGCACCCAGGACTTAACTCCTCCGGGCGCCCATCATTGGCTTCAGATACACCCATTGACTTGTCTGGGTCTCTAGACACTAGTTGTCTTGAGGGCAGAGACTGTCTTGTTCACGACCTCAGTCCCTGGCCTAATGCCTGAAGGCATAAATAATGTCACACAACCTCCTGTGATAGAGGATCATTCCAGTATCTTAGAGAGTTGGTTCAAATTTCAGATGATGCCATATGCAGACTTTAATGTTTGTTGTTTCCAACTATGTGCACACATTCAGATAGTTCCCATCTGTCGTCTAAATGTCTGGGTGGCCAAATCTCATACACGGGGTGATAAATGGAGGACAGGCAGGGCCTGCATCTTCAATGTAGAGGCTTCTCTGAAAAAAAAAATCCAGGCTCAGCCTGTATGTTTACATCACAGGGTGCTGGTTTGGGGCCCGGCCACACCCCTGTCTTCACAGAAGATGTGTCCATTCAGCCTGTGTGTAGACCAGTCATCTGCTTTGAGTTTGTTTTATCTCAACTAGACCTTCGCCTGCCTCCTTCCAAGGTTGCCTTCCCTAGGTGTATTTTTAGATGGTTAGATAGTTGGTGGATGCTTTTCCAGGAATTTCTGCCATCCGTGGGTTGTAGGCCATTGGTTCAGCCAACCTCCGCCATCCATTGCTCCCGGTTTCCACACATGCAAGCACATTCACGCACATAGATAGCCAGGGGCTACGATTCTCACAGGATATTTGTTGCATAGACTTCTTGCTGCTGTGGTCTTGGTCACAGTTTATATACTGTGTCCTGCCCGGTGCTCTGCTCTGTTGGACCTCATGACTGGCAGGGTACCAAATACATACCATAGACGTTCATCTTTAGTGCCTTCCTTTGCATTTCTGTTATTCTCAGCCAGGAATGTCAGCGCTTTCTGCCTCAAGGCAGTGAGAGACACTCACTCTCTGGGTGGGGATGTGATTTGGGGAATTCTTACAGAGTCCAGAGCATCAACATTAGGGCATAATGGCACAGAGCCCGGACTCCAGAATCAGATGCCTGGGTTTGAATATTGATTCTGCCATTGACCAGCTATGTGATCTGGAGCAAGACTCTTAGTCTCTCTGTGCCTCCATTCTCTCATTGTTGACTGGTGACATAATAGTTCCAACTCCTAGGAATTCTCCGAGGGGCTTAGAACAATACCTCATACAGAGTAATGGTTAACTTTATTTTATTTTTAAAGATTTTATTTATTTGAGAGAGAGAGCGAGCACATGAAAGGGGGGAGGGACAGGGGGAGAAGCAGACTCCTTGCTGAGCAGGGAGCCTGATGCGGGACTCGATCCCGGGACTCCAGGATCATGACCTGAGCCGAAGGCAGTCGCTTAACCAACTGAGCCACCCAGGCGCCCCATAACGGTTAATTTTAAGTGTGAGTTACTATCATCTCATCTACTTATTTTTTATCGAGCTAAAATAGTAGCTGTTATTATTATAGATGATACTGGCTCTGGTCAACCGGAAAGGAACTGACGGCCATGACCAGCCCAAATTGGGTTATCCTTCCCCAGCCCCCTCCCCTGCACAGTAGGGCTTAGTCTCTTGCTGGTAACTTTGTCCTTTCTCTGCTTGCAGAGGTTGGGAAAGGGAATACCAGGGCCTGTCAGTCTTCCATCCAGAACAGGAATCATGTGAATGCCTGTCCCCCTGGTTATTTACATAGTCAATTTCTTTCTCACTCATCCGTATTACAACTAATCCTTTGACCCCATTTCATCTCCCTCTCATTCTTCCTAATGGTTGGCCCAGGTTCTCCTTATCTCTCTCCTGGACCGTTAAAGAAGCTTCCCCACCATCTTCTCCACCTCTAGTTCCAACATTCCCATCCAGTCCTCACACTTCTTCCAGAGTGATCTTTCTAAAACAAGTCTCATTATGTTTCTTCTCTGCCGAAAGCCTCCAGTGGCTCCCTATTACCTGCACAATCATGTAAGAAGACACCACTTGGCTTTCAGAACCTCCTACAACATGGCTATAGGCTCACCTCCCCAAGCTCCTTTCCTGTGCACCTTCTACTCCAGCCAGAAGGAACCAATCCCTGTATCTCTGCTTCCTTCTTTTACTCCAGATATTTCCTTTTCCAAATGACTTCTCCCGCTACTTCTAACTGTTGAATTTCCATCTTTAAAATTTAGGATGGGGGACGCCTGGGCTGCTCAGTCAATTAAGCGTCTGCCTTCGGCTCAGGTCATGATCCCAGGGTCCTGGGAACGAGTCCCGCATCGGGCTCCCTGCTCAGCGGGGAGCCTGCTTCTCCCTCTCCTTCTGCTGCTCCCCCTGCTTGTGTGAGTGCCCTCTCTCTCTCTCTGACAAATAAATAAATAAAAATCTTAAAAATAAATAAATAAAATTTAAGATGAGATATTAGTTTTTAAAAATGAGACTTTTTCCCCAAGATCCCCCACCCCCCAGCACACTACCCCTCCAGTCAGAACTTTTTTTTAAAGATTTTATTTATTTGATTTTTTTTTAAAAGATTTTATTTATTTATTCATGAGCGACAGGGGGAGAGAGAGAGAGAGGAGCAGAGGGAGAAGCAGGCTCCCAAGGAGCAGGGAGCCCGATGCGGGACTCGATCCCAGGACCCCGGGATCATGACCTGAGCCGAAGGCAGACGCTTAACCATCTGAGCCACCCAGGCGCCCCAGAAGTTTTTAGCCTCTCTCATACTACCAGTAATTTGTTTATATCTCTGTGATAATGCTTAACACGGACTGCCTTGGGATATTCATTTTTACCTTTACTTATTTCAAAACTGTTTTCAGATGGCTAACAAAAATGACATGGTAATATTTGTCAAAACTCATTGAATTGTACACTTAAGATGGGTTTATTTTATCGCATGCAAATTATACCTCAATAAAATTGATTTTAAGAGAAAAATACGGTAAAAGCAAAGGAGAATAAAAATAAACACATGGGAAATTAAAATGAGGGGAAATAAGGATGGAAAAATAAAATAAATCTGGGGTAAAATTAGTATAAACATGCAGGCCATAAATTTCCATGGGCTAAAAATTTGCCTCTGATTACATTTCCCAGCAGCCAAAGGAAATAGGGAATTATGACCAGAGAAATAGAGATTTTCCTAGTTCTGAAACTTGAGCAAAATCTTTCTCATGGTTTCTTATGAAGAGAACGCTATGATCTAAAGGAAAGCTTTCTCAAGAATAACCCTATGTTAAGCCCCATAAGGAGTTATATAGGATCGTTTCTTAAAACATCTCTCAGTTTAAGTTGCTGGCAGAACATCAAAGTGCAATTAAGAAAACAGTCCCATAAGGGACTAAAATAGTGCAGTTCAAATGCACAGCTTTCTAATGGTTTGGCTAGATTAAGAAATAAAATTTAAAATAACTACAGAAATGGATGGATTGCTTATCCATCAAGAAATCCTTTGAATTAATATGAATATATCATAGTATATTTTTCTTAGTATTTGAGAGTGGTTAAAACTATAGTTTGTGGGGCACCTGGGTGGCTCAGCTGTTGAACGTCTGCCTTCGGCTCAGGACATGATCCCGGGGTCCTGGGATCGAGCCCCGCATCGGGCTCCCTGCTCAGCAGGGAGTCTGCTTCTCCCTCTCCCACTCCCCCTGCTTGTGTTCCCTCTCTCGCTGTCAAATAAATAAATAAAATCTTTATAAAAAAACAAAACAAAACTGTAGTTTGTGACTTCTGTTATCAATCAAGGACAGATCTTTGTTTTTAAAGCTGTGTTGTTAGCTGCATACACATTTGTGATTGTTATGTCTTTGTGTTGAATTGAACCTTATATCATTATGTCATGTCTCTTTTTATCCCTGATAATATTCCTTGGCCTGAAGTCTACTTCATGTGAAGTTGATATAGCTACTCCAGCTTTCTTTTAGTTAGTGTTTGCACAATTCTTCTTTATCCTCTTACTTTTAACCTATGTTTTTATATTTTATATTTATATTTTATATTTTAATATATTTTAGGTGGGGTTCTTGAAAATGGTATAGAATTGGGTCTTTAAAAAAAAATCCAGTCTGACAATATCTCTCTTTTAACTGGTATATTTACATCACTCACATTTTTTTTAATTTTTTATTTTTTTTAAGATTTTATTTTTAAGTAATCTCTACACCTAGTGTGGGGCTCAAACTCACAACCCTGAGATCAAAAGTTGCATGCTGTACTGACTGAGCCAGGCAGGCACCCCTATATCACTCACATTTAAGGTGATTATTGATATAGTTAGATTAAAACCATGTTACCAAATTACCATCTTTTTTTTTTTTTAAAGATTTTATTTATCTGACAGAGACACAGCGAGAGAGGGAACACAAGCAGGGGGAGTGGGAGAGGGAGAAGCAGGCTTCCCACCGAGAAGGGAGCCCGATGTGGGGCTCGATGTGGGGCTCAATCCCAGGACCCTGGGATCATGACCTGAGCTGAAGGCAGACGCTTAACGACTGAGCCACCCAGGCGCCCCACCGAATTGCCATCTTGCTTCTTGATTTCTACTTGTTCCAATTGTTCTTTGCTTATATATTTTTTTCTACCTTCTTTAGGTTTAATTAGAATTTTTTCTGCAATTCTATTTTTATTTCCCCTCTTGACTTATATATACTAGTGATTGTCCTGGGGCTTATAATACATATTTTAAAATAATCTAAGTCTACCTTAAAATAATATTATACCACTTCAAGTGAAATATAAAGACCTGGGGCGCCTGGGTGGCTCAGTCATTAAGCGTCTGCCTTCGGCTCGGGTCATGATCCCAGGGTCCTGGTTCTCCCTCTCCCACTCCCCCTGCTTGTGTTCCCTCTCTCGCTGTGTCTCTCTCTGTCAAATAAATAAATAAAATCTTAAAAAAAAAAGAAAAGAAATATAAAACCTTATAACAGTATATTCCCAATTCCTTCTTCCCATCCTTTGTGCCATTGTTGTTATATATTTCACTTTTGCCTATGCTACAAACATCATAGCAACACATTGTTACTTTTTTTTTTGCTTTAAACAGTCAGATATCTTTTAGGACAACTAAAAATGGGAAAAAATCTGTTCTTCCTTTTTCATTTCTGTGTGTTGATTCAAATTTCTTTTCTTCTTCTTTTTTTCTTTTAGATTTTACTTTTAAGTAATCTCTGCACCCAATGTGGGGCTTGAGGTCACAACTCCAAGATCAAGATTTGCATGCTGTACCGACTGAGCCAGTCAGGGGCCCCTATATATTAAAATTTCTGACCTATATTTCTTCTGCCTGAAGAACTTCTTTTAACATTTCTTGTAGAGTAGGTCTGCTAGTAGTGAATTCCCTAAGTTGTTTATCTGAGGAAGTCTTTATTTCTCCCTCACTGTTGAGAGCTATTTCTGCTGGGGATAGAATTAAGAATTGGTTTTTGGATGTGGGGGTTTTGTTTGTTTGTTTGTTTGGTTGGTTTGGTTTGTTGTTTTTGTTGTTGTTTTGCTTTCTGCACTTTCATAATAGCACTCCATTGTCTTCTTGCTTAAATGTACAATAAGAGTGTTTTAACTCTTAGCCTTGTTCCTGTGTAGGTAATGAGATAATGTGTCTTCCCTGGGTGACTTAAAGATTTTCTGTTTGGGCTTTCTGGATCTGTTATGATTTGGTGTGTCTCACTGATGTGGAAAATTCTTGGCCATTATTTCTTCAAATATTTCTTTTGTCCATTCTTTCTCTTTTTTGGATTCCATATACACATATATTTAATACTGTGTATTTAATATTGTCTCACATCCCTCAGATTTAGTCTGTTTTTTTGTTTTTGTTTTTGTTTTTATTCTTTTTCCTTGTTTCAGTTTTGGTAATTTCTCTGACCTATTTTCAAGTTCACTCATTTACTGATTCTTCCTTCAGCTATGTCAAATCTACTGATGAACCCATTGATAATATTCTTTATCTTTGTTCCTGTGTTTTTTATTTCTGGTATTTTCATTGGATTCTTTCTTATAGTTTTTCAACTCCGATGAAGTTATCTATCTGATTTTCCATGTTGTTTGCTTTTTCCATTAGAGCATTTAACACGTGAATTATAGTTATTTTAAATTCCTAACCTGATAACTCCAACATCTGTATCAGTTATGAATCTGATTCTAATGATTGCTTTTTCTCTTTTGGCTTTTTTTTTTTTTTGCCTTTTTGTATGCTTTGTAATTTTTTTTTGGAAAGTCAGATGTGTTGTATAATACAGTAAATAATGAGGTTAGTTCATATTTTTTTATGCTTGACAATGAACACACCTTTCCTTTTGGTTGACCTGTAGGGTAGGGAGTTAATGTTAGCCTACTCAGAAGTTAGGTGTGGTTTGAAGTTAGCCTGGCTTTGTTGTTGCTGTGGTTAACTCTTAGTGCACCAAAGGCTTCAAATCCCTCTAATAACTTCTGTTTATGGTTTGGACTATTTTGTGAGTTTTTTGTCAGTGTCTGTTCTCTGCTTGACTTTTAATCTTCCTGCTTGGATTTGGGTCTCCCTTTGTATTACTACAGAGAGAATCTGCCTTTTGTATCTCTCCTAGCTATATTCCAGTTTTGTTTTTTACTTGATGCTTGTTAGTGTGGAGAAGGTGGGTGTGTGGGGGCCATTCTCTGATGTCCTGATTAAGCCTCAGCTGTAGGCAGGTACTATCCGTCTGGGACGCAAGGCAATAGCTTTCTCAAGTGTTCTTACTCCTCCTCCAGATGTAATGCTGCCAGCAGCATGCATTTCTGCCCCTCTACCAGAGGTAGAGTTCTCCCTTTTTTTCCTATTCCCTTACCCCAAGTTCTGTGAGTTTCCACCAATGCTCTGACACAATTGTTTTGCTGCCCTTCCTGCTCAATATCCTCTTCCTTAGAGAAGACAAGGGAGGTAGAATTTCAGCAGTGGTTGTTGTTCTCCCTCAGCCAGTACCATGAGAGGAGCTTTCTCCCTAATCTTCTCTGGAAGACCTTAGTGGGATTCCTAGAAAAAAGAATTTATAAGGGAAACCTTATTTTTGATAGTCAACTGAGCAGAATTGGAGTCCTCCTATGAAAGTTAAAGATTCCAAATAGTTCTTAGGCCCGTAGAGATTGCCACTCTACCTCAGCATGGAAAGGGCTGCTGGGGCTCCTGTAGACAGGCCATGATATTTATTAGAAAATATCTTCCAAGGTTTATCTTCACTCTAACCACCACACAGTCAAATGCCTCTTCAAGATCATAAAGTTCTAAAGGGGGAACAGTGGGTTCCATGTTTGGATTTCATGGCACAGTAAAATTAAAACAACAACAAAAAATCATTAAGAGGATCAACATCAGGTTCTCAACTTCTTATTTTTCAGACCAAAAAGCACTCATTTTGCTATCACATCATTTCAGTATGAAAAACATTTAATATCACTCCCCTCCTCAAACTACAAATGATGTAGTCTTGGAATAGTGACCAATCCTTCACTTGGAATGAATTTAACCCTTTGAAAAACTCGGTAAGGTGAGCTTAACTTTTTATCTTTATCATGATAGATCAATGGATGCTTAGTTATGGACAAGCACAAGCCCTCGCCTAGTGCTCATGGGCTTGCTGCAGAGCTTACCTGCCTTTTCATGTAGTTCTGTTTTCTGTATTTTTGTTGTGACCTCCTGGAAAGCAGGATCATGTCACATTCACATTTGTTTCTCTAACTTGACCCCCAAATGTAGCCTATGTAATAGGTGTTCAGCTAATGATAATGATTAATATTAATATTAATTATTAATACCATAATATATGTGTATATACATATATGGTACTACATATGTATGTGTGTATATACATTGCTAATAAATGTTAGGTGAGATGGACTGAAATCTTGTCATGCCCTCTCTAGCACTCCTTAGATCCTCTTCCAGTACCTCCCTAAGCCCACCTGGAAGGATGCAATATTTACTTTTATTTCTTTTCATCTTTTTTTTTTTTTAGATTTTATTTATTTATTTGAGAGAGAGAGAATGAGAGAGAGAGAAAGCACATGAGATGGGGGGAGGGGCAGAGGGAGGAGCAGGCCCCCCGCCGAGCAGAGAGCCCGATGCGGGACTCGATCCAGGCACTCCGGGATCATGACCTGAGCCAAAGGCAGTCGCTCAACCAACTGAGCCACCCAGGCGCCCTATTTCTTTTCATCTTAATGGCATTTAGTGAGTGCCCACTTTGAGCAAGGAGGTTTTTTTTTTTTTTTAGATGCTGTAGGAGATAAAAGGATAAACAAGAATTTTGCCCTTAAGTGGTTTATAATTATTATGTACAGAGGTAGTTAAAATACTAAGCAGAGTGTGATCAATGACCTAATTATGAGTACAGAGAGCCACGGGAACAGTGAAGAAAATGTTCATGTGCCCATTTACTCATAAATACTCTGAGTGGCTGCTTTGTTTTGGACTTAAGGTGGAGGGAGGAGAATAAGCATGAGTTTTGCTTTGATGGATGGTTGCAAAGAAATAATGGGATGAAGGTGTAAAGAAATAACAGATGTGGACAGAGCATGGTTGGGCAAGGAGCTCAGAGGGGGGAACAGCTACTTCTTCCTGGGGATGAGGGAATGGCAGGCGGTCAGAGAGGTGATTAATGTTGACTTGGGGAAATCTGGAAACGTTTCATCATGTTAGTGGCACTCGAGCTGTCCTTGAGGCTGGACAGAACTTGGACCTCTGGTTATAGAGGAGGGGAGTTGGTCCCCCAGAAACAGCCTGGGCAGAGGCACCGGGTGGGACAACTATAGGTCAGGATCAGGAAATACAAAGTCAGGACACAGGGAACAAGGTGTATGGAGTGGAGGGAATGGGGCCTAGAAGGTATGACTGGAGAGGTTGGCCAGACAGAATTAGAGTGTGGCTGGCAGGGAGCAGGTGCTTAATAAATACTTGTCAAATGATTGGTTAAGAGAATGTCAGCATCAGACATGGGTTGTTGTTGTTTTGTTTGCTTATTTATTGCAGTAGCTAATGGTGATGAACTTTAAATAGGGAAGTGGTATGACCATGTTATGATGGCAGCTCTGTGGAGGACACAAGAGAGAGAAGGCCAGCCATGGGCGGGATCGGAGTTAGGAAACCCTGGTCATTGTCCTAAGTTGTCCTCCCTGCCCCCAGTCCTGGAAGGCCTGATTCTCTGCCTCTGTGAAAACCTAGGCTGGAACACTTCCCTCTTTTGAAATGTTTATGGGTCAAGGAATGTAGGGCTCAAGTTAAATGCAGGGTGTGCTTAAACACACACTGGGAACATCAACACACATCCTATTCCCAGGGAGGGGGCTAAGGATCTCCTGGTTGCATTTGTGTCAGGGTGGGTCTGGCTCCCGGGGAGGACCTGGGGAGGTGACATGTAGCATGACTGTCGGCCCTGACATCTGTACGAGCCTCTAAGTGTCCTAGGCTTGATGATTCTCCCCTTCCTGCCTCCTAGAGGGAAGATGGAAAGCCATCTGATGTTCCTTTCTTAGCACTCCTCATCTATTTCGTATTGACATCAATAAACAATAAAATCACAGGATTCAGATTAAGTAAATCTATTTTCCTTGCATGTGGTACAACACAGTTTGAAAATAAAAAAACAAATCAAATGCTCTGAAAGCAAAACTAATGCAAATTAAGGTCTAGAGAAATCCATCAGCATCTGAGCATTTATTTTGCTTTCCTCTCCCCTTTAAATTAAACTAACACGATTTTCCAAAGCTCAGATGTGAATCACAGCCCCTTCTGGAATGAATGATTATGACTCTGGCCTAGTTTAAACAGATGATCCCCCACAAGTGTGGGGAGAGAGGCTCTTCTCCATGGGGTAGGAGGTGCTCAGACCTTGGCCTCTTGTGGGCAAACTACCAGATGTAGAATTGCCCAGGTGAGGTAGCCTGAAGCCAGGGGAGTGCAAACAGACCCACGCAGAGTCTACCTTTCTTTTTGATGAACCCATCACTTGTGCTTTCTTTAATTTTGTGAATGCTTCTCATTAAATTTTTTAGTGGTACTACAGTGTATAGAGAACTGGTTCAGACCCTCATCCCCAGATGTGTGACCTTGGGAAGGTTACTTAAATTCTCTGAACTGCAGTTTCCATCCCTATGATTTGGGGACAATAATACACAGCACCTGGAGTATTGCACAGGGTTATATGATATAATACATGAAATGTATTTAGCAAAGTGGCACATAGTGAGCGCTTAACAAAAGATAGCTTTTCCTTATTATTAATAAAGAGTAAAGTTCAACTATCTTGAAGGAGAAGGCAGAAGTTTTAGAGTAATCACGGATCCTTATTCCCTGGCTTTCTGTAGTGTGGAGTTTATTTCTCAGTCATCACTGTTGCTGCTTCTGCCTTATCTCTGTCTTTCTGGTTTGCTAAGCATCTCTCTCCTAATTTGTTTCACCAGCCAACGCCCAGCAGCCTGGTTCCTTGGGAAGCATGTCTTTGTTACCTGTTTCAAATGTCTCGTGAACTGCCCCTTATTTCTCTGGAGAAGCAGGCAGAGCATTCATAGCTAACCTTTTGTTTCTTTAATCTCGCAGTTCCTTGCATAGGAGAGAAGAAATTGGGGAAGCCCAGCTCCCTCTTTCCTTGCCCTCCAGCCACCAGCAAACTCAGCAGAGCTCAAAACACCACAGAGTTTCGGGCCTTTTCGGCTCCTTGGATTTATGGTTTCAGGAAGTTTGTCTCATGCTCCAGGTGGCTGAAGGCATCAGTCAAAATCAATCTCTCTCTGTTTCTCTCCACCTTCTGCTCCCCCCCCCCCACCACCCTGTGGAAGGCATGGGGGAAAATCCATCCTAAAATGTTTTTCCAGGCAGGTTTGCTCTTCCTAAGTAAAAACACGTCCTAGGCACTGCAGTCAGGTGCCCCACACTTGCTCACCTGCTGATCCAGAGGATATTTACCGAGCACCCCCTGCGTGCCTGCACCCCATGACGCTCTGGGCATCGTGGAGAGCATACTGGGCTCTGCAGGAGCTGTCCAGCCTGCCTGCTGGCGGAGGCATGGAAGTTCAGGCAGGGATTTGGCCTTTCAGAGCATCAGGATTATTGTGAGCTCTCCAGCACCCTGTTGTTCTAGTTTTCCAGCCAATACCTGAGATGCAAGAGGCGGCACGTATTTTTCTGGGGATGTTATTTCATTCTCCCAGGATTAACAAGTCCCAACCACTCCTTCCCCTCAACCATACCTCTTCCCCTTCATTCTCCTCTCCCCAGCACACTTGCTAAATTCAGCGTTGTCTCGGAGGGTTTTCAGTTTTCTCTCTGCAGAAGGTAAAATGGAAAAGGAAGAGGGGACGGGAGCTCACAATGACTGGGTTTCTGCTCCGGGTCAGGAACTGCGCCTGCCTGATGATTTACTGCTCCTGGAACCCAGGTCTGTCTGAAGCCCAAAGTCAGAATCTTGCAGCTACAGCCCCTGCGCGGGGCGGGGAATGCCTGCGCGCACGTAATGGGCGGTGCTAGGCGAGGCTTAAAGTGAGCACTACGGCTCTTCCCAGTTTCTTTTTCCCCCACCCTGAGTCCTTGACCTGGAGAGTCTGGGCACTCTTCTGCTTCAGCTCAGAGCGCAGCCGTGTGTCTTGGACAGACGGGGCATTAAGGACACGAGGTCTCTGGCTGTCTCCCCAGAGGGATTTCTATTTCCTTTCACATGGCTTCGTGGGTTCCACAGCCAGAATGCCCAAGTTCTAATCCCAGCTCTTCTGTTTGCTGGCTGTGTTACCTTAGGCCAAGTACTTAAACTCTCTGTGCTTCAGTTTCCTTTTTTACGAAGAAAGTAATAATAAGAATACTATCCTCATTCCTAGAGTAGTCAAATTCATAGAGACAGAAAGTGGGGGCGGTGGAAGGATGGAATGGGGAGTTATTGTTTAATGGGTACAGACTCTCAGTTTGGGAAGATGAAAAAGTTCTGAAAATGGATGGTGGTGATATTTGCACAACAATGGGAGTATCCTTTTTTTTTTTTTTTAAAGATTTTTATTTATTTATTTGAGAGAGAGATAGTGACAGAGGTAGTGAGAGAGAGTATGAGCAGGGAGGAGAGGGAGAAGCAGGCTCCCCACTGGGCAGGAAGCTAGATGCAGGACTCGAACCCAGGACCCTGGGATCATGACCTGAGCCAAAGGCAGACTCTCAACCGACCAAGCCACCCAGACGCCCCAATGTGAGTATCCTTAATGCCACTGAACTGTACACTTAAAAATGGTTACAGTGGTAAGTTTTATTTTATGTATATTTTACCACAATAGTAAAAAAAAAAAAAAAAAGAGGGGTGCCTGGCTGGCTCAGTGGGTAGAGCATGTGACTCTTGACGGTAGCACATGCGACTCTTGATCTCAGGGTCATGAGTTCAAGCCCCACGATGGGTGTATTGCTTATATTAAAAAAATTTTTTTTTTTTGTAAAAAAAAAAAGAGTATCTTCCTCAGAGGATTTGGGGGAAGCTTGAATGAGATAATGCATTTAGAACAGAGCCATTGTAAATGCTCCATAAACAGGAGCTCTTTTGGGCTCCAACCTTGCCTTTTCTAGGGAAATCCTTGAAGCCAGGGGCACAGCTCTGTAGCACACACCTGTCTCTTGGCTCAGCGTTGCATGAGCAGGGGGTTTCACAGTCACCTTCTAGAGCAGCTTCCTGTGCGTGATTCAGTAGCTGCCAGGATGGGCTGGTGACTGTGCATTTTAATGGAAGAGCTCTCACTGCCCATGTCAAGCACCGAAGTTATAAATGGAACACTGCTTGCTAAATCACCCCATTTTACACATACTCACTCCATGAGTTGCCAGCTCTGACGTGTGGCTGAATTTGGTGGTTAAAGTAGAACAAAAGAATTATGAACCCACTGAGGACAACATCCAGTTAAATGGCATCAACACAGTATGTCTGAGAAGAGAATGGTGTTTCAATGTTTTCACTGGCCTTGCCCACAAATCTTTATGGCAGGTCAACAGGGGAGGGGGGAGGCAAAGTTCTTAGAGTTCAGATCAGGAAACAGCTAGTGAGGTATTATGGAACTGAGAAGGGAAAGAAGACACACACAGTAGAACACCCCTGTATCATGCTGGATTTGGGGGACAGGAGCTCCTTCAGACTTCCTGCATGCAATTCTCCCCAGACACCACAGCTCAGTCCAGACCAATAACATTTATTGTCTGGTGTATAGAACTCAGTAAGGGGCAGACAACCTGAGCCAGGGCGGGGGACAGTCAGGAGAAAAGACTCCCTGGTCCTTGTGTCCTTGTTTGGGCTCCCGAAGATCCTTCCTAATTCACTGTAGCCATGAGGCTTACCTGATTCTGAACCCAGAGGACCCTGCCACCTGCGCAGACAGCTTCCCAACGCCCTTCTAGCTCAGGACGCTAAGACTTACTGTGTCTTGTAGCACTTCCCAGCCCCTCTATGGTGAAAGACCAAGTTTGTATTTTGATTCACTTTTTAAAAATTTCCAATCCACTGTCGGTAGATAAAAGTACAGTTAAAATGAATTACTAAACTTATTTAATAAATAAATGAAGAAATAATTTGGAAAAACAAAGAAACAAAGAGATACAAAATCCAAGACCACTTTTTTAAAATTACTATAGCCAGGGGCGCCTGGGTGGCTCAGTTGGTTAAGCGACTGCCTTCGGCTCAGGTCATGATCCTGGAGTCCCGGGATCGAGTCCCGGGATCGAGTCCCGCATCGGGCTCCCTGCTCAGCGGGGAGTCTGCCTCTCCTTCTGACCCTCTTCCCTCTCGTGCTCTCTCTCATTCCTTCTCTCAAATAAATAAATAAAATCTTTAATTAAAAAAATAAATAAAATTATTATAGCCAGCAGACATTTGCCTATTCAAATTGCTATGAAAGTTTCTAGATAGTTGCTCTCCATTTTGGTGCTTATTGTGTAACAGATCAGTAACAAAATGGCTGTGCCCGCACACTGGTCAGGGGACCCCATTTTGAATGGCATTGTTCTAAATCGCTGGCCTCCAGAATGGTACGCCAAGACAATCCATTGGGGTATAGGAAAAAATATTGCCAGCCTCTTTATATGCATCTTCTTCTGATTTTTACTCTTGTGTATATTTTTAACATATGTAACACAATTGTAAAATAAGACACCTACACTTTATAAGCAAAAAAAAATATGGCAAGTTGTGCTCAGAATCTTTTTACTGATTTATGTGATCAAAAACACTTGAAGTCTACTCCCCTCAACTACTCATGTGAAAGTTACTGATATCCCTCTTTGGGGCATTGCTTGTCCTGCATTGGGCTTCTATTATTTAAAATTTCATGTATTTATGCCTGTCCTAAAATTATAAATTCTCTGAGGGCAGGAACTATGACTTATTTATGTTTATTAAGCTGAGAAAAGCGTGAATGGGATTCCAGTCGGTGTACTGGGATACAGGAATATAAACATGACTAGGAATTGGTCTCCTTTCTCTGGGATGTACATGTCTAAGTTGAGGACGGAGACCTTACAAATTAATAATTGCTTCTGGTGTAACATGTGCAATTGAGTTAGCATGCATCAGTAACAAACTCGAGCCATAAAGAGTGGATAACTCCATTGGGGATGGTTCTCAGAAACCATCCAGAAGAACTGATACCTGAGAAGATATTGAGGGATAACCAAGCTTTGCATGGCTAGCAGGGGGAGGATATTTTCGGTAATATTAGCATGCGAAAAGGCATAGAGGTGACCTCTGTGCCTTCACCCATGAGGATAGCTCTTTAAAAAAATAGAAGATAACAAGTGTTGGCGAGGATGTGGAGAAATTGAAACCCTTTTGCACTGTTGGTAGGAATGTAAAATGGTGTGGCCACTATTACAAACAATATCGTGGTTCCTCAAAAATTAAACATAGAATTACTGTATGATCCAGCCATTCCACTTCTGGGTTTATACTCCAAGGAAATCAAAAGCAGAAACTGAAACAGATATTTTACACCCATATTCATAGAAGCATTATTCACAATAACCAAAGGTGTAAACAGCCAAAGCATCCATTGATAGATAAATGGATAAACAAAATGTGGTCTATATATACAGTGGACTATTATTCAGCCTTAAAAAGGAAGGCAGTCCTAACACATGCTGCCACATGGATGAACCTTGAGGACATCATGCTGAGTGAAAGAAGCCAGTCACAAAAGGACATATATTGTATGATTCCACTTATATGAGATACCTAGAAGAGTCAAAATTATAGATAGAGAGTGGAATGGGGTTACTAGGGGTGGGAGGTAGAGGGAATGGGGAGTTGTTATTTAATGGGTACAGAGTTCCAGTTGGGGAAATGAAAAAATTCTGGAGACAGGTGGTGGTGATGGTTGCACAACAACGTGAATGTATTTAAAGCCACTGAACTGTACACTTAAAAAATGGTTAAAATGATGAATCTTACATTTTATATATCTTACCACAATTTTTAAAAAAGGCATAAAGTAACAAATGACCCAGTGTATTCAAAGCGTGGCATTTCTGCACTTGACTATGGCTGGACCATAAGCTGTGAGGAGGGGAGGGAGGAGAGGTGGGAGGTGCTCATGTTCCTTCCAGCTTAGAACGAAACAACATGATTCTTCTACCCTACGTTCCTCTCTAGCTGCTCCCTCCCTTCTCTCCCTCCCTGGACTGCCAGGTTTCATATCCTTACCTCTCTGCAACTACTTCACCTCCACACATAACCACACTCGCTGAAGACTGGACATGGCCCCTCACCTTCCCTGAAGGCTCTCAATGGCTTATTGGGTGCTAAGTCCCATGGACTCTTCAGTCTTCTGGACACTCTTGACCACATGCTCCTTGTTGAAACTCTACTCTCCTTACATTTTTTTTAGTGTCCCTCCTCTGATTTTCCTCCTATCTACTCCTAGTTCCATCTCAGTTTCTTTTGCTGGCTTCTCTTTCTTCTCTTGTCTCTTCATGAGATCTTTCCCCAGGGTTCCATCTTGGGTTCCCACCTCATGTTTTGTAGCCTCCTTTTGCTGGCTCTCATTTCCTCCTGCTATTGTTTACATATCAGTGACTCCCAAATTGATGTCTCTATTCCAGATCTCTCATCTTAGCATAAGACCTGGATATTCATCTTTTAACTGTCCCTCTGTCTCCTCGCTCTCAGTGTATCAGCGGCATCAGCATCTTGCCTGTACGCTCATCACACTCTTCCCCTCTCTCACCTCTGGCATCTCTTTTGTTCATATCTGTCCAATTCTACCTCTTTTCCGTGTCTCAAATGCATTTCCTTTCAATATTAATAATGATAATACTTTTTATAAGGCTACTATTTTCCACCACTGTGTGCTCTTATTGATCTTGGAGTCTCCAAGCTAGCAGAGTACTGAGCCTGCTGCATAGTACTGAGATTAATAAGTAATGATGATGAGAATATCTAATTCTAATACGGTCTCAATATGTGCCAGGCCCTGTTCGAAGCACTTCACATATAATACTTCACTTAATTCTAACAAGTATCCGAGGAGGTAGATCATTCTTTTTCTATCATTCCATTATCCTTTTTTTTTATCTTTTTATTTTTTTTAGATTTCATTTATTTATTTGACAGAGAGAGTGCACACAAGCAGGGGAAGTGGCAGGCAGAGGGAGAGGGAGAAGCAGGCTCCCTGTTGAGCAGGGAGCCCAATGCGGGGCTTGATCCCAGGACCCTGGGATCATGACCTGAGCCGAAGGCAGACACTTAACAGACTGAGCCACCCAGGTGCCCCTCATTCCATTATTCTTTTTACGGATGAAAAACGGAGGCACAGAGAGGTTAAGCAACTTGCCCAAGGTCCACATTTTATAGAAGCTCAATGTTGAATGAATGAATGAATGAAAACACAAATGGGAGAATAAATGTCCAAGGCCAGAAAGAGGAGCTGAGTTGCATAGTAATAAGTTGTGCCATGTATATAGTTTGGTAGATTGAAAGCCATTTCTTGGGTTTCTTTCTAAGGAGGTGCTAAATGTTTGTTTTGGCAGTTGTAGTTTGACCCAGGGTATAGTAGTACATCAGAGAAAATAAGAATTTGATATATGTGATCAAGATAAATAAGGGGACAAAACATTCTTGATGGAGAGGGAAAGGAAATTGGTTGGTCCAAGGTCTGAGTTCAGTTGGAGGCATGAGTCGGGTGGTTTATCTACAGTCTGTGCCTGTAGATTGATACTGGCATCCTGCCTCATCCAGCCCTTGCTACACAAACACCGTGACCAGTGTCCCCCAGGGAGCCCTCTACCTGGGATTTAAATAGCACAGCATCCTAGGCATCTATGGGGGGTGCTGTTGGCCACCTGTCTAGATTTCATAATCTAGAAAAATTGTGCTACCGGACCTGTTTGCTGTCTTCCCCAGTTCTTAAACCTCCCTGAGCTTCCTTTCTGTTTTCAGAGGGCTCTGTGCTGTGGTTCTGCCCTGACCATTGAGAAAGAAAAGCAATGAAAAGGGTCCTTCTCCCTCCTTTGTTGTCCTCTACAACCAAATAAACATCAAAACACCTCCATTTTTCCTGCTATTCCTGTTTTCTTCCTTTCTCCCAGCTAAAAATAAACGCATGAATAAACTGCCCACTCTGACAGACTGTCAGAACTATAAGGCATCTTCAAGACCTGCCGGTTCAACGTCTTCGTTTTAAATATGAGCAAACAGAAATCCAGAGAAGGTTGAGGATCCTGTCGTGGGACACGGTTTAGATGAAAACCCTTGTCAGGGGACATGGGAGATAGAAAGCATTCTCCCTTTGCCCAAATTCTTCCCCGCAGCTTCTACTTATGTGACAAAATTACACTGTAAATTGATTTTAATACTTTACTGTGATTTCTCCTTTAATTTCTATTTAGAAAAATAACTTTAAAAATCTATCATATTTCATTTCTTCTCTGCTGGTTGCCTTCTCCAGAGTAAGCCTGGACATAGAAAAATGAAAGCATGTGTATGTTTTTCTCTCTTCCCTTCTAGTGGCTATATGCAAATGGAGGGATTGCCATAGGATACCCGAGGAAAGGTGAAACTTCAGGGTCTAATATTTTTGCAAGCCTACCATGTGTGCTCCCATGATGAAAATCACTTTAGGGCAGTCATTGAAATACAATGTTATTAGTAAATATTGTTTATGTACCCATTTTTCCACCATATGATGAGCTCTTTGAAGGCATAGACTATGTCATCTTCCCTTTTGTGTTCTCACTACATAGCACAATGTCTTGCACATAGTACATGCTCAATAAATGATTGCAGGATTATGGCTGAATGGAGTTATCAGTCTGGCCCCTCATTCAGGGCTTAGATTCCCCCTTTTATAGAGAATACTACTTAGATATTAAATGACCCTCAAGCTGAGCTGTAGTGCAAAGCCAGCACATGAAAGCAGGAGGCAGAAAGTTGTTTGTATGCACATGGAAGAAGCCAGACAAAGGCTTGGAGCAGGAGACTAAACTTACTAGTTGTCCATCAGGAACTTAAACAGCCTATCCATTCATTAGAGAAGGAATAAATGATAGGCCTTGTGCATTACCAGACTGTTAATAAGCAGGAGCCAGACTTGCTTTTATGGAAAGCCAGACTCTGAATGTCATGTTACCCTGCCCTCTCAAGCCACCCATTCTTAAAGTCTTGCTATTCAAAACTGTGAAGATTGTAAAGCGTACTGGTGTTAGAATAAGGGGTTACAATCCCTCTTTTATAACTGTCTCTGTCCTCCTTTTTTTAAGGCTGCCAAGATGGTTTATATTTGCTCAGATGATCTCATGCAGAGATCAGCCAGGCCATATCACCCCTCACCCAAAAGGAGAGGCATTGTTGTGTGTATGTGTGTGTGTTGGGGGGGAACCTCATAATAAACTCACTGACCTCTTCACATTGAAGGCCTTGCCTTTTGGACTTCAGTCCACTCCATTTGCCATGTTGAAATTGGTCCACCAGGGTCAAACCCATCTTCCTAAGGGAAAGCATGTCTACAGCAAGGGTGGGGTGATGAGAGAGTCTAACACATTTTTTAGTGTCTATTGGGTACTCCACTCTGTGCTTGATGCTCTTGCATCTCATCTGTTCCTCATAATAGCCCTGGAAGAGAAGTTTGACCTCTTTTTTACAGATAATAAAGCTAAGGTTCAGAGAAATAAAATAGTCTTACTTGAGGACACATAGTTAAGTGGTGGAGCTAGAATCAAATACAGGTCAAATACAGGTAAACCTGTGATCCTTCCAAGATACCATTCATTCAACAGCTGTTATGAAAATATCTGAGGTCAACAAATAACCCAATTTTAAAAATGGGCAAAGGGTTTGAACAGACATTTTTTCAAAGAAGTTATGCAAATGTCCAATAAGCACATGAAAAGAAGCTCAACGTTATTAGTCATTAGGGAAATGTAAATCAGAACCACAATGAAATACAATTTCACACTCACTAGAATGGTTATAATAAAAAAGACCAATAATAAAAAATACTGGTGAAGAGATGGAGAAATTGAAATTCTTGTTACATCACTGGTGAGACTGTAAAATGGTACCACTGCTTTGGAAAACAGTTTGTCATTTCTTCAAGAAATGAAACATTGAATTACCATATTATACTAACAATACCATTCCTAGGTATAGACCCAAGAGAATTGAAAAATATATGTCCAGGGGTGCCTAGGTAGCTCAGTCAGTTAAGCATCCCACTCTTGATTTTGGCTCAGGTCATGATCTCAGGGCTGTGGGATCCAGCCCGGCATCGGGCTCCGCACTCAGTGGGGAGTCTGCTTGAGATTCTCTTTCTCCATCTCCCTCTGCCCCTCCCCCCACTAACTCTCTCTCTCTCTCTAAAATAAATAAATAAAATCTTTAAAAAAAGAAAAAGAGAAAACATATGTCCGCCCAACAACTTGTACCTGCATGTTTATAGCAGCATTATTTATAAGAGACAAAAGGTGAGAACAACCCCAAATATCCATCCAATAACAAATACATAAATAAATTGTGGTATATCTATATAACAGAATATTATTCAGCCGTAAAAAATGAAGTACACTTCAAAAATAAGGGTGAATTTTATCATACTGACACATGCTACAACATGAACCAACCTTGAAAACAGGATACTAAGTGAAAGAAGCCAGTCGCAAAAGACCACATACTGTATAATTCCTTTCATATGAAATGTCCAAAACAGGCAAATCCACAGATAGGAGGTAGTGGTTGCCAGGGGCTGGGAGGAGGGAGGAATGGCCAGTGACTGCTAGGAAGTACGAAATTTCTCTTCTGGGTGATAAAAGGGTTCTAGAATTAGATAGTGATGGTGAGTGCACCACTCTGTGAAGACACTAAAAACCACTTAATTGTACACTTTAAAAATAAGGGTGAATTTCATCATATGTGAATTGAATCTCAATAAAGCCGTTATAAAGTATATATGTGAGGCCAGAGGGTTGGTTTAAGCTAGTGTCAGGTAACCATACTTGGGAAAAACACTAACTCACTGGGCACATGCTACCAAGATTTAGGATTTAACAATAAAATGATCTATAGAATGCTTGTAGGGCGGGTTTATTCATGACAGGATTGGAAATGAAGTTCTTGATAAACAACCAAAAAGATGAAAGAATGTCCCTTTTGGTTCTGGTGTGAGATACATCACTCATTACAATAATATATCTCACAGAGATTAAGGTGCTAGGAGTATACAGTCAATGGGAGACACAGTCCATCTTTTATAATACAATAGTAAAAGAAAGTAAAAGTAAAGGTAGTGCTAGGACCACTATTGCTCCTTTCATTTGTTCATTTGTTTAAAAGTACTTATCCAACATCTGGGATGTGTTTCAGGTACTTTGCTATTTATGTTAGAATTTATCACGTTTATTATTCACAGACATCTCATAAAGTATTAGTCTCCCATTTTACAGATGAGAAAACTGAGACTCAGGTTAAGAAAACTACACAAAGGTACATAGCTAGTGAGTAATAGAGACAGAATTTGCACCAAGATTTGTCTGACTCCAGAGCTAAGAGCCAGAGGATTGGGTTAGAGAGTAGACAACAAGCAGTGGCTGGCCCATCTATGGACGCCATTCGGATGGGAAGGATGAGCACGGTGGTGGAGTGAGTAATGTCTAGCCCAGACCCTGGAGTCAAATGCCTGGGTTTGAATCTTGCCTCTGCCATCTCATGGGGATGGTGTACAGATTTAATAAGTTTTGAATGCAAAAGTGCTTACAAAAGTGTTTGGCACATTGTGAATATTCATGTGCAGAGCATTTATTATTATTATTATTATTATTATTATTGCCACTTCTGCACACATGCATGGTCATGGTTCTGAGGTTAGGGACTATCGCTAAAAGGGTAGAAAAGCTTCTCACAGATTTACAGTCGAAACAAGGGTTATCTCTGGGGAGAGGGCTTAAGAGAGGAGGAGTGCAAAGAAAGAGGAAAGATGTTCTCACTCTCCCTTATTTGTATATTTTGAATTTTTTACAATCATGTATTACTTTTTAAAGTCAAAGAAAAATAGCTGATAATAATGCTTTTACCAATAAAAGAATACTTGTACAACAAAACAAAACAAACCCAAGGACATCTGTATTTATTTTGATTCTCGGGAAACCCAGAAAGTCAGTCTTCTATATGCAACTCACAGACCAGAGTCTTTGCAGTGAAGGGCACAGTGCCAAATTTAGAGATTCATTACCTTGCTCCTTCAGCTTCTTTTCCATTATGGGCAAATCTGCTGTAATTTGATCTTGATAGATGACCTGGCAGGTGTTTCTAGACCTCAGCTCTGCAGGGGCCCCTTTCTGATTCCATCTTGCCAGGTACTCCCCGGATGGGTGATATTTTCAAGAGTCTACCAGCAGGGCCTTCCTCTAGGAGATGTGATGGGGACACTTATTTGTGAATGTGGAGTCTGAAAATGTTAGTCATGAGTGGGATCCGGGGCTCAGGAGAGGAAGGAAGAAGAAGAGGCGAGCAGTGACGTCTTCCCAGATGTGAAAAGACAAGCTATGTCCATCATTTCACCCCAGGGAGCAAAGATTGGCTGTGCATCTTTCATCTTACCTCTCCTCAAATTTTCCATGTCAGCCCTACCAGGCTGTTTTTCCTTGGTTGAAACTTGGCTTTCGTATTTGTGAAATGGGCTTCATATTTCCTATTTGCCAAGGGTTTTTGGAAATCAAGTTAGCTTTGCCCTGAAATGTATCATACAAGCTTCTGGGAGCAAAGCAGAAATGATACAGAAATAAGGAGGGGAAAGTGGGGTGACTCGTCATTGGTCTGTCTCTCTACAGGAAGAATAAGTAGAGGATTTAAACTTAACAGCCCATCAGAAAAGAGCCCAAAACCGGCAAAACTTCAGTGTTTTACACTTAACTTTACACAAGGATAAGGATATGCTTGGGACAGACAATAAGGATACAGGAAAAAAGCTGCTAGAATGTTATAAGCAAAAACACGGTCATTATCCTGCAGGTCTCTCTGCAGGAAGATTAACTAGAAAAAAATTATAATCCAGGCTAAAGTTCACAGAATAAATGCCTTCCAGTGCTTCCTGCCTTTAAACCACACCCGTATCCTACCTCTACTGGACTCTGTCTCACACATCTCTCCTTTGCCCCTCTCCCACAGCTGAGCCAGATCTTGGCAAGCGGATAGGAAGGAGATGGCCCCAGGGGATGTGTTCCCACCAGCCTTGAGCTGACTCCATCTCCATCCCTTACAAATGACTCAGATGCCCTCTGTCCTGTTCTCCCATACTTGGAAAAAGATTTGCCCAGTGCAGCGTCACACAGAGGAAGGACAGAGTTCAGAACTCACATGGCTCAAAATATAAAGTGAGCCCGGAAATTAAGAAACAAAGACAACTGGCATCAGCTTCCCAGGGCTGTTCTTCTCTTCTCATCCCAGAGCAACCAGACAGTAAAGATGGGATGAGCTGTCATTTCGGCTGACAAATCTGGTGGTTCACATACTGCTATGCTTTCTTCTCCTGGCTATCTATTGGGTGGGAGATGAGGAAAAGAAGGGATTTCTGTTTCCAGAGAGTCCTTTGTCTCCTTATGGAAAGGTTCCTAATGGCAGTACTATATGTGTGTTATAAAGAAGTTCTTAGTTCCTGACATAATCTGTTGGTAGTGTGGCACTGAGGAGGCCTGAAGGAACCGGGAGATGCCCTACCCCCCACTCCAAAAAAGAAAGGATTACATTTTTGGAAATGTAACAGAATTATTTAAATGACATAATAAAATTGATTATATAATGAAATCAGTTTTGTATGTTCTGTAATTGGTATTTTAAAGTCACACCCTTTAAAAGAAAAATCAAGATAGAACATTTTATGAGTATATTTGAACAACTAAACAAATAATGACACTTTAATTGTACCATCTTTGCCCAGCTGTTCTCTGCTAGCCTGCTTGCACAAGCGTTGTTCATAGGAACACCTGCAAGTTTTGTATGTGAGGCATGCACATTCCCGCTCTGCTTCAGTCAGGGACTGACCTGTTCCTTTTATATTCAAGTAAATCAAGCTCCTCCCTTCTACTCCCAATCCTTAAGCATTTTGTTCATGCTGTCCCATTAAATCTTATTTTGATTATGTGATGCCTCCTTTCAGGAAGAAGGGATGGGACCCTTTCAAAGAGAAGTCAAATGATACAATGGAGGGGCACCTGGGTGGCTCATTTGGTTAAGCGTCTGACTTCGGCTCAGGTCATGATCTTAGGGTCCTCTGATCGAGCCCCACAGCAGGCTCCCTGCTCGGTGGAGAGTATGCTTCTCTCTCTCTCTCTCTCTCTCTCTCTCTCTCTCTCTCCCTCTGCCCCTCCCCCCACTTGTGTGCATGTGCACGCTCTCTTTCTCTCTCTCAAATAAATAAAGAAAATATTTTTAAAAAATGATAAAATGAAAGGAATCAGAACATTTTGTAATGGGAAAAGTCTTCTGAGACCACTTTATCTAATCCTCTTGTTTTACAATTGAGGAAATTGGGGACCAACAAGGTAAGTCATTTGCCCAAGGTTACACAGAGCAACTGGTGGAGACACCAGAGGCCACTCCCCTTCCCCTATGTCATCAGGATGCTTCTACCTTCGGATCATTCATGCAACATAGCCTGAGTGAATTAGGAGAGGTCTGGAAGGGGGCAGGCACCAGCTTTAGTGTGTGCCCTGGACCTTTCAATGTGCTGCCATCCAGAAAGGAGGAGCAGACATGAGAGGGCAGAAAAAGAGGACAGTTGCACACTCTTGGCATGCTGGAAGATTCTGGAAATGGTTTAGACTCAGCATGTTAGGAAAAAACTGAAATCGTCAGACCAAGGGATGAGGGAGGATAAGTCATAAGGCACGTATACCCCACCGTTCTCTCTGGGAGCTGCCACACCCCCTTCTGCTCGGGCTTGCTTCCAGGTCTCTGGTCTGTCACTCAGCTCAAGATGTTGCAAATGTGTTTGCAGCATTTTCACCTTTGCACCTTTGCTCGAGCCCTCCCTCCATCCTCCCCACCCTCTGTGGCCCAGCTGGTCGTGGTCTTCATGGTCTTCAGGGCACCCCTGAAATATTCTGTTGAATTTGATGCCTCTTTTCCCTGAGCTACTTGGCTATAGTACCTGGGCTCTGCCATAGGTTATGTTACTGCACTTTTTCTGATCCTCAGTAAAATCCTCCACACACTGCCCACCCCTCCCCACCATAACTATCCCATGTAATCAATTATAAGCTTTTTGAGGACAAATGTGTGTCTCATTAATTTTTATATTATCCATAGCACATGGCACAGGCCCAGACCACTGTGGGTACCGAAATTGAATAGAATATTGGCTGTGAATTGTAACAGTAGACCTGATTCTGTTAGTGAAATGTTGTTTGGATTTTAGAGGCTTATTTTCTGACAAACACAGTTTAATCTAGAAAAATCCATCTTCCACCATCATAAATAGCCCCTGGCAGCACAAAGGAATTTTAGCACCTTTCAAAGGTGAACATTTCTCACTTCCTTGCTAGTTAACTCTACTTGTTTATATACTGTGAACACAGTCACAACCACTTGACTCAAGCCCACGGTTTATCCAGTTGGTCTTATCTCTGGCCTGTTGTTAGTGGGGTCCATGGTCTAATGGGAGTCAGATCTGAGACAAGTTTGAACAAAAGATTTGAGACGCAGGACAAATGCACAGGGTGATGATGCTACGTTTTTGCACTCTGTAATTTAGTAGGTACATGCTAAACTACACACTTGGCCGAGTGGCGTGCTGGGCACTCCCTGGCATTGCTGAGTGGAAGGCCTTTGGTGCCAACAAGCTGCTCAGAGGCACCCAGTAGGCTGGCTCTTTGCCCCAGAAGTGGCTCGGAGAGTCCGTGGCTCTCTCTGATGGGGAATAGTATAGTATAATGGTTAAGAACCCGCTGTATCTCTCTCTGTCAAAAAAAAAAGAACCAGGAGTGTTTTGACAGAACCAGGTTAAGTCCTGGTTCCACCCACTACTAAAGGAGTGATGTAAAATAAGATACTTGATCTCTTTAAGGCTCATTTAAAAAAATATGTGAAGTGGAGTAATAGCCCACTTCATGGCATTGTTTTGAGGATTATATGGAATTGGGCAGTGCTCAGTACCTGCCAGCTATTGGGAGTTGACTATTCCCATGTGCTTAGTAATAGATGCCCAGCCTCTCTGGCAGCAGTCCTCCATTAATTCTGGCTTTTAAGCAGGAAGTGCTGTTCTCAGAAGGCTAAGCTGCACCCACTCTACCCTCAGTGCAGCCCTGAGATTTCCAGAAGAAGGATTTCAAAGGTGGAGAGAATAATGGTACAACTCTGTTTGTCAAAAACCTTTCCTCTTGGGGCACCTGGGTGGCTCAGTCAATTAAGTGTCTGCCTTCGGCTCAGGTCATGATCTTGGGGTCTTGGGATCGAGTCCCCGGTTGGACTTCCTGCTCAGTGGGGAGTTTGCTTCTTCCTCTGTGTTCTCCCTCTCTCTCCCTCAAATAAATAAATAAAATCTTAAAAAAAAACAACAACAACACAAAATACCGTTTCTCAAGTGTCTAAGGCTGGGAGGGGGCAGCAGATCTACTGTCTCTACATCAGGGGCTCCATGAGTTAGAATAACAGCAAAACCTATATGGCCCAGAAACATACTGTGAGCAGAATCTGGGCTGGGACCTGGCTAGAGGGTTAGCCATTAAAGTCTGTGGAGCAGAGCAAGCTTCAGGAGCCCATGCCAGGGCTACATTTCTGATCTTGGCCACAGTAACATCTCTCCCAATGAACCCATGTGATGCACATTTATTAATTCATTCACTCAACAAAATCTTATTAAGTGCCTGCTCTGTGCCAACCACTGACCTCATGGAGTTTTCATTCAAGTTGGAGAGACAGGTGTCAATCAGTTTGCCACAGGAGTAGCAATATAGCACTGGTTCTCAAACCTTAGTGTGTGGGACGCCTGGGTGGCTCAGTCTGTTAAGCGTCTGCCTCCAGCTCAGGTCGTGATCCTGGGGTCCCGGGATCGAGTCCCATGTCAGCCTCCCTGCTCAGTGGTGAGTCTGTTTCTCCCTTTCCCTCTGCCCCTCCCCCTGCTTGTGCTCTCTCTCTCTCTCTCTCTCTCTCTCTCTCTGTCAAAAAAATAAATGAATAAATAAATAAATAAAATCTTCAAAAAAAAAAAAAACCACCTTAGTGTGCATCAGAATCCTCTGAAAGATTTGTCAAAACAGTTTCTGATTCAGGAGGTCTGGAGTGGGGCCCAACATTTGCGTTCTTAATGAATTTCCAGGCGATGCTGGTCTAGGAGCCACACTTGGAGAACCACTAATGTATAATAACAAACTGTGATAGGTTCTGTGGGGCAAAAATATAGAGGGTCTGGAGAGTGTATCAGAGGGTCCTAACTCAGATCAGAAGAGTCTTAGAAGTCCTCTCTGAAGAAATGGCATTTAAACTGAAATCTGAACAGGTGGGAAAGAGTCGGGGGGTGGGGAAGAACAAAGGAGCTGTGAGTAGGAAGGGAGCGTGGTGAGTTGGAGAAGGGAGGCCAGTGTGGTGGGACCATGGTGGGTGGGGGGGCAGCCGTTCAGACAAAGTCACAGGGACAAGAGTCAGATCATCAGGATCTTGCAGATGAGCAGAAGGGTTGTGGTTTATGTGTTAAGCACGGTGGGCAGCCTTTGTTGAGCAGAAAAGTGACATGTTCTGATTTATAGTTTTAAGATTTAACTTATTGCCACTGTATGAAAGATGGATTGGATAAAAGGAAAAAAATGGTAGTAAGAGACTGGTGAGGAGACTGTTATAGAAGTCCAGGCCAAAAACAACAACAACAAAAATGGTGGCTTGGACATCGATGGCACCTGTAGGGATTGAGGGAAATAGGTAAATCCGGGATATTGTTTGGAGGTAATATGGCTAAAATTTGGTGATGGGTTGGATGTGGGAGAGAGGAAAAGAAAACAGTTAAGGATGACTACAGGGAAGTAGGATGAAATTATAGCAGCGGGATGGATCTGATGATCTTCCTGAGAAAGTGATGAAAATTTTGTGTACGCATCCACTGACAGTCTTTATTTGATCTTACCTCTCATCTTTCTTCCCCCTTTCCCCTCATCTCTTCGCCATCAAGCCAGGCTTGATGCCATCTGCCATTTCTTTGGGCTAATTAAGCTATTTGCTGTGGCAGTAGACTATCTGAAGATGAGGGCAAGACTCTAGTAAGTTTGATCAAAACCTGTGGGCATTGGTTCCCAATCTGACAAACACAATGGGGAGAAAGGATTGTCCACATACACAGATGCTGTATCCCTTTCAAGCTCTTCTGTAAAACTCCTAAAACACTCATCGGAGAAAGCTTAATATTGTCATCCTTATTTCACTGGGGCAACACTGAACCATGGAGCAAAATGCCTTGCTGTCTGCCAGAGAGGGAAAGAAGCCAATTCCAGAGTGGAGGTTTGGAGCTTCCTGGCTCCCAGGTATCTCAGCAGAGCCTCTTACTCAAGCAAGCAGAAGTAGGTCATGAGCTGCAATTAGGGACAGGAACAGGATGCTTCCAGCTGGAGGTTTGAATACCAGTGAGTCAAAGTGGAGGTTCCCATGGCAATGGTAATACCATCTCTTTTTTTGAGACCAGCAACCTAGCAATATGGGGGTGAGTCAACTGCTACTTTGAAAACCTGTTGTATTTCTCCACTTCCATGCCTCAGATTGGAAATATCTGTGATGACTTGGTTCACAGGCATTTGATAGAATTTCAGATGGTTTTCCACATGGTGATGCAGTCTTAGGAGAGAAGCACCGTCTCATAATATGCCTTCCCCCTTGTCCACTGCACCATCCCCAGGGAATGATAGACTTTAGGGCTCCAATCGTATGAGATTTTTAACTAGCTTAAAAGTCTTTCTCAGGGCATTACAACATTTTCCAACTTTTCTGATTTTGAGAAATATCAAAAAGGGAAGGATGAATGGAAAAGATCCTGCTGTTTCCTAAACATCTCTGAGAACATTTGCTCTGGCTCTTCTGTCTCTTTAGGAGGTTGTGTTCAGAAAAAGATGGCCAGGCCTCCTCATCTGGTCAGATTGCATGCCCAGGCCATACAGGCACCCTCAGGCTCTTCTCAGGATGAGTCAGACAAGTCTTGAATCACAGAATATCAGAGCTGGAGAGGGCTTCAGTCAGAAAGGGGTGAGCATGGAACTAGTTGAGACTTTAAGACTTCATTCAGGTGAGGTCTCTCATAGTGCAGGACCTTGGTGTGGTCGCTGTGTTCCTGAGACCAGCCATTTGTTTTATAGGTCCGGGTTTCATAGACTGACTCATAATAACCAGGTTTGCCATAAATTGACATATAAACTGAAATGTCTCTATATAAATTTTATAATGGAGGATATCCCATTTCAGAGACCAGATTTCTCAGGTCTCTTATCCAGTGTCAGAGTATTTGGGAGATAGAACTGATAATCAGGAGCTTACTTAGTGATTAAAACTTTAGAGCAAAGTGAAGTGGATGACCTTGAATGATCTTTCATTTGGGACAGGAACCCCTGCTGAAGTATCCCTGCCCAACAACACACACTTTTGGGTTATAGCAGAATGTTCACATGCCCCTGAGCTTGCCGTTCTCTTCCTAGGACAGCCTTGGGAAAGTAAATACTGATCAGTTCTGCTCTTTTTGGCATAACCCTGTCAATAACATATTATATTTCACTGGGTTTCAGCTATCTCAATGCTAAAACCATTTTCAATTATGTCCACTCGAATCACACCCTGATCACCTTGTCTCCTGATTTATTGATGTTCTCTTTGGATGGGAGAGAACAGTCTCTTTTGACTGTTAATTGTGTCCCTTTCCAAGGGTACCCGATTTCTATATTTTTACAGGGAGCCCACTAGAGCCTCCTCCAGGACTGTAGAAGGACCAACAGTTCTTCTAATCCAACACTTTAAAACACAAACTCCCCTGGGGTGCCTGGGTGAGTCAGTTAAGCATCGACTCGTGATTTCGGCTCAGGTCATGATCTCAGGGTTGTAAGACAGAGCCCCACATTGGGTTCTTGGCTCAGAGGGGAGTCTGCTTGAGATTCTCTCTCTCTCTCCCTCTGCTCCTCCCTCCTCCCACTCTCTCTTTCAAATAATAAATAAATAAATCTTTAAAACACAAATTCCCAATGCCATATCCCTGGTCCACCTTGACTTGAATACTGCCAACATTGCAGAACTTACCACCCTCTGAGGGCTTAGTTTTTTCAACAAAGATCCTAGGCTGAAAAGGGTGAACCAATGAGAAGATATTGCCAATGTTCTGTGTGTCTAGCACCTGGATGAGGTTTATGGATGAGGTTTTTTTCTCAAGGTGCCTCAGGGGATGTAAGAGAAGAGTAAATGACATCAGGAATGGGTAGCTGACCTGTTTCAAAAGTTCCACAGAGAAGGAGGGTCCAGACCTTCACAGACTTGGCAGTTTGTGTCCTCAGCATCCTTGGAGCTCATTCTATCACTTAGAACGACTCCTATCTATCCAGGACTCTAGATGTTTGCTATTTTGATGGAGAAAGCTGAACCCTGGGGCTCATGAAGGGAATAGCCTGCTACTAGGGCCCCATGAGGCTTGTCCGAGTATCTGAAAAATCCCACCATAGTTTTGGACCCTTATTTAGTTATAGCATTGTCTCCAGAAGGTTCCTTTTATAATGCAAATCATTTTACATGAAATCAGTAACAGATAATGACATAAGTGGCTGAGCAAAGAACAAGACCCTCCCCTCCCCCCCAAATGGGCCCCAGGTGCAGGAGCACTGATTTAGAGTATGGGGCACTCTTCTAAAGGGGAAAACGGAAATTTTGAATGGTGATTGGTTGGCTGCCTAACAGTGATGGGACATGGCTCCCAAGGACCCCTATTCCCACCCCAACCCTCAAAACAAGAGTCCACAGTGAGATTCATTGCTATTTTTTGCTGACCCAATTCTGGAACTGGGGAATTTTCCCTCCAAATTTATCTCGAACTCAGTAAACTAGCTTATTGTTCAAATCCCAGCTGTACCACTTAATAGCTTTGTGATCTTATATATGGTCCTTAATTTATCTGAGCCTTAGTTCACTCAGCTGTAAAAAAGAGAAAATAATACCCACCCAGAAGGACTGCTTGTGGAAGATTAAATGAAATTACATGTAATGTGTGGCATGTGGTAGACATGCAGTAAATGGAAATAATTGTTTCTCCTATTCTTGTCGCAGCTCCCTTTAATGCATCCATAAAGAATTCCTTCTCCGTTTCCAAGAGTCTTGTCCAGATGTACAATCGTTCACTCCAGGAGCTGAATTGCAATCAAGCCCAGTAACAAACGTGAATCTGAACAAATTAGCGTTGGCCTTGGGAAGTCAGACATGTATATTCTTTACTAAAGATAACTTACGAACTTTGAGCTATAAAATAGTGGTAATAAAAGGAGGGTCCCATTATTTCCTTCTGTCTCCCTTCTCCCCTTTATTCCCTCTGCCCTTATCATCAAGACCTTCAAACTGCAGGATATCTTTGAATGGGTTTATCTCAATTTTCCTTCCAAAACTGACCAAGGCTGACGAGGACAGTTCCCTGATCTCAGTTGGTGAGGAGAAAAGGGGACTCCTTTGTCCTCCTGGACACCCTAGGTCATGGCTCTTGCTTGGTGGGTGAAGGAGGGGAAAGAAGGAGGACCCTGACAATCATGTTATTCAATGTATTTATTGATAGCACTTACCATCCTCTATAGTTATGCCCCTTGGAATGGGAGCTCCATGTGGGACTGTGTGTATCCCATATACTTTTATGTGTTCGGTGTTTGCACAGTGCCTGGTGCAGAGCAGGGATTTGGTAAATGTACAGCAAATGAAGGCATGAAAGTGTATGATTGTGGCCTGGTGGGGCAGGGTCACAAAGCAAATCTGGAAAATTGCTGAGCTTAGGAGCCTCCAGCTACACTCTGCCAATTCCAGCAAGGGGACCTCCTATTTCCCCCCCGCCTAAAGATTTATTTATTTATTTATTTGAGGGAAAGAGAGAGAGAGCACAGGGCGGGGGAGCTGAGGGAAGAGGGAGAGAAAGAGTCCCAAGCAGACTCCACACTGAGCGCAGAGCCCGACTTGGGGCTCAATCCCAGGACCCTGAGATCACAGACCTGAGCTGAAATCAAGAATCAGACGCTTAACCGACTGAGACACCCAGGTGCCCTGGGGGCCTCCTATTTTGAACTGAGACCGCATCTTCTCGCAAGTTCAGCATTGGGATGGCTTCTGTGTCTTCCTCCCTGGAAGTGTAAGCCTCTAGGTTCTCCCCACCTCACCTCACCCACCCCAGGCTCCCAGTCTGCAGGGCCAAGATACATTTTCCAGCAGGAAATCGGTATTGGCTGAATTTACGTTTGCAACTTTGGAAATCTCATGTCCTCTTCCCACCACCCAGATAGGAAGTTTCTCCCCCGGCTTTTACATTCTGGGCCCAGGCCACCCACGGCTGCAGTGGATTTTAGGTATATTATTTTCTGCTCCTCTGAGTGCCAACAGCACACTCAGCACTAGACACAAACATGCAACGACACAGTTCTCGCCTGCCCCAGAGGCTTGCTGGGTAAGTTAAACAGACAATAAAATGCTGACTTCAAAAATGACAGAGGAGAAGGCATGTAAAATTCTCAGCGGGGGCTGGAAAGAGAATGCTTTTAAAGTGTTTTCATTTCTTTCTCTTCCCTTGTCTTCAGCTTCGGAGCCATTCTGCCCCTTCTTCTCAGTCTATGACCATTTAAGGATGACTGGTCCTTTTGTGAGCAGGCAGAGAGTTTGAGCTGTTGGCCCTGAGTGTGGACAGTGGCTCCCAGGCTCCCCCCGGGCTGCCTGAAAGAGCAGAGGCACCTAAACTGGGCAGTGAACATTTCCAAGCCTGCTTTCAAGTCTACCGTGCAGAATGGTGTTCTAAGTTGATGATTCTGGATTACAAACCGGCAGAGCTCTGTCCTTTGGGGGAAGCATACTCCACATGCCAGGTTTCACTTGAGCTATTTCTGAATACCAGAAACCAGAGCCCAGGTCAGTGCAGATCAGGAAGCAGCTGGGCCGGGGCCCATGGGTCAGAGTCCACCTGGCGGGGGTTTCATGGGTGACGCTCTCACTGCTTGCCTTGGTCTTTGCAACAGATGTCCCCAGGGCAGCGTGAGTCCTCCCCTGTGTTCATACTGGCATTCCTTTCTCCTGGCAAGGACCTAACCTGCGTCATCAGCTCTCCTAAGCAGACAGGAGGCGAAACTGTAATGACTTCCAAGGATTCACTTCCTGGTCTTCTGCGGAGGCTGTCTTTTCGAGGAAAAGTTGTGCTCGTTGGCCAACGAAAGGATCAGGACTCAAGATAGGGAATTTAATAGGTCTGGCATCAAGATCTCATCAAAACCTATGGCCTCAGAAAGCATAGTAGCTTCCTTGTGTCTGGAATGTGTGGCAGGAACAAGTGAAGAAGAACAGTTTTGGGTTTTGTTTTGTTAAAGCAAAAAGACCCTGCTGAGATGCCCATTATCGTGCATGTACCATGAAAGAGCCTTTGTTCCAGCAAATCTCCAAACATGGTCCGGGCTGCAAGGCTGGTCTGGTGCATTAGGCAAAACACAGACATTTGCTCTCTCATTCTCCCTTCATCTCCCTCTTTTATTTTGTTTCCGGGACATTCACATCAGTACACAGGTCTTAACAGCAAAGAACATAGATGGTCTTCGTAACTAATATTTTTTTGCACTTAATGCTGCCCCTTGTCCGCAGGGGAGCTACCTGGATGGACATTTATAGTGAGAGGGATAGAAATGATTTAACAGCACTCACTCACTCAGCTTTGCCAGAATAAATTGTTTCCACTCTCCCTGCTGCCTATGCATGCACTTACATACTCGTGTATGCACGCATGCACACACACACACACACACACACACACACAAAGACCAAACCAACCATGTTGCTTATTATTTCAAGGGACTGAAAAACCTCTAAAATATGTCTTTGCTGGGTTGTCACCGTTTTTACTAACCGTCAGGCTCGATGGAAAAGGAGAGAATGTATCACCCATGTTGGGAAAATAAGGAGGGCATTTTATAGTCAGGTCCTATCTTTTAAATAGAGACAGGTGAGTGCCTCTTTTCAAAACGGGGCAGTGGGTGGGGAGGGGAGCTATAGCAGGAATTCTCTTGGGAACGATTTTCAATGTACATGTTCTCATTCATTCCTCCCACCCTGAGTTGCTGTTGAACCTATAGCTGCGTTTCTGAGAGTGTGTGCCATCTCTGAGTGCTGGCATAAAAATAAAAATGTTGAAGTCAACTGATCTAAAGGAACAGGATGGTTTGGGGCCCACCTAACTGGTGGAGAATAGCAGCACTGAAGAACAAATAGTTTCCATTCAAAGATCTGTGATGGAATGGGAACCCCTGCTAGATGCTGCACAGTTGTATTGATCTTCAAAGAACGGTGCTGTTGCAGTCATTCATATGGTCAAAAATATTTTTGAAAATTCCGATATCCTAGCACCATGCTAAGTGCCTCAAAGACACAAAGCTATAATTAATAACAGCATTTTCAGAATGTATTTTCCTACAGATTAGAAAATTTTCCATATAATAATTTATTTAATTTAGTCCTCTCAACAGTCCCATGAGAGAGGTATTATTTCATTTTATAGATTATGAACCAGGAGTTTGTGCTCTACAGCAAGGACAGAACACTCACAGGAGAAAGTGATAAAATGCCATAGGAGAAGCTACAAAGGATGTGCTATAGTAGTTTGTAAGAAGGAAAGGTCAGTTCCAACCAGGAAGATCAAGGAAAGCTTCATGGAGGAGGTAGCATCTGAGTGGACTAAAGGAAGTCCATCTTCTGCTGTGCTGGAGTTCTTCAGTGACGGGGGTGGGGGGGGTGGGAGGGTGGGGGAGCAGATGAAAGTGCCGTTGGTTTAGTTTTACTAATGGCAGGTAGTGGTCATATTGTATGGAGAATCTCTTTCATTTCCATTAGGTTTGTATGGAGGTCAAGAGAGAATCACATCTTACTTCTGAGATCTATTTTTTTATTTAAGCAAGTGAGGGGAGGGGCAGAGGGAGAGAATCTCAAGCAGGCTACTCGCTGAGCGTGGAGCCCAGGCAGGGAAGCGGGTTTGATCTCAGGACCCATGAGATCATGACCTGAGGTCAAATCACGAGTCAGATGCTTAACTGACTGAGCCACCCAGGTGTAATACCTCTGAGATCTATTTTGATGTCAGGGTCACAGATGTTGGCTCTCAATGAGACCATGAATTGCTCACAATTTGGGCTGCTGAGTAAGTTGAGTTAATGAGGATTAGGTTCTCAGCTAATTCATTTTCTACCTACCGTAACACAATGGTCCTTAATCCAGGGCAGTTTGTTCACCCAGGGAAACTTGGACTTTTTTCCTTGTGGGTAGAGCCCAGAGATGCTGCTAAACATCTGTTAAAAAGCAAAATTCAACTGACTAATTTAAAGATCCAATTCGCTTTATTCAACAATTCATGAATCGGGCAACATCCCATCTAATGGACAGTTGTACAAAATGGAAAGATATTATAGGCAGAAACGGGGGCAGGACAAGGAGGTTATTAGCAAAAGAAAAGAAAGGATTGTAACATGGAAGGTCAAGGGGAGGAGCAGGGGGGTCTTATCATGCAGATGGCCTCACTAGTGCTGATCAGGAAATTCTAGACTGATTGGTTTAAGATTCCACTCCTGAGATAGGCTGGAAGTGCAGTTGAGTTAGGGATTAAGTCTTAGTGAAGTTTAGCAAAGATGACTCCCTTTTGGGCCTGTGGTTTCTTTTTAGCATATCTTACAATGCACAGGCCAGCCCCCACCATGAAGAATTATCTGGTCCAACGTGTCAACAGTGCTTCAGCCGAGAAAGCTTACGTTAATGCACTAACTTATTATTCATAAAGCACCTACTTAAGTGCCACCTCTAAGCAGGGAGCTGAGGATATGAAGATGAAAGGCAAATTTATGCTATCAAATTTCTGACAGTGTTGTGAGGAGACAGACATGCTCAATGATACAGAAATAAGATGTATGTTATCATGGGGGTACATATGAAAACCAGCATGAACAATGGAAAAGAAACCCAGCATGGTGGTTGAAAAGCAGTTTCTTGTTTTGTTTTGTTTTGTTTTTCTCTAAGATTTTATTTATTTATTTGTCCGAGAGAGAGAGAGAGAGAGAGAGTGCACAAGCAGGGGGAGTGGCAAGCAGAGGGAGAAGCAGGCTCCCCGCTGAGCAAGGAGCCCGATGTGGGACTCGATTCCAGGACCCTGGCATCATGACCTGAGCCAAAGGCAGATGCTTAACGTATTGAGTCACCCAGGCATCCTGAAAAGCAGTCTCTTTGGAGTTGGTCAGCCTTAGATTTGAGTTCCTAGTGATGGAAAGATGTTAGGGTTGGCCAATGGCCAAGAAAGAATCCTTGAGGTGCCCTTGGTGAAAAAGGTGGTTTTAGTAAAGCACAGGAATAGGACCCGCGGGCAGAAAGAGCTGCAAGGGCATCATGAGGAGTGGCCCATTATATACTTTCAAGTTGGGAGGGGGTTAGGGATAGCATAAGTCGCTAAGGAATTTTGGAAGCAAGGTTTCCAGGACCTTGAGGGGGCTAGCTACTCTTAGGAAAAGATCATTTATTACTGGCTAATAAAACCTGAGTCATGAGACCCTTCAGATGTATATCTGTGGGCCATATGCTTGGGGGATGATTCCCAACATGTATCTTGGGGGGTTTAGAGATAAAAGAAGTTTCCAAAGGAATTTATATATGTTAAAGTAGACTTACAGGATCCTGGGGGTCGGGCTTAGATTGCCTTTTGCCCTTAGCAAAGTATCGACATGGAGGCAGCTGAGTCCCTAGAGGAATGTCACTCTGCCTGTTTCAAGGACTTGTCAGTGGGCTCTAGGTAGTAAGGATATTTAATTTTTCTTTTGCCTTTGTTTCCACATCACTAGTTCAATTCTTACTGCATCACCTGGGGCAAATTACTGAACCCCCATAAATCTCGATTTCCTCACCTACGATACAGATAATTATGCTGACCTTATTGTTTGTGTGAGGATGAAATGAACTTCGCACAGTGCTGACACATAATAATTGATCAAGAAATGGCAACTAACGCCAATGATGAAGACAGTGCTGTTGCTGATAATGATGATGTTTGCCTGCCTGAAGATTTGGGAAAGCTTTGCAGAGTAGCATTTCATCTGAGGCTTGAAGGATGAGTAGAAGTTTTCTAGGTAAGCAACAAGAGGCACTTTGGACACAGAGAAAACATCATGGGCAAAGACTCTGAGAGAGATTATATCATGACTTGTTTGAAGAACTACAAATAGCTCAGTACTGCTCAAGTTAACAGAAAGTAGGGGTGTTGGCTGAGACTGGGGTTAGAAGCTAGCAGGGTAAGAGGCTGGACAGGTAGGTGAGGCCCCATCATGAAGTACCTTTTTTTCAATGCCAAAGAGCTCAGCTTTTGCACTATAAATTCGGAGGAGCCACTGGAATATTTAAAATGGGAGAGTGACAAGATCAGACTTAGGAATTAGGAAAAATAAATCACTTTCTGAAGTTTGTAGGGTAGATTAGAAGGGACCAATAGACATATAAGGAGACTTTTGCAAAAACCCAGGAGGGAGATACAATGGAACTAATGCTTTATCTCAAAGCATAGTTCCATTCATTTTGGTAAATTTTATTGAGCATTTACTAAGTTCTTGGTGATTGGAATACCACGATGAAAAATACAAAATCCCTGATATCACAGAGACTGCCTTCTAGTGGAATAGACCTAGAATAAACAAGAAAACAAGTGAAGGGCGCCTGGGCGGGGGGAGGCGTAGTAGGTTGAGCATCTGACTCTTGATTTCAGCTCAGGTCATGATCTCAGGGTCATGGGATCGAGCCCCGCTTTGGGCTGTGCGCTCAGTAGGGAGTCTGCTTAAAGATTCTCTCCCTCTGCCCCTCCCCTACTGTGAACTCTCTCTCTCTCTCTCAAATAAATAAATGAATCTTTAAAAAAAAAGAAAGAAAGAAATATCTTAAAGATGTGCCCTTCAGAGCGTTAACGCACCAATAAGGATGTGCACTATGTGTCAGGGTGGTTTCGATCTTCCTCCAGCCTTTTTCATAAAGGATTATCTGAAGCTGTCTTCAGGAGCAGTAAGTGCAAGCCTAAGAAGGATGGAGCCACAAAGGTGAGATTTTCTGGCAGTGTGGATGGTTTCTCAACCAGAGACACTGCTTTGCAGGTTTGGGCACAGCAGGGGTGGCAGGCAGGGGCCCTAGGCAACAGAATGGGGCAGCGGAGAGGAGAGGAAGGAAGAGAAAACAATCCTGGAGATGCAACTGGTCTGTAAGAAGCTCCCTCCACCAAAATTCAGAGATGGGATTCTACCCCATGTAATGTCTTTGGGGCAAACCATTCAAAAGGAATGGAGCTTGGTTTCCATCAATTAATTTGGTAATTGTGTGTCCAGACAAAAAGCACTTTAACAAAATTGAGGGAATGTAAGTATATTGATATATTTTCCAGTGGGCTTCTGAGATGACTTTTTTCCTCTGAGTACTCTTAATGGAAATCAATCTTAAATGCATGAGTCTGGAAAGTAATCTGAATTGAAGGGAACAGTTTGTCATATTTAACAACAGTCAATGTTTATCGGATGCCTACCACGTATGGTGATTTGTCCCAAAGCACTTCACTTATCCCATTTGAAAATATTATGTTTGCCATTTCAGAACCGGGGCAACTGAGTGGTAGGTACATAATAGAGACCCTGAATTCCTGGAATCTTGAAGTGAGCCACAGTGAAATGCCTTCTTCTGACTCACAGCATTCAGTCCTACCAACTTGAGCAGTCCGGTGTACCAGAGGGGAAAGGGCTGAGGGTTCGGAGTTAACAGAGTTGGGATCGAGTTCTAGCTCAGCTGTCCATTAACTGCATGACCTTGGGGAAGTCACTTAGCCTGACAGAACCCATTTTCTCATGCAGTAAAATGAGGACAAGTATTGCCTTCGCCCACAGTTTGTCATCAGCATCTAATGAAATAACACATGTGGGGCCTTTGTGAACGACAGCCTTCCCCAGGTGAAGGATATTATCCCAATAACCATGACCTGCCCTCAGTAAAAATCCAGGTGGTTAGGTAGGGCTTCTGGGTGACAATCATTTGGCTGCTCTGCCATTAGGCCACATGCTGGATGCTGTAATTAAACCAACCACATGGCAGATCATCCTTGGGTTGTGCTTCTTCAGCCCAGGTTGGCAGGCCGGGAAGGACAAACACCTCCCAGCATCCAGGCAGGTACCGTCACACCTAAGTCAAGGAGGTATTTGGAAAAAGTTCCCAGTCTGGCTGTCCACGAGAAGCAGCTAAGCAGAGGACAGTGTCAGGATCCAAATGACCCATCGGTACCAGCCAGCTATGTGTGTTTGAGGATGTGCCTTCTGGGGGAGCCAGAGTGAGAGGCTGGGTTTGCTCTTCAGCACTTTGGCCCCCTGCAGGGAAGCAGCATCCGGGAAGGGAGAAGCCAGGGAGTCTGATCTTCTGGCCCAAGGTCCCTTGCAAGGCTGGTTGGCAGTGGACCTTAAGGAAGGTGATGGGACCAGGCTCTGTGCTCATTGTAACCATTCTAATCAGCCTAACTGGCTCTTTTGATGGTCAAGGGGACCATTCCTCTTTCACGTGTTTGGGTTTTCAGGATGCTGATCCTTAACAACAGTACTGGCCCCACCTCCCTGTGTGTTCCAGGCATTAATGAATGTTTCCAACCCGCCTCTCTTCCCCCCTATCCCTGCACACATGGCCCTGTCAGAGCCTCACCGGGCCACCCAGAAGGCAGAGATAAAGGTGCTGTCTCAAAAGCAATGTCACTTTCCTGGTCCACAGCGTACCTCTCTGGTTGCCAGGACAGTTACCCAAAATGCATTGTGTGACAACTGAGATGATCCACGCCAAGTGCTTAGAACAGTGCCCAGCACACAGGCAGTGTTTAGTTAATATTAGTCATCATTATTACCTTTCTCACAATACGTTATGAAGAAGTATTGTTAGTAACTCAACTTTAAGCAGGAGGAAATTGGAGCTCAGAGAAGATGGATCTCTTCCCAGGCAGCTTCATTCAGCTTGTGAATGATGTCCTCAGGACTCGAACTCAGGATTCCTCTGAGTTGCGCTTCCTCCCACCCTGACTCTGTCCCAAAATGCTGAAAGGGACTAAAGCAGTGTTGTCCAAACACTTACTCTGGGCATCAATCCCTGAGGACTTAAAACTGTGATCTCAGGGACTGGAGCTGCTGTATCTATCCTAATGGGACATGTGTACCCAGGGGAGCCCTTGTGGAGGGACTGGGGTGGGGGAGAGGGGCTCCTGGCAGGACCCTGTGCCCTCAGCCAACAGTGAAATAGAGGCGCTTGGCTCTGATCCCCTGAGACATTTCCATCTCTCTTCCCAGCCCTGCCCGCCCTGCCCCACTTCACCCCAATTGTTAGCCTGAGACTGATAGGCCATCTCCAAAATAGGTTGCCTGGCCAAATTCCCCCATGAGGGGCAGTTTCTAGTTGCTTCTTACCATAACCCAAGGCCACATTGTTCATAGAACTGTCATGGTCAGCTGCCCTCCTCCACAGCCCCCGGAAGCCATGTGCTGCTTCCTAAGTCACCAGTGAGTAAGAGCGCCCCATGAGGGCAGCTGTATAGAGGCAATTTTTCAGATGGATGGAGTGCACTCAGGAGACCCGGGTTCTACATTTAGCTTTTCCATTTACCAACCTGGGCAATAGTAATAACAAACACTAAGACGGCATTGACAAAACGGCCTTTCAAACCCTGTTTCATTTAATTCTCGTAAGACCGTGTGAACGATCAGGACAGATTCTCTGATTTCCATTTTACAGAAGAGAACCTGAGGTGTGGTTAAGAGCCTGATGGAGATTGGGCCTCTCACAGGTGAAAATCAGGGCACGAACCTAAGATCTTAGTAGCAGTCCCAATGGTATGTCCACATTGTCACTTCTCTCCCTTCTCCCCATACCCCATACACACACACACACACAATGAACTTCCAAGTTTCACATGTGAAGTTCAAGTTTGCAATAAATGAGCTCTGAGGTCCCTTCTAGCTCAAACAGCATCGAATCTTTCAGCTTTCTGATGCGCCCTTATTCCGTTTATGATACTTGTACCAAGGCTGTGATCCTTCAGTCCTGTTCCCACTCATCTAGCTGTATCCTGAAACACTGCCATTCTTATAGCTCATGGAATATACTTTCTTCAGGGAGGGGGACCTATTTGCAACCAATAATAAGAGAATTACTAGTTTATTCCTTAGACTGCACTAGCAAATAAAGAAACCTCCCTAGAAGGGTGTGGGCATTCGAGCAGCCCGGTACTTGGGCATTAAACCTCTGAGGGCAGCTCAGCCTCTCTCCATAAAGAAGCCTGGTCTGCAACATCTTCTAGCATCATCTATGAGGCATTTAGACCTCTGGAAAATGGCAGTAATAGTGCAAATGGATCGAGAGTATTGATGGCTCAAGGTATCTAAGTGATTAAGAATTTAAAAATGGAGCAGGAAATGATTGTTGCCAACAAAAAGAAGCTTCAGCTGAATCCTTGGTCCATTACTCTTGAAGGAATAATTAAAATAGCCCACAAACTGATAGTGATTCTCCATTATAGATGCTATTCAAATATATGGTCTTTTTTGCTGCAGAGAGGAGGTGGTTAAGATTATTATTAGTAAGGACACCTATATTCAGGACCTAGTTTTTAACAAATTACTTAACCTTTTTATGTCTCAGGGTTTTATTTATAAAAAGCTATGTTATAATAATAACACTAAATAACATGTCAAATAGGGATGTGAAGATTTTAAAGTAAAAAAAATTATAATTAGTATTTTTTCCTTATTTCCTTCCCACCATTATCTCATTTTCTCTGTCATTGTGGAAATGCTTTCTTCCCCATTCTTTTCAGTTTTGAAAACTGAGGTAAAATCTATACAGAGCGGCAAGCTCCCATCTTAAATGTACAATTCAGTAAATTTCGATAAATAAATACGCCCGTGTAACCAACTCCCCAGTGAAGATATAGACCATTAACCCCAACCAAGAAAGTGTCCTCATGCCCCCATCCATGCAGCCCTTACCCCTCCCAGACAGTTAATTTTTCTGATTTTTGTCATCGTCGATTAGTTTTGCATTCTTGAACTTCACATAAATGGAATTACACTGTGTATGTTGCTTTGCGTTTGGCTTTCTTTGCTCAACATAATGTTACTGAGATTTGTTTGTGCTCTAGAGAGTAACAAAGTTTATCCTTTTTGGACTGCAGAGTAGTATTCGATTGTAAGAGTCTACCAAAATTTGTTTATCCCATCTGTTGACGAACATTTGGGCTGTTTCTGGTTTGGGGCTATTGTGAACACAGCTGCTATAAGCCTTCTTGTAGAAGTATTTTTGTGGACATAACGCTTTCATTTCTCTTTGGTAAGTATTTAGGAGTAAAATTGCAGAGTCATATGGTAACTGTTTAACTTTGTAGAGAACTACCTCATAGTTTCTCAAAATGGCTGCCATTTTACAAGCCCACCAGTTCCAGTTCTTCCACATCCCCACCAACATTTGGCTTTGCCAGTTTTTTTAACTGTAGGTCTTCAAACTGGTATAAAGTGGTGGAAAATATAACCAATGAGAGAAACTGGGTGAAAGAAGACATGGGACCCCTTTCTACTGTCTTTGCAACTTCCTGTGAATCTAGCATTATTTTCAAAACAAAAAGGTTTAAAAGTACATTGTTTTTTTCAAAAAACAGGTGTGAAGTGGTATTTCCTTATAGTTTTATTTTGCATTTCTTGGATTCCTAATGATGTTGAATACTTCTTCATGTGGATCTCGGTCCCTCATCTATCTTCTTTTGTGAAGTGTGCGTTCAAGTTTTCATACATTTTCCTTTAACTGGGTTGTTTGTCTTCTTATTATTGAGTGGTAGGAGTTGTTTACATATTCTAGATATAAGTCCTCAGTTACATATGTTGCAAATGTTTTCTCCAGTTGGTTGCTTGCCTGTTTATTTTCTTTAAAGTATCTTTTGGGGGCCTGGGTGGCTCAGTGGGTTGAACCTCTGAGTTTTCTCAGGTCATGATCCCAGAGTCCTGGGATCTAGCCCCACATTGGGCTCCTACTCAGCAGGGAGTCTTCTTCTCCCTCTGCCCCTCTCCCCACCCCCACCCTCCTCTGGTGCTCTCTCTCTCTCAGAGAAATAAAATCTTAAAAAAAAATAAAGTATCTTTTGATAAGCACAACTTTTAATTTTTGTTGGAAGTTAATTTATCACTTTTTCTTTTATAGTTAATACTTTTTTTTTTTAGATTTTATTTATTTATTTGACAGAGAGAGACACAGCGAGAAAAGGGACACAAGCAGGGGGAGTGGGAGAGGGAGAAGCAGGCTTCCTGCAGAGCAGGGAGCCCGATGCGGGGCTCAGTCCCAGGACCCTGGGATCATGACCTGAGCCAAAGGCAGACACTTAACGACTGAGCCACCCAGGCGCCCCAGTTAATACTTTTTCTGTCCTTAGAAAGCTTTGCCTATATTCCAAGGTCACAAATTCATTATCTAATATTTCTTCTAGAAGCTTTATGGTTTTAGCTTTTGTATTTAGATAAATGTGCTATGCTTATCTAAAACTAATATTTGTGAATGTTGTGGATAGGAGTTGAAGTTCTGGCGGGGTTTTCCCCATACATTTATCTAGTTGTTTCAGCACCAATTGTTGAAAAGACTTCTTTCCCCATTGATCTTTTATTGCAAATCAATTGACCGTATGTGTATGGGTCTCAGGAAAACCTTTTAGTCAGATTGGATCTCCTGGATTGATCTTCTACCTTCTTTTTCTCTCTTATTTTTCTTTGTCTTCATGGTTTACTTTATGTGATTTCTTCAACCTAATCTTCCAACTTTTCTTAGAATTTTAATTTTTGGTTTTAGTGTTTTCAGTTGGCAAGAGTCTCTTTGTGTTCTCGTATTTGCTATCTCAACTCCTTCATTTCTGTGTTCAAATGTTACTTTCTCAGTGAGGTCTTCTGTGGTCATTGTGTTTAAATTCATGTAATCTCCCTGCTAGCTCTGCCTAACTCCCTTCCCTGCTGTATTTTTTTCTCTCCATAGAATTTACCATCAGCTGGCATGCTATAGTTTACCTATTTTTGTTTGTTATCTATCTCTCTCCACTAGAATGAAAGCTCCCTGAAGGCAGAGTTGTTTAAATGTGTTCTATATTAGTGCTACTGCTGTTTCTAGAACCTAGACTAGTGCTGTGCACAGTTAGGCAAGGAAAAATCTACCAAATGAACTAATGGTTGGGTCTGTTATAGCATTTTCTTCTTATTTCATGGATGCAAAATCTTATATCTCTCTGAGGATATTATAATATCTTTGAATTTTTTTTTCTATTTTCTGCATTTCCTCTGTTTCTCTGAGTTTCCTCTCCCAACCCCCATTGTTAATTTTCATTTTCCTCCTTTATGTTGGATGTTTTCTTCAAGTGACTGGTGATCCTTGACTGTTCATTCACAAACTGGGCCTTCCGGAATCAGAGATGGAGCTTGTTGACTAGTGGGTTTATGGACATGTAAGGGTGGCTCCACCAATATCCATCCATGTTTTCTCTTGAGCCACTCAGTTTCCCTAAAGAGGAGTCCTCGATCTTCTGCTTGAAGAACATCAACTAGCCTGCTAGTGTTTTGGAAGCCTCATGGGAAAGGAAGCTGTGGATCTCACTGTTTAGCATGCGGACTTTGATTTAATCCCCTTGTGTTCCAGAAAGCACTTCCCCTCTGCCCTTCACTTTGGCTTGTTTCTCGGAGTCTAGAACCTCTTAGGGTTATTTGCTCCAGAGGAAAATATTCCCATTTCCTGCCAGGATCAGAGAAGGGCAACAAACACATTCCATGGAGGAGGTCAGAGAGTGTGGGGGTCTAATGGCCCTTTTTACCAATTTTTACCTATTCTGTGTTCACCTCCATACTTTGTAAGGTAATGGTGCCTCAGATCCCCACTCTTAGATTCAGTCATGCAAATTAGCTTTGGGCATTTATGTTTGACTTTCTCCACTCTGCTCTGTCAATTACTACTCATGCATCTGTTTTTCACCTTCCAAAGATAATGTGGATATCTTTTGTCTGGTGTTACCTCCCATCCCATTTTCTTTGTCTTTAACATTTTACTTTTTTATTCCTTTACTTTCATTTTAATGGGTTGTATTTTTGTTTTTACCTTGTTTTGTTTTTGACAGAGTGTGAGTGGGGAAGGGTAGAGGGAGAGGGAAAAAGAGAGAATCTTAAGCAGGCTTCATGCCCAGTGCAGAGCCCGATGCAGGGCTCAATCCCATGACCCTGAGATCATGACCTGAGCCGAAATCAAGAGTCAGGATGCTCATCTGACTGAGCCACCCAGCTGCTCCCCTTTTAGTGGGGCTTTAAGAGAGTAGAAATAGATGCATATGTTCAGTCTACCGTGTGCAACAGAAGTCTGCTGTAAGGACTAAATGAAAAGTGAAGGGGACAGTGACTCATAATGTTGACAGTTACCATATTTAATCCAGTCCCCCAGCTTGATTCTGAATCGAGTCCAGTAGGCTTAGATTTGATCATGGCACTGCTCTAGTAACACCACAGTGCTGATCCTGGTTAAAAACCCAACAAACAGAAGTTCACTGTACTGATTTAGGGAGGCATTAAAGTCTGTTGCCAGGGAATAAGTTTGGTATTAGAGGAAATCACATAAATTCAGGGAGCAATTTCTGACTAGGCTTTAGTTCTTTCCAGAAGCAGATTTCATAGAGTTCAGGGGCTTAGCTGTGGAAGTCTCTGCCTCCTACATCCTTATAAACCTCTTCATCTCTTAAGAACAGCCTGTGCACAGAGGACAGGCAGGCTTCTTATAGTCACAGATTATTTATCCAACAAACATTAGTAAGTGTCTATAATGTGCCAGGCACTGGCTAGGCTGGGGATTAAAAAATAAGTTAAACCCAGTCCTAACTTCTGAGATCCTATAATCTTGTTGAAAAAAACAGAAAAATAATAAAATGAAATAAATGATCTTACTTAGGGTTAACTATGAAAAGAGGCATGCTTGAAGTAGCATGGGAGCACAGTGAAAGGTATGATCAAGTTCATCCTGGAATACAAGGGGAGGCTTCCAGAGGAATATATGTGTTGTCCCTCTGGGAAGCATTTTTTTCCCCAAGCTTCAGGAAAGCGTTATACAGGTGGGAGAAATGTCCATCCTAAGGAGACAAGCCGTGCTGTAACTGAGGATGATCTGATCAGAAACATCTTCAAGCTTGGTGCAGCAAAAACACCTATGGATCAGAAAAAGAGTCCTTCAACCCTGAAGCACCTCACCACAGAAAAGGGCATGGAGGTGATGACTGTGGTGGTGGCTCATTCACATTTTACATGAATGAGTGAAGGACTATCTCCTTTCCACCTGCATCTGTAGCCAGAGATGTAGATTTTCCAGGACATAGGGATGAATTGAGAAGGGTAGAGTAAGACAAGACCATGTGGTTTCTATCAGACATTTCTATTTGGACTTCTGGGTGGTTGGTACTGCTGTTAACAGAAATGGGATCTAATAAGGAGGAGGAAACCTGTTGTGTTGGTAGTTGTTATTTCGGTTGTGGTTGTTTGGTGACCTTTCACAGAAGCCCAGTAAAATGAGGATAACAGGATAGTAGCATGAATTAAATGAGGGGGCCTCTGTAAAGTGCTTGGTAAATTATATTAACTATTGATAACTATTATTAATCAATATGGTAAGGAGTTGGGAGACCTGGTTGAATCATGCTTTTGTGATAATCTAATCCCAACCTGTGCTCTAGTTCCTGAATTCTCTCCACTTAGGACAATATCATGTGACCTCTTCCTGACCCATTGACTATAGCAAACAGGAAGTGGGCCCAGAGCCTCTCCACTGGAGCCTCCCAAACACCAGTGCTCGGTTTCCATGGCTGTTTGAGTGGGACCCAAGGTTCTAGTGTTCTTGTGCTCACCTCAGTGGCCCACTCTGGGGCCTATGATAAGAGCAGGCACAAATAGGCTCTTGGGTGTGTTGTGGGGCCCTAAGGTCTGAGAGCTGCTGCCTATGGTGGCAAAGTTGGAGCTGAAGAGAATGGCTTGCTCTAGCTGGGGCTTAGCAAATCTCGACATGAGCTCGTGTCTGTGCATTGGGGAATAGAGACAAATACCTTCCCCTTGAGGAGGCTGCATAGAAGGCCACAGAAGGTCTCCCCTGACATTTGTTAACCAGATTGCCCAGGTGACCATTGGGGGTGGGGTAGGCGGAGACACCTAAGCTGCTTGTCCTTCCAGCACACCTCTAAGAGAGGCTCTGGGCCCTGCACATCCCCAGGACAGTATTGTGTGAAGGCTAACCCCAATCTGCGTGGCATAGTCACGTAATACGTTGCTCTGAGTGTGGTGGGAAGAAACTTTTGATAAGCGCATCCGCTGGAGGGGATCTTTCCCAGCATCCTCTTCATTCAGTGAGGAAAAGCCATCATGCACATTTCTCAAAGCCTCTGAACTCGCATTTATCATTTCCTCCTTCCAGCTTTCACACCTCTGGGAACAGTTAAATTGTACCGGTGGATCCCTGAGATAGCTGGAGAGAACAAATTCACAGCCAGAAATGACAGAATTAATGGCAGGAGAGGGAAGCATGAGCCATAGATGCTCTGTGAAGAAAGCCAAGAGGAATGCCATGTCTCAGGCTTACCTAGAAACGGTTTGGGTCATGGGGAAGTCAAATCGCTTAATGAGTATACTTGCTTCCTATTCCTGCTGTAAGAAATTGCCACAAATTGATGGTTTTAAACAATATAAAGGTATTAGCTTACAACTCTGGAGGTCAGAGGTTGAAAATCAGTCAGGCGGGCTGCTTTCTCTTCTGGAGCCTCTAGGGAAGAATCTGTTTTCCTGTCCAATCCATCTTCGAGAAACTGCCACATCCCTTGGCTCATGGCGTCCCATTACTTCGACCTCTGCTTTCCTCCTTTCCCGACTCTGATCCTCTTGCCTCCCTCTTGTAAGGATCCTTATGTTACCTTAGGTCTACCCAAATTATCCAGGATAATTTCCCCATCTCAAGATCCTTAACTTAATGACACCTGCAAAGTCCTTTTGGCCATGTGAGGTGACATATTCACAAGTTCTGGCAATTAGGATGTAGACGTCTTTGGGGGATCATTATTCTGCCTACCACGGTAGAGATGACTTTCTCAACCCACTCCCAATTTGAACGTTCTTTTGGCCAAAGGGCCTATCTTTGGGTCTATCTGGAGATGTGTTCAGTAATACCTCTGAGTGATGGGGTAATCCAGCTCCGAATACCCCCTGGAGGGTTCTCTGGGCATTGGGCTCCTCCTAGGTTTTATTCTTCCTTCAAAAGAATTTCGAACAGCTGGGTGGAGTCCTTTTCTGTGGGGTTTTTAGTGGGGGCCAGAGGCGTCCCAGCTCTGTGCCGGCATTGCCTGGTGACAGGGACATCACAGCCTTGCCCAGCCATAAGACCAAGGGCCACCTCCCTGGATAGTGATCTCATTTGCCATTACCCTGTGGCTCCCGACAGGCTGATGGCCATCACTGTTGCAAACAAAGTGAGGGGAAATGTGCAGAGGTTTTAAAGGCCATGAAGCCAGCAGGGAAGGTGAGAGGGCAGGGTGCCCAGACCTGCGTGAAGCTGGGAGAATTCCAGGGTGAGTTTGGATCCCCAGAGAAAGGGTTACATCCAAGGAAGTCATGGAATTTCTTTCTGGTCCAGCGTAGCTTAAAAGTGACTCTGGAGTGGCCCTCCTGGGCTTAGCTAGCATGTCTTTCAGGCAGGCTCAAAGGCAGGCAAGTGTCTTTTTGACTTTTTGAATTTCTTTCCCCATCTGGTGCAGGGCTGGCTGGTGACAGGATCTGATTGCACTTCACTTCCATCCTACGTCCTCATGTGGATCCCAAAGCTCATTTCAAGTCTTTTCTTCATGGTCGTTGCCCTCAGTTTCCCCTCCCTTTGGTCCTGGCCTGCATGACTAGCACTTTAATTTATTCAGGATTTGGTGCCTTTTACACTGAGCGTGCTCAGTGATTAATACCATATCCTGCCTCTTACCATTTAACTCTGCTATACCTCCTGGGTTATGGTGTCCCCCCAAAGACAGTCAGATAAGATAAAGTTGTCTGGAAAAAAAAAAAAAAATCCCTTGCTGGTGAGATCAGATAATATGGAAAGGAGTAGGGTTAACTTTGTGAATCTGGGCCCTGCATTCAAATTCTAGAAAAGGCCCACTGGCCCTTTGTTTGCAGTCCCATAATGTTCTCTAACAGAAAGCCCAACTCCTGGCTGGGAGGCCTGTGTAATGTTTTGGCAGAGTTCTCCTCAGAGAACACAGGTTCCATTTGGAGTTTGTAAAAGAGGTGCAGAGCTGGGCCTGCTACTGGCAAGAGAGCCGCCTGGGTGAGTGGGAGGCAGAGTGTGCCCCCCTCCCTGGCGGGGGGAGCCCTGAGTTGTCAGCAGTGTGCATCTGGCCCTCTGAAGAGGCTGAGGCAGGAAGGGCCAACAGAGAGAGCAGGGAGCCCTTCAGAAAGGGAGGGAGCTCAAAAAGAAAGCCTGGCGGCTTTTCATGATGGGGAGAAGGTGTTCACAATCCAGTCTCCCTAGTTCCCTTGGCCCACCCCTGGGGCAAACCTGCCTCTGCTTCCTTCAGGGGATATCTGCTCTCCTTTCATCTGGTTTGGGCAGCAGGGTCTCCGACCAGCAGCTCCCCCTCCAGCTCCCTCTCCTCCTCCCCTTCATCCTTCCGCATGGCCCTCCTGCTCCCCACTTCCCCAGCTGTGAGCTGCAAACAGGCTCTGGCAACCCTCCACCCAGCCCCCTGCCCCAGCACGTTTTATGACAACAGCTGTGGTCTGCATCTGCCCTCTTTCCTTCCTGAGTGCTCAGCGCACTGCTGCCCCCCCAGCCCCCCGCCGCCCCCACCAGCTCCACCCCAATTTGCTTCTGTTCTGTCACTGGAATTGCCATGAGGGGTTCAGGGTGGAGGGGACCCCAGCTGAGTCTCAGGCTGAGTCTCTGCCTGAAAATCTGGCGTGGACCTCTAACAAACCTGGGGAAGTGAGAGGGAGGGGGAGAGAGAGAGAGCATCTTAGAAAGGGAAGGAAACAGAGGAGGTTCCACATTTCTGAGAGGTTGAATGAAGATCTGAAGATGTTGGAATTCTTTAGACAGAGCTCAGAGAGCTCTGAGCCCTGCATATTTTACTCTAGACCTCTGTTCTGGTTTGGATTTATCCTTAAAAATGCAGGTTGGCCAAAAAACTCCAAACCCCACATGTTTGGGGGTTAATAAGAAATGCCTCACTTGGGGGCGCCTGGGTGGTTCAGTCAGTTAAGCGTCTGCCTTTGGCTCAGGTCATGATCTCAGGGTCCTGGGATCGAGCCCCGTGGCGGGCTCCCTGCTCATTGAGGAGTCTCCTTCTCCCTCTCTCTCTGTGATCTCTCTTGCTCTCACTCTCTCTCAGATAAATAAGTAAAAATCTAAAAAAAAAAAAAAAAGAAGAAGAAGAAAAGAAAGAAATGCCTCATTTGTTTAGGAGTGCCTTTTGTGACCCAGCTCTCTATTTCCAGAGCGGGCGGCAGGCTGACACAGACTTCAGGAAGCACCCACAGCCTCCTCCAGCAGGAGCCTCTGAAACCCTCTCCTCCCACCAGGTCCTGCTTTCAGAGGTGGAGGGACTTGGCCAGTGAGCCTGCGGTCCCACTGCCACCAGCAATGTTCTCAAGGGTACCACTAGCTACAGTGCTGTCAGAAAGAATATGGAGCCTTCCTGAGGAGGGAGGTGGTAGGTGAGGTGATGGGCTACATGTTGAGGTAGCCCAAGCCACAAGCCAGCATCCTTCCTACCCCCCTTCCTGTGGGTCTCCACCTGGCTGCTTTTGTAACCCAGCCCCTAGTGGTGAGGGACTCTGTCCACCTGATGTCCCAGGATGGCTCGACGCCCCCAGGCACCTCATCAGACTTCGGGTCTCCAGAGGCTGCTGGGTTGTATTTAACAAACACACATATAGCGCGAACTGCATGTGCCAAGCACTGTTCAATGTATTTTATTCACATTAGTTATAATAACGCTGAAACAAACCTATGCGACAGATACTGTTTTTAGCTCCCATTTTACAGACAAAACGGCTGAGGCATAAAGGGGTTAAGTAGCTGGCCAGAGCCAGTGCAGCTGGGGAGGGGTGGAGCTGGGATTTGAACCTGGGCACTCTGGAAGCAGATCCATGCTCTTAATCACTGGTTCTGCTGCCACTCACGCTGGTTCCCTTTGTCTCCCTGCTCCGTGCCCAGCCTCCGTGCTTTGGGTGGGAAGAGGAGTTGGATAGAATGAGTAGAAGACAGCCTGGAGGTCAGTAAACCTGGTTCTAGTCTGGGTTCTGTCACTATCTGGCCAGGTGTCCCTGTGCACGTAGCTTGAATGCTGTGCACCCCAGTTCCATATCTTTAGCTAGCTGACTCCTATACCACTCTACCCCTGAAGACTTGCAAGGCCCCGTAGAGCGCTCAGCTCTGCTTGGGCCAAGCCATCCCTGCAGCTGCCTGGAACTCACTTTGGGGATCCCCAGAGGAAGATGGAGGGAGGGAGGAAGGCAAACACACTTGGCAGGAAGGCAGTGGTGGGGGGAGAGGGGGCAGCCTCCTTTGGAAAGATGGACAGCTTAATGAGGCTCTGACAATGTCCCTCTGTGAGGGGGACAGTAAGGGTTTGGATAATGATCTTAACGGGGAGATCCTCTTAGGATTATGATCCCCATGATGATGACCATGGTCATCATATAGGGCTATGCCCCACCAGCCAGAGGCTAACTCAAGTAGCTCTCCCGCGCAGGCAGTAACAGATAGATTTCAGCTACTCCTTAATGACTTGGAGACGTGTACACTTTAATTGCATTTAAATGGACCATTTTACCTAATTAAGAGTCAGGATCAGAGAGTTAAAAATTGAAGTGTCCTATTTCCTCAATGCTAAGATGCATGCTTTTCATGTTGAACATTTCTAAAATTGGAATGTCATACAAACTTATTTTTAATGTAGTGTTTCTCCCCCAAGACACACACACACACACACACACACACACACACACACACACACACGAATTATTGAATGCTTGTGGTGCATGTTAAAATTAAAGAAATTTAATAGCATTGTTGTTGCTTTAGTCTATGTTGGTGGTGGGGACAGAAATCACTTCAGCAAGAAGAGGGAATTTATTATAACAATCATGAACCCCTGTGGGCAAGAAGGGGCCTCAGGGAGGCTAGAAACTCAAATTTGGAACAGTGGGGATTCCTTGAAGTATATTCATTTCTCATCTTTGCCTCTTCTGTGTACCTGATTCATCATTCACTCATTCTGCTGACTTGCAACCTCTGTACCTCAAAATTCACAGCGTAAGATGGCTAACCACAGCCTCACAGAAGGACCAAATCCTTCCATCTCCATGTTTTTCTGTCTCTCTTTCCTCCAGTCCTAATACCAGGGGGAAAATTCTTCTTTGTCCTTCTAGTCCAATCAACTGTGAGTGGAGTGGAGAACAGGGCCACATTTTTCAAGATGGCTGCCAGCTTGTCTCTGTGGGTTCTCAGGTCGGTATAGGGAGACACTGTAAATTGGACATTCCTTAAGTTCTCCCCACAGGAGGCAGAAGTTTACTATGGTGGAACATCATTCCAGTGGCACTATGTGTTGGAGCTGGGAAGGACTGTAGGCCAGGCACTGGGAGACAAATCACTTAGACTAGAATCAGAAGTACTGCAGGCTCTGATGACAAATCTTGTGGGCAGATCAGCAATGGCCATGCTGGCTCACTCGGGACTACCCAGGGCTTTGCACAGATCTCCATCACCCTCAGAAGGACTAGAGGACAGAGGGACCATTGCCCAAGAACATCTGAGGAGTGGCGGGGACCCAGTGACCCAGTCCCCCTGAGAGATGGTGAATCACAGAAAAGAACTCTTCTATATTTTTTTAAAGATTTTATTTATTCATTTGACAGAGAGAGACAGTGAGAGAGGGAACACAAGCAGGGAGAGTGGGAGAGGGAGAAGCAGGCTTCCTGCTAAGCAGGGAGCCCGATGCGGGACTTGATCCTGGGACTCCAGGATCATGACCTGAGCCAAATGCAGACACTTAATGACTGAGCCACCCAGGCGCCCCAGAGAAGAACTCTTCTAGAAAGGCTCATTGACCTTTAGATTAGCACCACAGAGGTAACAAGGGGGACTGCATGTAAATATGGCCCATTTGGCTTGCTGGATTGTTGATTCTTATGCCAACACATCTCCATAATTTGCTGTGTGAACGGAGATAAACTATCTCACCAATTTCTGTTTCTACTTTCCTATTAAAGAAAAAACAAAACAAAACCATGAGCACTGCTGGGAAGTGGGAATGGTGGCAGCCATCCCAACCCTTTTACTCTTGTGTGGTATGACTGGAGACTGATTCCATTCATCTCCTTATCCTGGTTCTCACCCAGTCTTCTTCCATCCACCTGGTTATCCAAGCCCTTCCCTAAGCCCCAGAGCCAAACCCTCAGCTACCCTGGTAATTCTTCCTCCAACGTGTATCTTGAGTCTAACCTCTTCCCACTTCCCTTGTCAACTCTCAACCTCTTCTGTGGCAATAGTGCTCCTCTAGCTTCTCAATCCATTCTCCTTACAGCCCAGAGTGCTTTCCTAAAACCTAAGTGAGACCATGTCACTTTCTCAAATCCCCTCAATGACATACGCCCAACATGATCTGTTGCCTGTGGAACCCCTCAGTGATGCTAGACTTTTCATGTTCTGGAACACACCTGTCTTAGAGTCTTTGCTCATGCTGTTGCCTCCACTTGGAATGCTAAACCTCTAAATCTCTGCCCCTGGATCCTCCTCCTCATTCATACCTCAAATGAAAATTATTTTTTCCAACCTATCTTCCCTGACAACCATTATCTAAGTAACTCTCTTCCCCTGTTCCACATGTTCCTGATTATTTCATTCTGTTCATTACCTAATTATTTCATTCTGTTCATGTTTCTCAATTTGCATTTATGTGTATACTTCAAAATAAATACCAGTCTTCTCTGACTCCCTCCTTCAGGTTGTAAGCTCCAAGCGGACAGGGATATATCCCTTTGGCCCACCTCTGACCATTAGCACCCAGGCAGGGTACCCAAGATATAGCAGGTGCTCAATAAATATTTCTTTACTTCTTTTGTAAGCACCTATGATATGCGAAGAATTGTACTATGTGATGGGCCAATAGTGATGAAATAAAACAGACTGCCCACATAGAGCTGATGGTCGTAACACATGATTAACTACTATCTGAGTATGGGGGGGGAGGTAATGGTTCTTTTAATATCCAAACCACACTGCAATTGCATTAAGAAACTCAAAATAATAGCAACAGACTGATCTGGCTTGCTCCACTGGGGAAATAATAGAAGGTGAAAGGTTTTATTTAAAGTAGCTCCAGCCCTGGTGTAATACTTTGCGCCTATTTAGACATATTCTTTAGAGGTTTCTGATGCATTTTCCCCAAACCATCAAGCATTAAATTAGCTTAAAGAAAGCCATAAAGATTGCCCTGAGTCTCTTAAAGAACATGACACTTTTCATTTTTCCATTTTACTCATGCAGATAAATGTATGTATCTCTCCAGAGTATTTATGGATTTTAATCCTTTTACGAGGTGACTGTGTTTGCATTCAGTTGAAAGAGAGGGAATAAAATCCTTTTACCTACACCGAGGAAGAAATTGAATATGGAATGGAGCTGGCTGAGGTAGGGAAAGAGCACTGGCTAGGGTTTGGGAAGCTCAGATGCTGGGGTCAGTCCTACCACAAAGTTAACTGGTGAGTCAGATCATCTCATGGGGCATCAAGTTTCTCACCTGGAGAGTCAAGGGACTGGACTTACTTAGGTGTCCTGATCTACTGGGGGCAAGAGATCAGGATGGATGGATGATGGTGAAATGGGAGACCCTGGGCGAGCGGCCCCTAATCATCTGCTCTGTACCCAGAGAGAGGACTTGGTGTGACTTCTGGCTCCTGGGTAACCCCAAGGATTTCTCTGTTGGACCACAGTCATTGAACCCACATTTACTCTGCCCACATTGAACCACACTGACACTCTACTGGGTGGGTTCTGGGGGGGTCCAGAGATTCAGTCATTCAATAAATATTTATCAAGTGCCTACTACTCACACTACCAGGAACTAGGTACATAATGGTGATGGAAGGAAAGTCTAAGTTCCTACCTTCAGGGAGTTTAAGCCTGGGGGAGACAGGTAGCAAGCCAAAGAGAAAGAAAAAAGTACAGTGAAGTGTTAGAAGGATGGAAGCGAGGGGCAGAGATGGAGGATGATGCAGAAAAGCACTTAGAAAGGGGTCAGAGAAGACTTTCCAGAGAAGGTGGCATTCATTTGAAGGATCTAAAAGGAGGAAGGGAGAGCTTGTTCAAAGGCAGGAAAAGGCTTACAGTGTGGAGGAACTCAAGGAAAGCCAGGGAAGGTGGCCTTCAGTGGTCCAGGAAGAGGCTTGAAATAAGGGTAGTGAAGAAGGCAGAAGTCAGACCACAGGGCCTTCTGGGTCAAAGTAAGCAGTTTGGATTTGGATTTTGAGTTAAGGCAAATAGTATGACTGGATTTACGTGTCACCGGTGTGAGAATCCCCACTTTGAACAGTCTGTACTGTGTACAGACATTTAATTTTGTGTATTTCCCTATGACAAAACTCAGCTAATTAGAGCCCGTTTGCCCTTGTCAGGGCAGACGACACGGTAGGCTCTGGTACTCTTTTTTAATACCCTCTCAGCAATTTCAGAATTCCTCCCTCCCTTTTCCTTCTCCCTTTCTCCCTGGATTTGCTCAAAATTCCAAGGGGCATATGTATCTTTCTGATGTTGAAGGAAGGGCACCTGACCCACACTCGTCCTCTGCTAGCATCTGCTGTTTTAATGTAGCTTGGCATTTGTTCTCATGCCCTGGGCAACATGAATTAACTTCTCTAGGGGTCTCCCCTTCCAAGTTCTGCCTTCATCTCTGCCCTTACTGCTCTGCCTCCTCTCAGGTCCCCAGTTTGGTCACCCCAGTCAGAAGCTTCTGACTTTGGGACCCCTTGCACATTTTATGATGATCCCCCATCAAGCCCCCAAGCTAACCTTTGTCCCACAGGCATTGATCCAATCTCCCCACCCTACAGGAAGCAAAGATAATGGGGTGGGGCGGCGGGGGGGGGGGAGATGTCGGGAAGGTAGTATCTCAGTCCCTTTCTCTGCCTATATCTGCTCATTTACATTAACTGTGCATCCCTTGCTGGTGCTGAAATTTTTGTTCAGAGTTGCTGAGGGTTAGTGGGGTCAAGTTCTTTCCATTCTCAGATTCTCAAACTTTTCCAATTTGGACTCCATGCCACAGTCATGAGGGAGTGGGGCAGCAGTGAGCGAGGTTCCAGCCTCAGTTGAAATGCTCTCCCTTTTCTGGGGCGCCTGGGTGGCTCGGTGGGTTAAGCATCTGCCTCTGGCTCAGGTCATGGTCCCAGGGTCCTGGGATCGAACCCCGCATTGGGCTCCCTGCTCAGCGGGAAGCCTGCTTCTCCCTCTCCCACTCCCCCTGCTTGTGTTCCCTCTCTCGCTGTGTCTGTCAAATAAATCAATAAAATCTTTAAAAAAAAAAGAGAGAGAGAGAGAGAAAGAAATGCTCTTCCTTTCCAATCTCATTCTCCTCTAAGCTCCACTCCCCGGTCATCTAGAGAAGAGTGTCACTCGGAGGATGGTGGTGGCAGTGAAGTTGGAAAGAAGCTGGTGGGGTTTAGAAGCTGTAGATGGATCAGGTGGGGGTGGGGAGGTTATGGGAGAGGAAGAAACCAAGGATACCTTCCTGGATGCTGGCTTTAGCAACTAGGCCCTGGGTAGAGAGCAGGGCAGGGAGGGAGTAAGCAGGTGGGGAGTGGATTTGGGGATGGATATCAAGAATCTAGCTTTGTATGTTTCAAGTTTGAGATATTCGTGGGAGACATCCTAGCAAGAGATGTCAAGCAGATCATTTGATTTCTGAGATTAAAGCTCAGGGGAGAGGTCTGCAAGGTGATGGAAATTTGGGAGTGGTCAGCAGACAGATCGTATTTAAAATCATGGGAATGGACCTTAAGTAGTCTCAAGTGTTCAGGTGGGGCTTAGGGCTTTGCTGTGTGGTCCTGAAAATTTCACCTCATGATTTGAGTAAGAAGAGCTTAGGCTCCAGATGGCTGTCCCAGAGGCCCTGAGGACCCAGGTGGTGGGTCAGTGATCCCCTGACAGCTGCAGCTACCCCCTGTGCAGGCTCTGTTAGTCTGGTGATATGTGGGAGCTCCCAGCTGGGGACAGAGGTTGCGACAGGCCCAGCTTGCGAGGAGTCAGGGTGGGAGGAAGGAGAGGTCTGGCCATCTGGATGCGGTGGGCGGAGCAGGATATTTCCAGTCAAGAAGGAGCTGTCCTTGCCCTAAATGGCTGTGATTACTCCTGGAACCTCCAGGCAGGTGCAGCATACCACAGGGAAGAAGGAGGATTCAAGGCCCACTGTGCTCAGGTCTAAGGAGAGCCTGGGACCATACACCTGAACATGTTCTCTCCCTCAAGGGTCTCACGGGCAGATGATACTATAATCCCTCACATTTGTACCCCTTATGAACCCATAAACCTACGTAATATAGTCTCAGAGGGTGTCATAATCTGGAAAGTCAGTTTAGCATTCACTCGAAATTTAAAAATTATTCCATCTTTACTGTCAAGGATGTTAAAGGCACTCAAATGCATAGTCCCAGTAATGTTAATTAAAATCTTATCTCTTTTTCTATTCATATGATTTACACGCCACAGAGGCTCAGGCACCACCACTGACAAACCTGGCTCTCCCTTCCTCATAAATAAACTCTCTTCTGTGCCAGCCTCTCTGGATGCCTCCTCCCCTGCCCTGCTCTCTCCCTTAGCCCTTTATTATGGATGTGTCTGGCCTCTGTCCTAGGAGGAAAGCATGCACCCTTTTTGAAAGTGGGGAAGGAGTTTTAGGGACGGAGGTTGAAATGACAGGACTCTTTTTGGTGGGAAGGAGGAATGGACATTTTTGTTTCATCGCACACTTACGGGTCGACTGACACTTCCATGCTCTCCCTCCAACTTCCCAACAACCTTGCAGGATAGTTGGTCGCATTAATCTGACTTTATAGAGAAGGAAACGAAGACTCACCCAGAGCCATGTAGCTTTAAAAAGGCAGGGAGAGAACAGGAACTTCTTGCCAGCATGAAGGGGGCTGAGATGGGGGTGTGCCAACGAGAGAAAGGGAGAGAGATGGTTTCTCTCTCCCCGCTCCTCTCCTTTCTCCCCCCTCTGCTCACCAATCTCCCTCATTCCCTTTCGGCAGTGAGGACAGAGCAGTTCCACTCCTTGGTCAGGAAATTAGTTGAGAAACAAGGAACTGGGGCCTGTCTGGCTCCGATCTGTTTCTTTTTCTGTAATACAATGAAGAGGTTAGGTGACTTTGGATCAAATTCCATGAGTGTTGGTGTAACCCACACAAAGCATAGCTGCCTGGTGACCCAGTCCCAAAATGGTGATGTACTCAGAGAAACAATCTTTGGATAGCCAAAAAGTCATTCACAAAGAAATTCTAATCTCTGCTCAAACCTCTCAAAGAACACCAAAAGGATGTTCTCAAAATAGAGCAACACTTAAAAATAAAAACTCTCTCCCCATGTACATTTTGAATACAACTACCTCAAGTACTGTCACCTCCCTCCACACTCCCCAAAACGGCCCCTGAGCCCAGAAGGTTCGCATCCTTCTTGTCTTCTCATCTCACTCGGGATCTATTTATTTCTCTTCCACCGACAACTCAGAGTTACTTTCCAGAGGAAATCAATCCACCCACTGTGGTTTTTCTCAACTACCCCAATTCGTCACTGAAGACTGTGCTACCCCAGAGCTCCCTCCAGAGGCAGTGAAGGGGAAAGGGTAAAGGATAGAGCTGCATCAGTTTCCTGTCACACTGGGATGAGTCCAGGAAAATAGGAATCCTTGTGTTCCTGGCCCTCAGCGCGGTGCACTGGCACTTAGTAGGTACTCAGCATTGGTGGGACGGATGTAATCAGGGCAGATTTGTTTAGGAGAGTCAACTAAAGCCCAGAGCCATCAACCAGCGTCCAGTGGAGTCAACACCGGGGAAGTCTGACTTCTACTTCAGTGACATTTCCACCGCGGCAGTCCTGGGGGGTCTCCTGCGGGGTGCGCACACACGTGTGTCCCCCGTGCTGGGGCTTCTGAGTCCAGACCTCGTGTGATTCCTGACTCTGCCACCTTAAACTGGGCTTAAAGATACCACCCCCAATTGAGCTGGTGTGATGATGAAAAGTAACAACAAAAAGATGATGCGGATGCGCATGCTCTCTGACCCCCCAGCGGATTTTGGAAGTCTGGCTGGGCGGAAGCGGAAGTCAGCTGCTCCGGCTCCCCCCCCCCCCCCCCCCGAGGCGGCAAGGACTTCGGACTTTCCCAGGGTGGTGCCACGTCCTGGTGCCCTCTCCTCCCGGCCCAGTCAAGCGGATACAGCCCCACAAGTTCCTCCCCCACCACCCCCTTCGGGGGATTTCCTTTCTCAGGGAGGACAAGATGACCTCACTCTGGTACCGGAATTCCAAGACCCAGCAGGAATAAATCCTCCCCAGCTGACCTAGCTTCCAAAGACCGAGCTCACTCAATTCCTCCTTTCCTGTGGGCATCCCCTCTGCAACGTCGCACCTACCCCCCGAGCCAAGCCGGGAGCCGGCTCCAAAGGCAGGCCCTGTTTTCTTCATCTGGCCTGGGCTTGTCTCCAGCAGACTAGGCGACGGCCCATAAACAGGCCCGAGAGCTCCAGGACCGAGGCCCAGAAGAGGCCCAGTGAAGCCCAAGGGAGAGGAGCTGGGGGCCCAAGCTCTGCGGCTGGGGGCGGCGTGGGGGGGGTGGGCAGTGAGGCAGAGACCCGGCTGGGCCAGGCGCCGGTGCCCGGGGTGAGAGGCCCCCTCCCCCGCCTCCGACAGTGGGATTCCGAGCTTCCCTCTGTCAGTAAAAGACTTAGGAACTCTGAAGTCTGTAGCACAGTGTCCAGTACATAAAAAGCGCTCAGTGTTGACCATATCGCAACTCCTGACGCTACTGGATTTGTCTTATTTACGCGTCTCTCCCTCACACTGGGGGACTCCTCCCTATCTGCGGTGCTTCCTACAGGATCCAGCTCGCAGCTGCTGCGAACTAAAAAAAATTTTTTAGTTTGGACCCGAGGCAGAATTTTTTGAAAAGCTCCTGTCATTAGCCTGGGTGGGGACCTGTCTCTTGACTAGTGACAAAAACCCTTCAGTTACTGGCCTTGGGCTGGGGGGATCATGAATCCCTGTCCAGCACTATAGGTTAGCTTCGGCAGTCTCTGGGCCCTCACCCCTCTGTCAGTTAAGTGAGGGGGAAACTGAGTCAACTCTAAAGGGTTTTTCCGCTTGCAGAGACAGAATGGGTGACTTGACTGCATAGAGGACCAGGGCTCAGGCCCAGAGTGGGGCAGGGGGTGTGGGGAGGGGGGCTGAGATACAGCAGGGTAAAGCTGGGCCTCCCCTCTGGGATGGAAGGGCTGACCTGCCTGGTCACACTGCCTTGAGGCTGCCGCTTTTCGAGGTCTTACCTGAGGGCTCCAGTCTAGAAGGATTTACCCTACCTCGACAGAGACTGCTGAAATGATCATTTTATTTATTTATTTATTTATTTATTTATTTACCCACCCACCCTGTCTATCCAAAGGGGGAGAGTGAGGGATTTTTTTTTTTTTTAAGATTTATTTATTTCAGAGAGAAAGAGTGTGTGTGTGTGTGCACGAGCAGGAGGGAGAAGCAGGGAGTTCCACTCGGGCTCGATCCCATGACCCTCAGATCATAACCTGAGCTGAAACCAAGAGTCTGATGCTGAACCGACCGAGCCCCCCAGGCACCCCTGAAATGATCATTTTAGAGTGGCTCCTTTGGAGAGGCAGGCTGAGGGTTAAAATGTAGTATGTTATTAGACCTGGACTAGGTAACGTTTATTAAACATACACAGGCCTAGTGATTAGTGGTGTCGGGATACTAAGTAACATCTGGCGGAGAGCAGGAGGGGAGCCCTGAGGTCTGGAACATGGAGCATGCCAGGGCTGCTGAATGAGAGCTCCAAAATGCAGAGAAGGGGCCAAGCGCTGCTGGCAAACACCTCAGTTTCCTCAAGTGGGAAGAAGGGGAATCAGAGAAGGGCCTGTTTCCAACATATTTTGCCTAGTATGCAATATTCCTGTGAGTATCGGTCTGCTTTCAACCACTCCCTCATTCAGTGTTCTGTTGAGTATCAGTAATATTTAAGATGCTTGCTAAGGGCTGGGGGTGGAGTGGACAAGGCAGCAAGCTGCGTGAGACACAGCCCTCCCTCCAGAACACTCCTGGACAGCCCACCAAGAGCCCATGCCTGGGTCAGCTCAGAGGCCTGGGACACCCCAGTGGGCTGGCCGGCCCTGGCTCTGGGGCCAGGGCTCCTGCCACCTAAAAGAAAATCTGGGATTGTTGTTTGGCTTGGCACATGATCTCAGATACAGAGAGAAGATGGGTCAGAAAGAATGTGTGTGGAGAAGGAATCCTCTCCCTTTTCAAGCTAGAGAGCCTGCAGGGGAGAGAAGAACTGGCCCCTCCCCCCTTCGCTCCCCATCCTACCAAGTGGCCACTGATGGCAGGGAGAAGTCAGGGAGACAGCCCGCCCCCTGCCCCGCTCCCCCTGCCCAGGTGACATAGACACAGAGCCCTACCACCCGCTTCTTCCTCATTGTTCACATGGCTCTCTGACCTGTGTCAAAATAAATTCCAGATCCCAGGAGAGAAGTTTCCTGGGAATGCAAGCACATGGGGTTGGGGAGTGGATCTGGGCCTATGAGGTCCCCACCATTTCTTTCATTTTTTTTTAAGACTTTTTAGATTTATTTTTTAGAGAAAGAGAGTGGGGAAAGGGCAGAGGGAGAGAGAAACTTAAGCAGACTCTGCACTGAGCACGGGTCTCACAAACCTGAGATCATGACCTGAGCTGAAACCAAGAGTCAGACACTTAAGCCACCCCGGCGCCCCTTCCCCATTTCTGAAGAAAGCTGCCTCACTGCCCCAAGCACCCCAATCTGTAGATGCTGTCAGGATAGGCACAGACTGAGCCCAAGAAGAGAAATACAGGCTGATCCCTCCCACAGGGTGGTGGTTTACGTCAATGGTCATCAAGGAGAAAAAAAACATCTTCAAATCAAAAATGAAAGACTGGTTACTCTGAATTTGGTGGTTTGCTCAGTCTGTGGGGCACTCTGACATTTCAAAAGCAGTTTGGACATGATGTCTTTAATTTGGGTTGAATCAAACATACACCCCCATACATACAACACACATTCTGTGTAGACTGTACCCCCTAACGGAGTGTTGGACTAGTCACTACACATGTTACCGAACATGCATGATGTGCATTTGTGTTCACCAAGTTGGAAGTGCTGTGCCATTGGGAGACTTGGGACTTATTCTTTATTTTGTTAAAACAGTTGAGATATAAATGAACTCTTTAAAAAGTAAATACGGGGTAGGGAGTGTTCCTGGGTGGCTTAGTTGCTTAAGCACCTGACTCGATCTCAGGGTTATGTGTTCAAGCCCAATGTTGGGCTCCACGCCTAGCATGGAGCCCACTTAAATAAACAAACAAACCAATAAAATTAAAGCAAGTACGGAAGTATTTTATTTCGATCAGTATGTCTGCCCCACGTGATTTCAGAATCGCCATCATAGTACGATTGATAGTCCCATTGAATATGCTTTTCTTATTCTTTTTTAAGTAATCATTACCATCTTTTTGTTGAGGTAAACCAATCTTCTAGATAACAAGAGAAAAAATAATTGGTTGGCGCATATTCAGAAGAAGTGTGAATGTAAATTTTTTTGACCTAATTATTATTTTATCTCTTGAAGTCCATATGAGGTAATGTTAGGAAATTAATTCACAACACTTTTTTTTTAACAAGTACTATATTTGTATGTGAAAAATTCACCTCCAGACTGGTAATTCTAGTTTTCAAGGTACCTGCACTTTTACACATACGTGTGCTGTAATTCAGCACAAAGCTGTACGCATCGTGAGTGCTCATGCGTATTACCTAATGTCTAAGTGATAAGGAGGGGCCAGGTCCTGGAGATGCAAAGAAGAGTAAAGCACAGTCCTTTGCCAGGTGTTACCAAGCTGGGGAAGGGCATTCGAGGAAGAAGGAACACATGGGTGAAGGCGCCAGGGGTGTGTGTGCAAGAATCCATGTCTCTGGGGGAAAAGGGCATGCTTGAGGCTGTGTCGGAGGCACAGGAGAGAGCCTCAGGGTTCAGATTTAAAGGGGTCTGCTTGGGAGTTTGGACCTTATCCTAAAGGCAAGATGCTGTGGAAGGTTTGAACGCATGGTAGAGGGTAAGTAGGTGCCCCTGGAGACAAGCAGAAGATTCCACATGGGACACACTGAAGGCTGCTTGACTTTCAGCTGCAACTGCTCTTGGCAGAGGCTGTCTCACACATGTGAGGCCTAAGACTGTGGTTCAGCAAAAGCCACCCTGTTTCCAGTAGCTACACACCTGGCAGGTCCCTGGATAGAAAACCCAGCTACAGCTGGGGCCAAACCACACTGTCTGCTTCCAGGCGCTTCTTCCAGCCTTTGTACTTCGGAGCTGCCCATCGATGGTAGTTAGTGATTAGTTGATATGTGCTGTTGTCATTGGATATTTTTCTTGGGGCGCCTCGGTGGCTCAGTTGGTTAAGCATCTGACTCTTGGTTTTGGCTCAGGGCACACTCTCAGGGTAGTGAGATCGAGCTCCAAGTTAGGCTCGGTGCTCAGCAGAGTCTGCTTGAGATTCTCTCTTTTCCTCCCCCTCCACCCCTCCCCGTGCTTGCTTGCTCTCGCTCTCTCAAAATAAATAAACAAAATCTTTATAAATAAATAAATAAATAAAAGGTATATTTCTCAAAAAGAAATGCTTGAAAGTGGAAATAGCTAAACATCTTGTGAAAGTGCCAGCAACATAGTAAGTATATTTTAAACATTAGTTTTCTTTTTTTCTTCCTAACCAAATACCCAGTTATCCATGCCTAGGGAAAGAAAGTACAGCTGGTTGACCCAAATGCTCAGAAGCCAGGTATCTCCCTGTCTTCATTGGTAAATACTCAAATCACCACCCTGTTGCTTAGGAAGAGATGTGATCTTATGCACGCTAGGTTCTTTGTGGTTGTCCTACTTTATTCATTATTTATTTATTTAATTAGCTTTTATTTATTTATCTGTCAGAGAGAGAGAGAGCACAGGGAAAAGCAGACTCCCCGCTGAGCAGGGAGCCCGATGCGGGATTCAATCCCAGGACCCTGGGATTATGACCTGAACCGAAGGCAGACATTTAACCAATTGAGCCACCCAGGTGTCCCGTGGTTGTCCTACTTTAAAGCACAGGTATTTTAGTAATCTTACAAGAAATGGAGTTTTGTTCTTTTCTATTCTGTAGTATGCTTATAAATCTCTACATCTGTCATGGTTTCATTGAACAGGATACTGATGTGGGTGGGTGGGAAGGGGACCTGGCAGGGAGAGAAAGCATTTAGGGAGATTGCACATTTGATACCAGCTCTGCCAACGGAAACTGGAGGACTGGACTTCATCGAAAAGGGTACTGGCTGGAGAAGTACTGGAGAATAATAATCCTTTATAATCACGAGGAAATGAGAAGTGAAAAGAAAAGGAGACAGTAGCGAACATGAGGACTATTAGTATTGCTTCACACATGGGTGAAACCTGTCCCTGCATAGACTTACTTGGTGACTTGGTTCATTTGGTCGTTCCCAGAGACCTAGGAAAGAGAGATGAGCATTTTCCCCATTTTACAGATGGAGAAACTGAGACTTAAGAAGATGTCCAAAATCACACTGCTGGCAAGTAGTGGGGCCAGGATTTGAACCCAGATATACCAGGAGATCCTTGGAAAATCCTATTCTGCTGGTACAGACTTTTAAATCATTTGACATTCACTCAGCTATTCTTCAATTGGAAAGGGACGAACTTCATAAACTGTCACTAATATGCCCTTTTGTTGGGAAATACATACACGAAAGTATTTAGGAGCCAAAAGGCCGCTTACTATCCAATAGTTTAAAAAGTAATAATAATGTGAATATATGGAAAGCAAAATGATAAAGCAAATGTAGTAAGATATTAACAAGTAGGGAATTGGGGTAAATGGTATGGTATATGGGAGTTGGGGTGAATGGTATGGTATATGGGAGTTGGGGTGAATGGTATGGTATATGGGAGTTTGGCAACTTGTTTCTAAATCTGAAATTATGTAAAAATAAAAATATTTTTTAAAGGAACACGAACCTGTGACTAATGTGCTTAGAAAAAGTGATTCTCTGCCTTTTCCTATGTCAGAGTGTGCTGCCAAATGTCTAAATCTGTTTGATTAAATTGGGTAGAACTCCAGGATGTGGGGTGTGTGTGTGTGTGTAGGGGGCCAGAAGTGTGAACGTCTTGCACAACTATCTTACTCTGTTCGGAGCAGCCGCTCACTTCTCAGGTTCTGCATGAGTAAAGTAGTAACTATATCTCATGGCTTTTATCATCAGGTTATAAAACAGACCCTCCTGTCCCCTGACCTGAGAGGCAGGAGGCAGATCCTTCCAGGGAGCTTGGCCAGAAACAAGCCTCTCTGTTCACTCCTGCCAAGACCGTGCAAACAGGTCCCTACCATTTGAACTTCCAGAAGGAAAAACAAAAAAATCTTCACAGCAGAGTGCCAAGAAACAAGTGCAATTTTTTTTACCTGATTATTATATAATATTACTTTGGGCCTAAAAAATAGACCGCTGAGAAATCCTTTCGCTGTTGTTTGTCTGAATTATTCCCTCACAGCTTTTCATAAGGAACATGAATTAAGTAGGGCCTAAGAGGAGAAAGGGTCTCCCTTGATTTCTGGCCAAGGATTCCCTAAATCGTTCAGTCTGCTCGTTCCAAAATCCTGTGCACTTTCACTACTGTGCGCAAAAACCATTCATTCTAACGGGTGCCTGGGTGGCTCAGATGGTTAAGCGTCTGCCTTCAGCTCGGGTCATGATCCCAGGGTCCTGGGATCGAGTCCTGCATCAGGCTCCCTGCTAAGCAGGGAGCCTGCTTCTCCCTCTCCTGCTCCCCCTGTTTGTGCTCTCTCTCTCTCTCTCTGTCAAATAAATAAATAAAATATTTTTAAAAAATTCATTCATTCTGTCAGCTCAGGGGATTTTTGAAGCTTAGATGCATGACTCCAGAGGCTATAAAAGCAAAGGGAAGGGAGCAGATAGAGAGGAAGAAGGCAGGTGAGCAGGAACTTGTCCAGATTACCGTCCTTCACTCAAGCAGAGGCAAGTCTCGCTGTGTAGCCTCTTGCTAGGAGCACAAACCGTGGGACTCGTCTTTTACAACCCTGCTGGATCTCTTGGAAATCCTTTCATCGTGTGGGGCTTTTTGTCATAATGGTATTTGACTTGGTTACTTTCCCCAGTAACAGTCCCTTGTGCTAGGAGGGGGTGGGAAGGTGGACTCTGAAATCCCAGCGCCCTTGTTTTTCTTCTCTTGGGGCTATAATTCTTCCACCTATGTTAGCATTATTCGTTTCCATTTTACCTTTCAGACGGAGGCCTTGTTTTATTTATCTGGAACCTAGTTTCTCAATCTGGGCACTGTTGGACCAGATAATTCTTCGTTATGGAGGCTGTCCTGAGCATTGTAGGATGTTAAGCAGCATCCTGGCCGTTACCAGCTAAAAGCCGGTAGCAACCCCCTTCCAACAGCAACAACCAAAATTGTCTCCAGACTTGCCAAGTGTCCCCCAGAGAGCAAAATCAACCCAGTTGCGAGCTGATCTAGAACTTCCTTAAGAATAGGGGTCTTCCTGTTCTTCTTGGGAAACCAGAAGAAGCTAAAGGCATTTGATTCAGCTTAGGCTGATGGAGCGAAGAGAAACAGTTGTGACCTGAGGGGTAAGGCATTCTGGAAGACACGGTTTGTGGTATTACTCCAGGTGCTAGATTTAAAGTCTTAGGACTGTGTCATATTCTGCACCGGCTGTTCACACAGGAGTTTTTGAGAGCAGTCTCAGGATCAGGGCAGTACAGAAAGCAGACCCAGAGATAGTAAGATCCAGATTGCCAGGCCAAGGTCTTTGAATAATTAGAAATACGGCATCTTAAGAATGTTAGGGAGTGTCCATCTGGGCCCTGCCCAGGTTGGCTGCAGATTTACCTGCTCATGGCAGTCTCTCTCTTTGCTCTGTAATTAGCACTGCCCTCCCGGTAAAAGGTCACAAAGCTCATCTTGTATATTCCAAGAGCAGCGCTGTGGACCGCCCAGGGTGAATTTCCATGAGTCTTCAGGTGTCCACCCTACATTTTCAGGAAAGTGCTGAGAAGGTTCATCCAAGAAAAAATACTTGCTGGGCCTAAAATCAGGATGAGAATATCAAGTCTGGTCTTCTAGGGGGCACTGTAACTTCAGCTAAAAAAAAAAAGGAACAAAAACCAGAGAGATAAGTATGCTTAAACACGTGCATGATACACCTTAAAAGCGCGAGAATATGGGACTTACTGGTTACTTAGGAATTTTGCACAGGTTTTCATAACTCTTGGGGTCTGCTTTCAACTCTTGGGTTTGGGAGAGCAGTATTGCTACTCATTTCATAAACTAACAATATTATATCCAGGTTGTTGAATACATAGCCATGTTCTGGGGAAGGGATTTGACCAAGTCAAATATGGTCCTCACAAAATAATCTTCATAATTAATCAGCTATCACAAAACTTAATTCTACTGTAATATTACTCTCTCCTTCATGTAGGCCTTCCTACTTTTTAAAATAATGTCTTAGTTATCCAACACTTTGAAGGATGCCAATCGATTACTGTAGCTCCTTCAGAGGTAAATGATGGCCATGTGCAAGTTCATGACCATCATGTCTTTCCTGGACTCATGGATCACCTAAGTGGTTTCATTCCCTCCGTTCTTGCTCCCCCTCAACTCATTTTCCACCCAAGAGACAAATGTACTTTCAAATTTTTGAAAATTGCAAAACAGTCAAAATTTCAAATTTCAAACATTTCAAAAAATATTGTTCTCCTGCTTACAACCTTCCAAGGGCTTAGAATAAAATCCTAAACTTCTTCCCTGCTCCCAAGGCCCTTCAGGGTTGGTCTCCCTCCTGCCTCCCTGACTTCAGCACCAGCTTGGCTCTTCTGCCTTTGGGACTTTGTACCCACTGCACCCCATGACCTGCCACACTCTCCCTCCTGATCTTTGTGTGGCTGATGCCCTGTCATTCACTTCTCTGCCTCCATGTCACCTCCACAGAGAAGCCCACCCACAACCACCTAGTCTCCACCCTCTCTGCCCATTTTATTTTCTTCACTGCTCTTATTATCACTATCTGAAATAATTTTACATGCATGTAGTTTTAGTCAAATGTCACCATACTATACGTAGTATTCTGTGACTTGATTTTTTTTTTCAAAATCCATTGTTGACTTTTTTTTTAACAATGTGTCTTAGAGACCTTCCCATGTCAGACTGAATAAGCCTAGTCCATTCTTTTTAATGGCTATGTAATATTCCTTTAGGTGTACGTACCATAATTTGTCTGATGGCTGCCACATTTATTTCTGATTTTTCACTATTACAAACGATGCTGAAGTGAACCATCCTTTTGGACACACTTCTGTGCACATGCGCGGATTTTTTTCTGTACTAAAGATCCCTGGAAGTGAAATTGCCAGGTCAAAGGTTATGCCCATTTGTCATTTTGATAGATGCTCACTGCCACATTGCTTTCCTAAAAGGCAATCAATTTATACTCCCACCGATGGTGTGTTAGAGTACACACTTCCCTCATTCTCACTGACACTAATTAGTATCATTTTTAAAAAAAATGTTGCCTTAAAGGATATACAACAGAGGTATCGGCTTTCACATCATGAGCCTGAAGGCCATTTTAGGATCGTTTCCCGCTGGTGTCCCTTGGAGTCATGCCTCCAGGTCAGCTTGGGGAGAAGAAGCGAAAGCCTCTGAGAGCTCTGAAAGCTCCCGAAGACAAATGAAGCCTCTGAAAGCTGTCTCATCCATCGCCGCAGAAAGGCCCTCTGTCCAGCTGCCAGCGGAGCGCGATCAATAACCTGGAGAGCCGTGGGCCAGCCTGACATTTCCGGCATGCAGCATTCTCCCCCATCCATCATCCAAACCATCCTGGCCGCTCAGCTCCAATTGAACAGAGCCGAAATCTGCCCAAGTGCAGCAGGCCCCCACCCCCAGTCTTGGCTTCTCTGGCATTGCTCAGAACCCTTTGTTTGGTTGCACCGAAGGACGGGAGATCAGGGTCTGGGAACAGGCAGACACTCGGTCTCCAGAAACGGCTGCTCAAGCCCAGAGGGCCATATCCGCTATCTACCGGAGGGCAGGACCAGCAGCTGCAAGCACCACGAGAAATGACTCATCGGGGACACCAAGAGCATTAGGAGCAAAGGAAGCTTTCTGATACTTGATGCCCCCACAATGGCAAGCTGCCAATTTTTTAAAAAAGAGTTTTTCAATTTTTCCTGTCCCACCTTCACTTTTGTAATAAGAAAAAACCTCCATTTTCCACCTCCCTGCGTAGGGAAAAACTCAGTTCTTTCCTACTAGGAGTCTCTTCCCTGGGTGTCTCCTTTACTCCTTGTGCAAAATGCTCGCACTTCGGACATTTCTGGTCACCTGTCGTGCGGAGGTTTTTCCCCAAGACAATCAATCCTCTGTGACACCAGCTGGGTGCCCTACAATTTAACTCAATTCTGACAGTATCTACCCGGAGACAGGTAAGGGCTCAGTCTCACAAATGTGGCCCCTCACCCCTTACTCACACACACACACACACCTGAGGAGCCAGGAGCAAGCCCAGGTTTGTCACCTGTGCTTTTGAGCAACTGGCTATAGATCAGAGGTCCTAAAGATCCCTCCTTGAGTTTGATTAATTTGCTAGAGTGGCTTACAGAATTCAGGGAAACACTTACCTCTATTTGCCAGCTTTTTTTTTTATTATTATGTTATGTTAGTCACCATACATTACATCATTAGTTTTTGATATAGTGTTCCATGATTCACTGTTTGCGTGTAACACCCAGTGCTCCATGCAGTACGTGCCCTCTTTAATACCCATCACCAGGCTAACCCATCCCCCCACCCCCCTCCCCCCTAGAACCCTCAGTTTGTTTCTCAGAGTCCATCTATTTACCAGCTTATTAAAGGATATGGTAAAGGATACAGAAGAAGAGACAGGGTGAGGTCTGGGAGGATCCCAAGCTTAGGAGCTTCTGTCCCCATGGAGTCCAGATGTGTCACCCTCCCCTTGTTGTGTTCAAAGCTCTCTGAACCCCCTACTATTGGGATTTTATGGAGGCTTCTTCACATCAGCATGATTAAATATTAACTCCATTTCCAGCCCCCCTCTTCCCTCTCTGGCGGATCGAAGGGTAGGAAGAGAGGGCTAAAAATTCCAAGCTTCTGATCATGGTTTGGTCTTTCTGGTGACCAGCTCCCATCCAGGAGCACCAAGAGTCATCTCATTTAGAACAAAAGACACTGCTATCATGCAGGAAATTCCAAGGGATGTTGGAACTGTATGTCAGGAATGGGGCTCAAAGACCAATTTTCAGAACAATAGATGCATCCAGTACTCTTATCACTTAGGAATCTGCAAGGGTTTTAGGAGCTCTGTGCCAGGAACCAGGGGCAGAGACCAATATATATATTTTCCATTATCTCATAACCTTCCTCTCCAAAGGAATTGTTGAACTTCTCCAAGAAAGAAAAGTATGGATGGCCAATGTCTCCTGGGTGCTGGTGTTATGCTGCTTTTCACGTCTGTTACTTCACAACCCTGTGAAGTTGGATCATATTATCTCTAGTTTAAAGATGTGTCAGCAGCCAGAGCATTTGGGTAACTAACCCAAGGTCACCCAGCTAGTCATGCCTGGAGCAGGATTTGAACCTAGACTTAGGTTGCCAACGAGGTGGGCTGTGACTTAATTTCAGGAATTTCAAAGGCTTGATTTTGGTAGTTCGTAGGTTATTGTACACTTCTTTACTTACAGGTTTCTTCAAAGAGAAAATTCTGAAATACCAATGAAATTACTTTAAAACCATGTCCTTTCTGCAACTGTGAACCAGTCCAACGCATGATACATTTTCTTTGAGCTGATTTCCTCTCTCCACTTCTGCAGGAGTTGGTACTTGTTCTTTGGTTCAGTGCATGCAAAACAAGATGGAGTGACTCACGGGTTCCCTGGGCACGCTGATTCAAGCGATGGGTAGGGTGACAACGGTATTAGCTTCCTGCTGCTACTGCAATCAGCTACCACAAACTTGTTGGTTCGAAGCAATACGCATTTATTATCTTATACTTCTAAAAGTCCTAAAACTATTATCTTATAGTTCCTGGAAGCTCTAGGGGAGATGTGCTTCCTTTCCTTTCCCGGCTTCCAGAGGACAGGTACGTTCCTTGTCACAAGGTCCCTTCCTCCAACTTCAAACCCCTCAATGCTCTCTGCTTCCATTGTCACATCTCTGAGTCTGACCCTCCTGCATTCTCTCTGTGATCACATTGGACCCACCTGGAGCATCCAGGATCATCTCCTCATCTTGAGATGAGGTCTTTAATCTAAGTCACACCTGCAAAGTCCTTCTTGCCACATTCAGGTGACATATTTCCAGGTTCCAGGGATTAGGACCTGGACTTCTTTGGAGGGCTGTCGTTCAGCACACCACACTTCTCATCTCAATTTGCAGGGGATTATGAGCACTAACAGGTTGTGGAAACTTCAGTGTTGAAAGTAGGAAAGTTCCAGGCAAGCCTGGAAAGTTGGTTGCCCCTAGCCGGGGGCGCCCTTGATCCAGGAAGATACTTCTACTGATTCTTGGGAAAGTGGAGAGGGAAGATGAGCACACGTAAGAAAGTTGGAAGGGAAACAGTGTTTTCCCAATCGCATTCTTAGGGGGAAAGCAACTTCTAACCTTTAAGCAGTCTGGTCCTGTGTGCTCCCTGCAGGAGAGCCTCAGCAGGACCACATCCTTCCAAAAGGGAGCCTTCTCTGCCTGATGTTCCCCACTTGTTTTACGAGACAAAAGCAAAGCAATTTCCTAGATAAACTCTACTTCAGAGCCTGAATTATCCCTAAATAAGAAACCTGTATGGTGAACTTGTATTCAGAAAGGTTAATGGTTCATCCAGTGTGAAATAACAGATGTGTGGTTAAAAATAGAGCTAGATTCCATGCCCGTGACAGACTCATCACTAATGTGAAGCCACGGTGGGGTGTTTTGTTTTGTTTTTTTTAACATCACGTGTGCTCTTCTGTCTTTATACCTTTCCCCACACTTTCCCCTCTCCCCCCCCCAAACCCACACAGTTATATTTAGTATTACAGGCTGTGGGTGTGTAAAATATAATTTTCCCATGTGTTTATGAGTCTTACTGAAGGGGAAACCAGTTCATGCTGTCTTTTTACATATATATTTAGCTTTCTCTTTCTGGAGAAATAAATAGAAAAAAAAATCGTTTTCAATAACGGGTGAATTCCCAGAAGCGTGCTTTGGAAAGAGCGAGGGACAGGGATCTGGGGAGCTTTTCCAGTGGAGAGGATTCAGATGGAGAGGCCAAACTTCGAAGGTGGCACGGAGCTGCTGGGACACATGAGAGGTTCACCCCAGCACGGTCTGTCAGAAGTGACGGTTGTGGAACTGACGGTCATAAATCATTTCCTAGCGGTGAAGACGAAGGGACACACATTCTCCCAAGCTAGAGGTCGCGGAGCAAATAGGATGAGCAGTAATGAGAGAGGAACTGTGCTAGCCAGACAAATGGATGAAAACCCAGGAACTAGAGGAAATCCAGGCATGCAGGGGCTTCTGGGAAGCATTTGTTGCCTTCTCTGGCGAATTAAGACAACCCGAGGTGCATGCACCGGAGATGGGGGCAGATGGGGGCAGATGGGGGCAGATGGGGGCAGATGGGGGGAGTAGACAGATGGTTGAGAGAACCAGACTCTCTGCGTCCAGGGGAGCTTCTCGGGGTTTGCTGGGCTGCTCTGCGCATGAGTCTGGCCAGGGGCTTCAGTCTGACCCCCACATGCATCCACACCCAGCCCACATCTTCTTCTGGTCAGCCCCTGGCCATAGAGACCGCGCGGAAGAACACGCCAGATTGGGGCACCCTATCATCGCCTTGGGAAATGTAGCTTTCCTGAGTCAGAGAGACAGGAGTAAGCAGGCGAAGAGCACAAGCTGTGCTCTCATAATCCCAAGAGGCTCCCTATTTCACTGCTTCTCGGGTAGTTAAGAGTCCTGGGTGTGTAGGAGAGGAGAGACCATTGCACGGGTGAACGTGCATCTTCCCCACCAGCTTTGCTGAGGGATGGTGGCAAGCGTTTGTAGATGGCTGGCTGGGGGCAGGGCTGGCCAGCTCCTGAAAAGGGCTAAACCAGTTGCTCCTCATGGAGACTAAGTCCATAACTAGCCTGCACTTATTATAGGGGGCTGCAGCCCACTCAGCTAGTGGTGATCCGGTGGGCTCTCATGGTCTCACTCATGGATCAAGGTCAGGGACCATACTCCTTTTCACACTTGCTTCAGATTCAAGTGGGAAGCTCACTTGAACACTTATGGCTTAGGCTGGACATCTCGAAGAGAGAGGACCTGGTATGATTGACTGTTTCACCCACCCAGGGAAACATGATCACCCAGCACGCTGCTTCCCCAACACATTGGGACTGGAGGGTCTAGGAGTAGGAGGAGATCCAGGAAGGTGCTCCAGGGTGAGACACCCTCCGTGACAAGACATGGAAATGGTACCATTGCTTCTCAAGCAAAGAAAGCCAAGCCACAGAGCTCAGTGGAATCTGGAGGTTCCATTCCTGACTCAGTCCATCTGCTCACATCCCCTGGAATGAGTTTCTTCCTTCTGTTTTTATTTATTTTTTTAAAGATTTTATTTATTTATTTGAGAGAGAGATAGAGAGAGAAAGAGCACGAGCAGTGGGGAGAAGGAGAAGCAGGCTCCCTGATGAGTCGGGAGCCTGACATGGGGCTCAGTCCCAGGACCCTGGGATCATGACCTGAGCCGAAGACAGACACTTAACTGACTGAGACACCCAGGGGCCCCATATTCCTTCTGTTTTAAAATGTGTGTTTTACTGTGAGGCAAAGCCAACAGGTCCAGAGTCGAACGTTACTGAAAAGGTAGTGATACTCACAGATCCCAACAGAGGACATGCTGTGCTTCGGGGCGGGGGAGGGGAGGGGCGGGGCACATGGGGAAGCACCAGTCAGGAGGGTGAGAGAGTTGGGGAAACAGGGGCCAGAGACTTTATTGTGGCTACTGCAGGGAGGAAGCCAGCAGGAAGGGTAATCAGGCTTATGATTGGCTAGTCTGATTAATTTCTGTGGCTCTGTGACATATAAGCTGTCCCTAGGTGTCTGGTACCTGGCCCTGGGGTGATTAGGGCAGGTGGATAGTGGCGCTGAGCATGAGCGCCACACCGAGCGGGTAGTTGGGGGTATGGGCTCTGGATTGGTTAGTTTGCATTTGAAAGGCCTGCTCTAGGGTGAGTTGTTTACTATCTCTAGGAACTGGCTAACCCTGGGAGGGCTGGCCCCTCCAGGGTCAGCAAGGCCCCAGATGTCAGCCTCAGAAAACAGAAAAATAAAAAGACAGTTAATACACCTTCCTCTTCTCTGCTCCCAGGACCCAGCTCAAGTCTCATCTGTTCTAGGAAAGCTTCCCAGGCTACTCTGTCCCATTGGGATCACTCCCTCCCCCTGAAGTCCTATAGCACGGAATGGTGCTGCTTTTCAGCTTTGTGTCCGTTATCTAAGCAGAGAGTGCTGTGTCCCTCTGTCAAAAATTCACGATCCTTGGAAGTGGGGACTGTGTCTTTTACTTCTCTGTGTCCCCCACAGCACCTGGCACAGAGCCTTGAACGTAATAAATGCTCCCTAAATTTTTGTTAAGGAATGCCCAAGGTTCAGTGTGGTAGGCCACAGGGATGGTTCCTTTAAAAGAAAAACCATTTTCAACCCCTGGGCAGGAATAACCCTGCTTGGTTCCTTCCTTTATTATCCAATAAACATTCTAAAATTTAGGATGTTTACAAATCCAGATCACCTTTGTGAAATTCACAAACAAGGAAAATTCAGGCAGCTCTAGCTGTGAATACAACTCAGAAAGGGTCATTTCTAATTGCAGCTGAAAAGGAAAAATTGCGTTAGTATCGATGCCCTGACCACACTGTTTCCTCCATTAACTCTCTGGAAGAGGAGAGTAGATTACACACATCAGCTGGTTTCACTGAGTAGCCAGGAGGCAGACGAGACATGTCTGTCTCGTGAATTACAGTTAATGGACAAATCATCTGTGTTGTGTCCGTGCATGGCTGGTGGGTCTAGCATAGGCTGTCAGGAGTGGAGATTTACCTGGCTCAAAGTGGCCTGGAATGAGTTGTGAGAAACATGGATCATCAGGGTGTTGAGGGGAGCAAGGACACGGCAATGCCACCAGTGGCCTTGGGCTCTTCCTCTGTGACTACAGGAGCAAGGAGGGTAGACCAGATGGAGGACAGGTCGGACCTGAGTGTAAAATGTTAGAGGGATTTGGCTTGTTCCTGGGGCAGAGCTGAGGGACAAAAACAGACTACATCTTGGGAAGCGTGGCATGAAATTAAATTCCAGGGCCCTAGCTATTGCTCTACCAGTGGACTACCTGCCAATGTCCAGAAATGCCCTCATCATGCCAAGTGGAGGTGGTGGTGGAGTTGGGGAGGGAGCAGAGCTTCTTTTGTGGGTACCCTAATGTTGCAGGGGCTGCACCCCCTGTCTTTAGTCCCTTGCTGTTCAAAATATAGTCTATAGACCAGCAGCACTGGTCTCATTTGGGAGCTGGTTAGGAAATGCTGACTCTCAGGCGGGGCTGGGAGTAGTGTGAGGCCCAAGGGGATAACTCCCTCTGGGGCAAAATTTAAGGGAGCACCCCTAAACTCGGTAATGGAGATAAATAGCATTTTTTAAAAAGGAAAAATTAATGCAAAAAAAATCTATGATGAGCAAAGTAAAATAATTTTAAATGAAGACAGGATCTGACCCTGCACTTGAACGATTCTACCCCTCTCACCTCACCCTAATCTTGGTCCTGATCTCAGGCCCCACCCAGACCATTGGTGGGAGACCATCTGCATTCTAACAAGATCCTCAGAGGATTCACATGCACATCAAAGTTTGAGAAACATTGCTTCGGACAAGACCTCCCAAGCCATAACAACCCCAAATCTTGGAATCCAGACAGCAACAAAAATGGAAAAGGATGAGCAGACATTCCAGAAGTTCCAGAAGCATCCAGTGCCACGAGTTTGCTTGTTATTTACTTGGATATGCACACTACCACCTTAAAATTGTACAGTGTTCTGTAGTTTGCTGTAAACTTTTTAAAAAATGTTTTATTTTGAAATAATTATATATTCATAGGAAGTTGCAAAGATAGAACAGAGAGTTCCCATGTGCCTAACTTAACCCAGTTTACCCTGTTGGTTACATTTTATGTATCTACAGTACAATATGGAAGTGAGGATATTGACATTGGTATAAAGTGGATGTATAGTTATATGCCATTGTATCACATGTGTAGATTCATGTAACCAACACAATTAGGCTACAGAACTAGTCTATCACCTCAAGGATCTCCCTGGAGCTATAGCTTTATAGTCACACCACCTCCCTGCCCTGCCCCCACCCCTATCCCTAACACTTGGCCATCACTAATCTGTATCATTGCTGAGAAGGTTATGTGAATGGGATCATACAGTATTCAACCTTTTGAGATTGGTTTTCACACAGCATGATGATCTGGAGATCCATCCAAATTGTTTGCATGAACTGTTAGTTTGTTCCTCTTTATTAGTAAGTAGAAGTATTCCAGGGTATGGATGTACCACTGTTTGTCTAACAATTTACCTATTGCAGGACATTTCATTCATTTCCTAAAGTTGGATACTACAAATAAAGCTGATATGAATACTCATGTACAAGTTTTTATGTAGGCATGTTTTTATTTCTCTTGGAAAAAAAAACACCCAGGAGTACCATTCTGGGTTATGTGATAAAGCATATGTTTAGTTTTTTAAGAAACTACCAAACTATTTTTCAGAGGAGCTTGCTGTTTGACATTTCCACCAGCAGTGTAGGAGAAATCCAGTTTCTCCACACCCTTGTCGGCTATTGGTATCGTCATTATTTTTTCTTTTAGCCATTCTGATTGGTGAATTAGTGATAGCTCTTCACGGTCTTAATTTACATTCCCCTGATGCTTAGTGCTCCTGAACATCATTTCCTAAGCTTATCTGCCATCCTTATTTGTCCTCTTTGGTGACATGTCTCTTCCTGTCTTTTGCCCATTTTCTAATTGGATCCGTAGGGGATTTTTTGTTTTGTTTTTTGTTTTTACTGTTGAGCTTTGAGGGTCCTTTTTATATTCTAGATATGAGGCCTCAGATATGTGGATCGCAGATACTTGCATCCCGTCTGTAACTCATTTTTTCATCTGCTTAACAGGGTCTTTCGAGAGCAAAAGTTTTAAATTTTGTGAAAGTCCAGTTTATTGGGTTTTTTCTTTTGTGCATTGTTTTTAGTGTCATATCAGAGTCTTCACCAAGCCCTGCGCCCAGAGATTTTCTGCCATAGTTTCATCTAAAATTCATATTTTACACAAGTTAAATCTATGATCCATTTTGCATTAATTTTCTATAGGGTAAGAGATTTAAGTTGACTTAGGTTTTTTTTTTTTTATTGTTGTTTATTTTTGTCTATGGCCATCCAGTTGCTCCAACTCCATTCGTTGAAAAGACTATCCTTCCTTTATTGAATTATTTTTGCACCTTTGTCAAAATGCAGTTGGCCATTCATATGTGGGGCTATTTCTAGGCTCTATTCTGTTTCATTGATTTAAGTGTCTGCCTCTCTGCCAATACCTCACAGTCTTGATTACTATAGCTATATAAAATTTGGAGAGATTGATTTCCCCACTTTCTTTTTTCCCACTTTCTTATATTTTAAAAAAAGTTTTAACTATTCTTGTTCCTTCTATATCAATTTTAGAATTATTTTGTCTGTATTTATATCAAAAAAATCTTGCTGGAATTTTGATAGGAAGTGCATTAAATTTATATATTGGTTTGGAGATCATTAATATCTTACTATGTTATATCTTCTAATTCATAAACATGGTGTGTTTCTACATTTATTTACATCTTCCTTGATTTCTTTTTATCAGCATATTGTAGTTTTTAGCATACAAATTCTGTATATGTTTTATTATATTTATACCTAAGTATTTCATTTTTTTCTGAGTTATAAGTGGTCTTGTATTTTTAATTTCAGTTTCCACGTGTTTGTTGCTAGCACATAAAAATACGATTGATTTGGGGCACCTGGGTGGCTCAGTCAGTTAAGTGTCTGCCTTATGTGTCAGCTCAGGTCATAATCTTGGGGTCCTGGAATGGAGCCCTGCATCGGGGTAGTGAACTATCCCTTCTGTGAATTTTTTTCGCCCCAGCTCAGAGCATATCACTTCCCTGTTTAACAGCCTTCAGTGATTCTCTGTTGTCTATACTTCTTAACTTTATGGTCGTTGTCTATGTATGTCTAGGGTTCTCAAACTTCAGAGAAGAGAAGAATCACCTGGCGACACTAATTGAAAATGTAGACTCTTAAGTCCCAGCCCCAGAGATTTTGACTCAGTAACTCTGGACTGAGACCTCGGAATCTGCATTTTAATAACCTCCTGCTGGTTATTCCAGTGCAAGAGGTCCACAGAATCCATGTTGGCCAAACAGCGATCTCAGGCATACAGGTCATAGACCTCTGAGGACTATGAGGTTCGATTCCAACTTGCTTAGTCAATAGTACCCCTTCCTCACCCTCACCCCTACCAGGCCTCCAGACCTACAGACCAGCATAGTGGGTAAGACTAAACCAGTTGGCGAGTGCTCTTTGGAAAGGCAAAATTAATCTCTCCTGTCCCTTTTCCCCCATTTCAATGTAGCACAGAGTTGTTCAAACTATAGGTTGCCACACAGTAATAGGTTTTGACCAACTTTTTATTTAAATTTATGATTCCCGGAATAGAATACATGGAAAATATCAGTGTGCATTGGGTTAAGGGTATTGTAAAACATTTGTTTCAGCTAATTATACCTATATGTAGGTATGTATTTTGTCAGGATATAAAATGCATTTCTTACTGTGTGGGTTGTACTCCAACAACACTGAAAGCCATAGCTAGAGAACTGACCTCTCATGAGATCCATCAGTATAGCTTTCTGTGTCTCCATCATTGTGAACCTTTGGAGAATAATAAACAAAGCCATCTTCCTCCTCTTATTCCTCTAGGATGCATCATAGTGTTTTGTGCTCAACAACTGAATTGATTTGATTACATCATCACAGTCATGCCTCTTCTGGATTTAACTACTTCAGATCAAGTATCCTCTTTTAGGGTACAGGTTTGGGGTTATTCCTTTCAGAAATTGCCTCTTGTAGGGTGCCTGGGTGGCTCATCAGTTAAGCATCTGCCTTCAACTCAGGTCATGATCTTGGGGTCCTGGGATGGAGCCCTGTGTCGGGATCCCTGATCAGTGGGGAGTCTGCTGCTCCCTCTCCCTCTGCCCCTCGCTTCACCCCTGCTCATGCTCTCTCTCCCTCAAATAAATAAATAAAATCTTAAAAAAGAAAAAGAAACTGGCTCTTTGTGAGAGACTGAACCTTGGAGCATTGCCAGAAGTGGCTCCTCACCTTGGCCAGAAGCAAAGGGTAACATTTTCTAAGGTGATGAGTTTCTTTGGGACAACGTATTTCCTCTGGAAATTCTGGAGTGTGGTCTGAGGAATGGAGCGGGTGGCTCTCTGGCCTGAGATAGCCCGGTGAAAGGACACTCTAGAAGGGCAAGAGTAGGAAAGGTAGCTACATGAGCCTTCTAGGTGAGCATGTGTTAAACATCCGTTGGTCAATAAATGAGTCACTATGAAGGTGCTCAAGAACCCAAGAAGTGTCCAGCATGGGTGACAGACTGAACCACATTTGGATCACAGCTTCGTTTTCTTAGGGCAGCAGTGTTTCAAATGGCAATATGTCCAGTCAAGGGTGTTTGAATGCAAATCATTTTACAATGAGAGCTTGCTTCTCACATGTATGTTAACTGCACGTCTCCTTTAGCTGTGAGTTGGGGACCTCCTACCTATGGCAAAATCTCTGGCTTTGAAGAACTCAGTGCAGAAGAGGAATGAAGGCATAAATTTTCAGAAACAATTTCCCGGCCAGGCCCCTTGAACTGGATGCACAGGGGGCTAGCAGAGCAGTAAATCCAGCCAAGGGGGGTGTTGGACAGAGCAGGCATGCTGGACCAAGGTAGAGGTGAGGTAGAGCGGAGTTTCCAAAGAAAAGCTTGGGTATGTGGAGAGTAAGGAGAGGCCACTTTTTAGAGGATGGGGGAGGAAGGAAGCTCTGACTTATTGAGCAGAGACTTGGTGACAGCTAAGGGCCAGATGTAAATGATCTCAATGAAAACTGGGGTATGAAGGGCCAAGAGAAGAGAGGGGAGGTATGGAGTTTATCCAAATATCAAAAGGGTTGGTTTTGTTTTTTTTTTAACAAGGTTTTCAGTTTGTCCTTGGCCTCAAAATAAGACTTCTTGAAAACAAGTAAAGTAATATCACTCTTTAAAAAAGCAGAGGTAACACACCTTATTAGAACGGCTAAAATCCAAAAAACCTGACAATACCCCATGCTAGCGAGGATGTGGAGTGACAAGAACACTCATCCGTTGCTTGTGGGAATGCAAAATGGAACGATCATGTTGGAAGCCAATTTGGCAGTTTCTTCCAAAATCAAATGTACTCTCAGCCTCTGAGCCAGCCATCACACTCCTAGATGTTGACACAACCGAGTTGCAAACTATGTCCACGCGAAAACCTGCACAGGAATGTTATATCAATTTGATTCATAAATCATGAAAACTGGAAGCAGCCAAGATGTCATTCAGTTGGTGAATGGATAAACAAATGGTACAAATGGATGAAGAAATTGTGATACATCCAGACAACGGAATGTTATTCAGCAATTTAAAAAAAAATGAGTTATCAAGCCACAAAACTACATGGAGGCACCTTAAATGCATACTGTTAAGTGAAAGAAGCCAGTCTGAAGAGGCTACGTAGTGTATGATCCCAGCTTACCTGGTGTTTTGGAAAAGGCAAAACTAGAGAAATTGTAGAAAGATTTGTGCTTACCAACGTCTGTGGCCAGGGAGAGGGATGAATAGGGGGAGCACGTGGATTTTGAGTGTGGGGAAACTATTCTCAACACAACTGCAATGGTCATACATATCATACATACATTTGTCATTCATCAAAACCCATAGATTGTACAACACAGTGTCTCTTTATGGGAAGTATGGCCTATAGTTAATCAATAATAATGTGTCAGTATGGACTCATCAAGTGAAAAAATGAACCACACTAATGCATGATATTAATCATAGGGAAAACGGTGTCCAGGGGAGATAGGAAGGTGGGGGCTGAGTATATAGAACTCTGTAGTATCTGCTCCATTGTTCTTTAAACCGAAAACTGTGCTCAAAAATAAAGCCTATTAGTTATTTTTTTAAGAAATGAAGAGATTTCACATTGAAAGAAAAAGAAAAGGCAAATGTGATGAGAATTATTTTTCAATGTTAAGAGAGCCAGCAAGGAAGTCCTGGGAACTTGCTTGTGAACTACACATCCAGCCTTGCTACCCAAGACCCTCTTCACGAACAGAATCCCTCACCTATGACAGAAATCCACACCACATCTCCTCAGGGGTACAAGCTCAGGCTCAGTTGGGTTTGCACACTGAACCCCCTTGGAAGGGAGAACCAAAATTTTCATCCCCTTCCTAGTTTTCTGAATTGTCTCATGGAAGTGACAATGGGCTTGTCTGGTAAATTTGAAAAAGCAGCCTCATGAATTCCTTCCAAAGGAAGAAAAGCTTTTCTGTGACTGAACTTTTCTCAATCAACGATAATGATGGCTTTCCTGTTAATTCTCCCTAATTATGTAAAAGGCCTTTTAAATTTGTTTCGGTGGTTCTTCTCTTCTGAGATGAGGCAATCAGCCCACCTTTCATATTATAAGAAGGTGGTGGCCGCTGCTTCTTCTTCCTCTGGCTCTTCTTCCTTTTAAGTCACTCCTCCATTTTGGAGTTTCTGCAAGTGATCATAGACGTAAATTACAATCTGTCCCTCAAATGGCTTTCAGTGAGATGCTTGTTCTAAATCCCTCTAAGCTACCGACTTGTCCAGCAGAGGACCTTTTAAACTGGATTAATCCCCTTGAGTTCTAAATCCTTTTTCTTTGGGGGCCAGAATCTCATCCCATAACCTTCTGAATGGCCAACATAACTTTGAAAGTTGGCACTTTGCATGTAAATGGCGAGAAAGCTGTAAGGCAATAAGCCTTGCAGCAGGGAACGTATTGATCTCAACGATCACCTTTAATCCACACCTTTCCCCTTTATAATGTGTGGTTTTCTTCTCTTAATTAGAAAGAGCCAGGGATTATCTGCACAAAACCGGAAGGTTTATTGTGATTGGTGGGATTGTCTCTCCCGTCCACGACTCCTACGGAAAACAGGTGGGTTGGTCCTTTGCCTCTCTGCTCCTGTACCCTCCCTTTCTGACCCGATGGCTCCTCCTCGGGCACAGCTGCCCCACAGCCATCTGCTACACTCCCTGGAAACACACACGCCCGATAGCGGGCGTCCTGCTCCCGGCTCTGGAGCACAGTCCAACGTGAGCGGGTGGGTGCTGGGCAGCAACCGGGAGGAGCCCGTGCCCGGGGCCGGGCCGCTCGCAGCGCCAAGCGGTCGGGGCTCATCAGCAGCGGCGCACGCACACCCGCTGAGGGCCGAGCGGGACTTGGCGCGGATGCCACACTGGCGGCCGGTTACGGATCTTTCCCTGATTTTAGGAGGAAAAGGCCCATGCCTCTTACGACCTGATTTAAAATTCCTGTTCTTGCCGCTCCCTCCCTGCCACACGAAAGGGAAAGTCTAGGAGCCCTCCCCGCGTGTCCATCCCCCTCCTTCCCCAGCTACCCGTGGTTGGGCTCCGGGGAGGTTGCCGACCCAGCAGCTCGAGCCTCGAGACAAAGCACCGTTTGCAGGGTTAAAAGTCTTGTCTCTGCGCTGGGCACGCGTTGGCTGCTTCCTCCGAGAGGCCCACCTCCGGACCCTGTCGCGAGTGGCACATCCGCGCCCTCCGTCCCTCTCTTTCCCCTCCGCCGCTTCATGTGTGTGTGCGTGGCAGGTGCACACGCAGGGAGGCCACACCCTCATTCCCGGCGCCCTTGAATATGGAGCGGGCTTGGGGTGGGGTCTCCCGGAGGCTGTGGGGAGCGCAGCGAGCCTCCCACTGATGCTCTGTTGCTCCCCAGGGTCTTGTGTCGAGCCGGCACCGCCTCATCATGTGTCAGCTGGCCGTCCAGAACTCCGATTGGATCAGGTAGGGCTGGCCAGGCCATTGCCACCGGTACGGGTGGCCTTGGACTCACTGGGGGTGAGTGGAGGAAGAGGAATGCCCTCAGCCATCTGGATCCCACAGGGGTGGGGAGACCGGAACAGATGTTAGTCCCTTGCAGGCAATAATTATCCAAACCTTGGGAGGTGGCCCCACTGATAGCTTTAGTTTATAACCGGGCCATAGGGTCCGGCAGACTGAAGAGGGAAGCATCAGTGTTTCTTCTGCTCTGGGACTTTTGGATCCAGGAGTTTTCCTGGAGCATCATTGGATTTGGGGTGAGGCCTGGCCAGGAAATCCGAAATGCCTCTCCACTTTCCTCCCCAGTTACTTCCTGTGAACTCGCACTTCCTTTTAAGGAATGTACCCTGGCCTTCCTTATTTCCCATTCCTGAACTCAGGCTCCCTGGGGCTCCATGCTGCCTGGGGGAGCGCTCACTGCCTTTCCCTCAGACTCTGGGCACCGTCCTCACTAAGATGGCAGCCACCCTTACGCACAGAGCTCGCAGTGTAATTAAAGCATCTTCCACTAATTATGCTAATTATGCTCCCCCAAGTTCCTACAGTTATAATTTGCATGAGAAAATGGTGTTTTAAAAAAAATAATGGCACACCATTTGTACTGTAATTTCCCCCCATGGAAAAATAAGCAGCACCAGAGGGTGCTGGGAAGTGAAGGGACGCTGACCTCACAATGAGGGAGAAGAGACGGGGTGGGCGTGAAGGAGAGCAGTGAAGGGAGGCGACAATGATAATTAAATAGTGATCCCAGCTGGTTGTGAGTAGTGATTTGTGTGAGAAACACTTGCCCTTTATCGACTTTCTCATCCCCCTAAGATACAGGTAGACAGCTGCTTTTTTGCTGGTGACAAATAGGCCCAGAGAAGTCAAGGGGTTTGAGTGTGAACAGCACATCCATGGTCACGTCGGGGATAGAAACAAGGCCTTGTAACATTGTGGCTCAGGACCTCCTGGGGAAAATGGGGTCCACTGGGGGAAAACGTGGGGCAGGAGGGTGTTCCTGCTTGGATGTGACTGGAAGATTCTGAAAGAATTGCTTCATTCATTCATTGAATATTTACCCAGCGCCCCCTGCCCGCTCTGCACTGCTCCAGGCACTTGGTCAAGGTCAGAATTCCAGGAATTGAGGTCACTAGGGAGGCCCAGGTAGCTCTAGAGTTAGAGGCTTGGCCCCTGGCCCCGGGGGAGCCTGCCTCGCCCAGTCTATCTGTTTCAGACAGGTGGGTGGTGGTCAGAGATACAGGGAGCCTGACGCACAAGCTGACTCTCAAGGGTTTTCAGTCATTGAGCTCTTACCTCTGGGAAGCTTAGGTGTGTGTTCAAGGTGGAAGGTGGGCAGGGAATGCTCAAGGGCTAAGAAAATGTTTGAGAAATCTCCCAATTTAGCAACTCATTAAGCTGCAATTAAGCCCGAGCACTGCATCGGTCTGGGCTAGCTCCCTGCTCATTTCACATCCTCGTGTGCAGGAGGGGCTGACCAGGGTGCAGGGCTGTGCCCTTTAGTCTGACTGGCACGCCCCTCCCCCCCCATGCCACAAGGCCCCCCACTGCACAGATATTCAGATATCTGCAGCCACCGCTCAATGAGGGCCTGGCTTTTAATCCTTATCCCAATCCTGGAGGGCCTAGAGTGGAATTTCCATCTTGTGAGGGAGCCCAAGAGTGAGACTCTGTACTAAGCCCTTGGTTTATAAAACTCATCGAGCCCTTCTAATAACCCCACAAGAGAGTTACGGAGTCATTTTACAGGTGGGGGAGGTGAGCACCAAAAGACAACATCACTTTCCCAGAGCCCCATACTCCTCTCATTTTTACAGAGGGGAAACTGAGGTGTAGGCAGGTGTTTCAAGCCCACGTTTGATCTGATTTGGGATCTAAGGACACGGCGTGAGCCGTTGTGCTAAGCTCCCTGAGCTCCGGTCTCTGGAAGGAGCCACTAAGGAAAGAGTGTGAGAATGGAAACCGAGGGAAGCCTCTTTCTGGTTATGTTAGGGTGGACCCATGGGAGTGCTATCAGGACACCTGGCAGACCACGTGCAGCGTGCTGGAGCACCATCGGGACCTCATGAAGGTGAGCTGGGCCACAGCAGAGGGGTGGGTGGCCCCCGAAAGCCAGGCAGGCCCGGTAAGGGTGCTGCTGGCCTACTGACCTGGTTCAGTTTCCTGCTTCTCAGCCAGCTGTGGGAGACCAGGCCCTGAGCAGCAGGAAGGAGGGCAGCCGATTAGTAACCCGAGTCGTACTGGAGGCTGCCCCCCGGCCTTGCTCCGCCTGCTCCGTATGACTCGGGTGGTTTTCATATTCTGGCAGCAAATCCAGGGTGGGATTAAGGAGAGACTTCAGAAAGTGAGGAGGGAAGGAGACCTGGCCAAGGAAGGCAGGAGCACAGAGGAGCGCTGGGAGGAGGTGCCATCAGCCGGGTGCTCCTGCCCCATCTGTTTTAGGGCTGAGGCACCTCACCCCTGCCAGTCACCGTCCCTTTGCTCACTCTGCTCCTCACATGAGTTCCAAGGCAGTGCTCTGGTCCTTGTTATATGAGTGGATAAAAAGGGGCCCAGAGAGGTGAGCCCATCTATCTGAGGACACACAGCCATTGCTTAGTGAACACAGATGGGAGCACATGGCCTGTGCCCAGGTGGTCGCGACCAAAGAGCAGGTTGCCACACCAGCCAGCAGCACTGGCCAGAGTGTGCGGAAAGCGTGCTTCCCAGATCAACACCAACACACGGATCTCCACAGTGACGGCATGAAGAGCGGTGCCAGCCAGAGCAAGAAGCCTGACCGCCCAAGACAAGAGGCCGTGGGTCCTGCCCACCCCCACTGACCCTGTCCCGGTGCCCTCGTCAGCTGCCATCGGCAGTCTGGATGGCATTGTTCTGACACATGCAGAGCCTCCGTGCATCTGTTTTCTGTCAGTGGGTGTCAGAGTCTGCTCCTTGGGGACCTGTCAGCATCACGCTCACCAACCGGGCAGCTGTGCTTGATTTGAATAGAGTAGGGGTTTCGGGCTCCTGCCCAGCCAAGGAGTCGAGAAGAAGAGGAAGAGGGAGGGCTCTAGCTGGCTGTTGCTTCATCTGCTAGGTTTGTCCCCCTCGGAATTGAAGACAGTGCACATCCCTTCCTTCCGTTTTCAGAATCCTTCACACACATCCTGAGTCTTTCCTGGTCCCCTTGAAAGGACTCTGCCACAGGATGGCACTCACTTGCTCTCTGTGCTGGTCTCAACAACAGCAGTAATAAAAGGCATCCCATCCCATCTTACTGTATCAGTCAGGATAGGCTAAGGTACACTGTGGTAACAAGCATCCTTACAATCTTGGTGACTTCACGTCAGTTTATTTCTCATGCTACATGTCAGCTAGGGGTCAGCCAGGGGCCTGTGCACCTTCTGATTATACAGCATCCTCAGGCTCCATGATGGAAAGGAGGAATCAGGGGCCCTGCACACATGCCTGAGCCCTGCCTATACCAGCCATGTGGCCTAGCCGCTGTTTTGCTTCTAAATGCCTGGGCTATCCAAACCCTCCCTCTGTTACTCATGCCCAGAGGCAGGAGTCTGGGCCAGAGAAGCTCAGCCAGGAGCCCCAGCCATTGCAGTGACAGGCACAGGCCAATAGAGAATGTTCTCTACCTAGAACAAGTCCCATGGGACCCATGACGTGGTCAGCAGGAGGAAGCAATTCCTCAGCTACAGGACCAGTTACTTAGTGAGAATGTGGCATTTTCTTTTCTGGAGGTGAAATAATAATAAGAAAGGAGGCAGGCTGCCCCTTCCACCCCACCAGCCACCGCTGGTCACGAGGATCGTGGCAGCCCTGCGGCTTGGGGTCCTCTGGCAGCCGGACTCAGGAATCCAGAAAGAGTGGTGCACAGGGGTGGGACACTGGCTTTCAGGGAAGGGAAAGCTGAACGGATTGAAAAATCCATCCTTTGTTTCTCTGTTGCCCCGGAGTGGGCTCTCCCACCCACAGCAGGGAAGGGGGGTGGCTTCTGGGTCAGCTGGGAAGAACGCAGCCTTATCAGCTCTGTGCTTTCTGCGGCCTCAGAGGAAAACTGCAGGCCAGATAATGCAGCACAATGGATCATACACATAGAATTTCCGCTTGGCTCTGGAATGTGTATCCACACCAGCCAGCAGTCGCAAGAGTGCCCAGCACCCCACCCCCTCTTCCTGCCACACCAACACATCCTGCTCGGCCGGCACCCCTCTCGGCGTTGGCCCTGTCGTTGGCATCTCTGGCCTGGGGAGGTGGCAGGTGGTGATAGTGCCTCGTGTTCATATGACCTTTGCCAAGCGTACATAGCCCTTCTGCGGACATGACCTCCTGTGAGCCCCGTGAAGCAGGCAGGGAGGGCAGGTATGCACGTTACACAGAAGGTTACAATATCGGCGGCCAGGGGCCACATACTCTATAGGCAGATGCTTTGCAAACACTCACATGTGTAATCCGACCACAACCCAGGAAGGCAGCTATGTGGCCTGTCCGTGTTACACTCCTGAGCTGAGGTTCAAGAAAAGGTAACTCTCCAAGGTCATGCAGCCAGAGGGAGGCAGAGCTCAAACTTGAACCAGGGTCTGTGCAACACTACATCCCATGCTTTTCCAGCCCTGAGCTAGCGGTCTTGCCTCCTGCCGGCCACATGCAGCCACGTGGTACAGCTGGATCTAGAACCCGCCCCTGCCACCACCTCAGCTGCAAATGGCTTAACCGTGATAGATGAACGGATGAGCATTTGAAAATAACTAGGAATGCTTTTTATAAGTCACTTGGCTAATGACACTGACCTTGCACCTCTCCCTTTCCCCAGCGGGTGACTGGCTGCATCCTCTCCAATGTCAACACGCCCTCCATGACGCCTGTGGTCGGACAGCCCCAAAATGAGACCCCCCAGCCCATTTACCAGAACAGCAATGTGTCCAGCAAGCCCACTGCAGGTAGGGGGACACTGGAGGGCTTGTTAAAATCCAGATTGCTAGGCCCTTCCCCAGAATGTGATTTAGTAGGTCTGGGAGAGGGGAGGAAAATTTGCATTTTTAACAAGGTGACACTGATGCTCTGGTCCTTAAAATAGAGCATCAGAGAGAAGCAGTCACAATGAGAGAGAGACAGGGTTGATGGTGTGCATTTTTTCCTATATTTATAAGTTTATAATTCTAAATTATATTTATAAATTACATTTATAATTGCCTTCCTGGGAATTAAAGATACGAAAGGCAGCATTTTTCTCTGCCTCTTCCAAGGGAGTTGAGGATCTTGTCCAAGGTCACACACTGAAGCGTTGGTGTCAGGACTCGGAGTCAAACCCAGGCATCTGCATTCAGAATCCCACATGTTCAACCACCTCTTCAGTGGCAGAGAGCAAGGGCTCCAACATTTACTCAACACCGAGTCCTGTGTGCCCATACAATGCCCAGTGTTTTACATGATTTCGTATTTTACGCAGTAATTCTGTGATAAAGATATTATGTTCCCATTTACAAGGAGAAAACTGAAATTCAGAGAGGGTAAGTGATTTGCCTAAGGTCACACAGCTCAAAAGTAGAAGAGTCAGAATTCATGTTCAGGACTATTTGAATCCAAGGTCCATGTTTTTTCCAACATTTTTTTTATCAACCCATTGCAAGAGACAGATCCTGGTATTACTTTTCAAGCCTAGAGACCATAAGCTATAAGGTTATTAGTCTGTTCTAAACAGGGTGAGTCACAAAGTCTCATATAGCTACAAGTGGGGGCTCAGAAAAATTTTCTGGATTAGAGCCCAGGGAGGTCATCAAAAACCAGATCCCTCTCAGCCAAAGCAGGCTGTCTGATTATTATAAAGTCCATCTTCATGGGAAGGAATGAAGGCTAAGGCTCATATTAAAAAATGAAAAAAGCGAATATGTCTTTTAAATGCAAAATCTGAGCCAACTTATGGTGTGCAAACATACCTGCATAATGCATATTTTTTTAAGTGGAGGAAAATAAATAATATGCCAATGTGTTAGTGGTGGCTGTCTGCCAGGATGGGATTATGGGTGCTTTTTATTTTCCTCTTTATATATTTTCCTCTTCTACATTTTCCATTTTTTGACAGTATAATAAACACGAGCAGAACATATATTCCAGTCTATGGCTCACAATGCCTGTGCCTTGGACTGTGAACGGGAAGGAATGTTTGCTGTCATATTTCTGTTCTTTCTCTCCACCCTCCTGCCTCCCACTACCCCCACCCCTGCCCCCCTCCAGGGCAACGCTATTGTTTAAGTGGCCCAAATGCTGGGCTGTAAGTTGTGAGTGGTTCTCTCCCTCTGTCCCTGTCTGTCTTGCTCTCTCCCCTAGCCAAGATCTTGGGGAAGGTGGGAGAAAGCCTAAGCCGGATCTGCTGTGTCCGCCCACCAGTGGAGCGCTTCACCTTTGTGGGTAAGGGAGCATTCATTCATTCAGCAAACACCTCCCAGCACCTTCTGTGGGATGACTGTTGATAGAGCAGTGATGGAGAGAAAACAGAAGCAAGCAGGAATGTCCCCAGGCTCGCAGGGCCCAGCGGTGTGACCCGCCTGGCCTGGGGCTGCTGAGACCTCAGGATGGTGATGTGCTCATTCCCCACCCCCACCCCCACCGCCCCACCCTCCCACACAGAATGAGGCCACATGCCTAAGAGTTTTCAGGAGCCCAGAATCCTCCCTCGGGTCCTCCCAGCTCTGGCGGCGTCTGCCTCACTGCTGATAGGCTACCAACACCCATGCTCTTTCCTTAATTCCCTGTTTCTGGCTCTTCCCTCAAGGACTCTGCATGGATGAGAATATCCAAGTCACTGGGGCTCTTTCAGGATCCCCCAGTTCAACTCTTCAGAAGAGCTGAAGGTCTAGACCTCATTCCTTTGACGCTTTGAGGCTGACTTCTGCCATTCCTGAGATTTCTGAAAATTCCGCCAATTTTCCAAAAGGCACTAAGAGGGGTGGCAGAGGGGGAGAGGGGGCGGGGGACCAAGATGGCGGCTCTGTGGTTTCTGTGCACACCGTGGACCCCCGTGCCGGCATTGCACAGTTCAGAGCACAGGCCAAGGCCTCTGTCTCCTCCTCTTTCACGGGCTCCTGCTGTACCTGCCATCTCAACACGCTCAGCTTGTTCTTTGAACCAGGCAATGCCTAAGGAGAGAGGGCCACCTCCTTGTGACTCTAAGAGCTGTTTCCTTAGGTTTAGAGGACACTGCTTTTGTGGACTACCTCCCTAAAGTACAGAAAGAAACAGAAGGTGCTCAGCATGAGTGTGTGTGTGTGTGTGTGTGTGTGTGTGTGTGTGTGTGTTCGTCATCGGCTTCCCAGCAAAGCTGTCTAATTCTTAAAGGCCCAGAAATGTGAATTCCTGCCGTGGAGCGTGAGGAGACGCGCCCTCTCCATTTTAGGCTGGACTGCTCTCCATTCACTGTACTCAGATGCTCTCTGTGCAGGGCGGCAATGACCCCCTACCCCCATGCGCTCCACCCCATCGCTGTCACTCCGGAGGAGGCCCCTGGGCCCACCGCGTGTTGGGTGGCAGTCAGTCAGGCCCCTCATGCTTCTCCGCTCCCTCTTTCCTCCCTAGATGAGAACGCCAATCTGGGCACGGTGATGAGGTACGAGGAGATCGGTAAGTGGCCGGAAAAGTGGGGACACTTGGGGCTTTCTGCCTCTACCGGGGGCAGAGGGGGGCAGGGGAGAGGCTTGGAGCCCCTGGGTTGTGTTTGCAACAGGGTCTACTCTCAGGACGGTGGCTTCCAAACTAGAGCAGATTCTCAGTCATCTCCCACCTGCCCAGTTCCTGGGAGGTAGGACGGCTTGGTAATGTTCCCTTCGGAGCCTCCCCTCCCTCCCGGAGTCCCGCAGAACCCTGGGGAGCAAACCAGAAAACTGGGTTCTTCCCGAGGTTCCACAGCGGGTGAGAGACACAAGTGTGCGAAGCTGGGGAAAGAACAGACAGCTGTCAGAATGGAGCTGGAGTTGGTACGGTACCAGGTGACAAGGAGGGTCAGTGACAACTGGAACGCTTGGAGCTCTAGCATGAGGGGCAGCCTGGTGTCCAGCAGACACGCCCAATCCGCAATCCCAGCTGCAGAAATACTCCAGGCCATCCGTTTCCTGCTGTGCCTCTGTGGAGGGCTGGCGGGCAGGTGTGTGTGCTGGGATCCTGGGAGCAGAGGACTGTACCCGGAGCCTCAGGCTCTCTCCCAGGAGGCCAGGCGGATGTGACATCACTTCAAGGAGTGTCTCTGGGCCCTGTCCTGTGATCTGAGGAGCCATGGTGTACCTGAGTCGGCGCCTACTGTTTTGTTAGAACCCTTTCTAAAACTTTCAGGAAGTATGCAAACTGGTTGTCAAATGCAGCCAATACGAAAAATTACATTATATTAAACAACAGTTAAGTACATTGTATTAACAACAAAGATCCCGAGTCCTCCAAACTCCTCACTTCTGAATTATGTTCCTGTGTTTTATTTTATTTTATTTAGAGATTTTATTTTATTTATTTGAGAGAGAGAGAGTGAGAGAGAGAGCACATGAGAGGGGGGAGGATCAGAGGGAGAAGCAGACTCCCCGCCGAGCAGCAGGGAGCCCGATGCGGGACTCGATCCCGGGACTCCGGGATCATGACCTGAGCGGAAGGCAGACGCTTAACCAACTGAACCACCCAGGCACCCTGTTCCTGTATTTTAATGTCCTTTATTTACCCGCCCTGCACCATCTTAAGGCCACAAAAAGCAGCTACGTGGCTTCCTGGTTGCTCCCCCAAAACAAGGCAGAAGCATTGGGCTCCAGGTTCCCCAGCTCCCGAAAAACCCCAAGGGCCAGGAAGAGCAAGCCCTGAACTCCCATGTCCTTCAGTTCCACACCTGGCCCCGGAACTGCGCTCCCTGGGAGGTCTTCTTGAGCAGCCCAGCTCAGAGCAGTCTTTAGACTTGCAACTGTATTCAATGTCGATTTCTCCATTTCTTGCGTTCCTTGTTCCAGAAAGCTTTATCATGGCAAGCTTCAGCCGTGACCTTGTTTTCGTTCTGGGCTCACAGGGCCAGTGTGTGAGGCCATACCTGCGGGAGCGCCCCTGCCCACAGAGAGGCAGGCTGATGAGGGTTTGCAGTTTGCTGCCAGGCCAGCACCCTCAAGTTCCTCATCTCTCCGCTGCCTGGTGAGGGGCAGGGCTAGCCTGACCCCATCTTATTCTTCTTTCCAAGAAAGGAAAGCTGGGCGGCCACAGCTGTCAGGATCGATTCGTGGCCCGGTGTGGTCCAGCTGGCCATGGCCTCAGGGGGCAGCGGGAGCTGGAAAGGGCCCTGGGGCCGGAGCTTCACAGAGCCAGGATTCCTGGGAGGGGAGTGTGGTGGGACAGCACTGGTTCTGCCTCCTGGCTCTGGATCCCTGGATGGGGGTGAACCCGGGAAGTGGGTGAACCGGGGAAGGAAGGAGGTGGACCGCAGAGCAGGTGGAAGGAAGCTGCCTTGCTTCCACACTGTGTGCTGGGAGGCCCTCTGGCTCACGAGTCCCCTTCTTGAAATCCCCTTGCACCTCGCGAGAAGGAAAAAGCCATGTTCTCCTAGCTCAGCTAGCACCTATGGCTCCGTTTCCATGTTCTTAAGCCACTGTCTGCTCCTGGGGGGTGCCCCAGACCGAAGGCTTTCCGGGCGGGAAATGCTAGCGTTAGTCTCCGGCAACAAACCACGAGAGATCGCTGCTGCCCTCCAGCGGCCATGCATGGGATCCCAAGCTCCGCTAGGGCCTCTGGTCTGTGACAAATGCGTCTGTTCTGGTCCCACAAGAAAAGGTGGAGACCTCACTCTTTACCTTTCTGTGCTTTGGCTTAAAAAAAAAACAAAAACAAAACAAAACAAAACAAAAAAACAGCATTGTACTCAAGTGGGAAAGGGAGTTCCTGGCTTGGAAATAGAAAAGAGATTTATTTTCATGGCTGTAGAGCAGGCTTTCTCAACCATGGACCATTGACATTTGGAAATAAGCGATTCTGTGTCGTGGGGGCTGCCGTGTATGTGCCTTGCAGGATGTTCACCAGCATTCCTACCCTCCACGCCCCTCTCCCTGGTCTTGACAACCAGAAATGTCTCCAGGCATTGTCAAATTCAGGAGGCAAAACGGCCCCCCACTGAGAGCCACTGACATAGAGAAAGCCAGGGGCCCGGCACATCCTCTGGACAATGCCACCTGACTGAAATTTTAGGCGATCAGAGTTACCATACAGAGTTACAGGTGATCTCTTTCCACCGAAAGAGAACTCTGGAGCCCTGGGTGGTTCCAAGTGGGGGGTTGGGGGGCAGTAGGATCCCAGGAAGGAGCCCAGTGTGGCTCCTCTCAGCCATACGAAGACTTGGTTCATCTCCACAGATGGGGAGTTGGGCCAGAAGTCCCACGGCATAACATGGAAGGAGGGAGACACCGCTCCCCCCAGGACCCCCGGGCTGCAAAAGCAAAGGCCATGAGGGCCAGCAAAGCCATCCCAGACTGCGCAGAAGGCTCTTAGACTGCTTGCCTGCACGGCCTCTGTGGGCAGTTTGTCTGTGGTTCACTTATTCATTACATCCTGAGCACCTACCATGGGCAGGTCATTCTGCCAGGCCCGGGGGATAGAAAGATAAATTAAGGTCCCTGCCCCTAAGTAGATCTTTGGGCTACAGTATGGCATGGAGGAGAGGGGAGGCTGCAGGAGTATTTAGGAACAAAGACCACAGCGTTCCATGAGGCTCCCTGAGGACAGGATGCCCGGGGGCGGGGGGGGGGGGCGGGGGGGGGGGGGAGACAATGAGATACTGACACCGTCGTCAGCCCAGCGGCCTTCCGTACCATCTGGAGATTCCCGCAGCAGGGACAAGGTCACCGTCTGTAAGTCCTTGTCAGGTCCCCAAGCGAGCTGTCGCATCTCAGGCAGGCAGACCTAACCGCCATCTCTCAGCCTCGGTGCAGGGTGGCGGTGGTCTCTGGAAGGCTCGGAGCTGGGCTGTCTCTCTCACCGTTTCAGACAAGATGCCCACAGCCTCTCGCCGGAGGGGCCAGGATGCCTGGGAACCAAACGCTCCACACTGAGTCACACCCCGGCAGGGGTCTCTCCCCACGTGGTCCTGAGAATCCCAGAATCCTTTTTTCCCCCATTGCTCCGTTGTAGTAAGTCAGTCACTTTGCTGCCTGTCTGGAGGGGCTTCGCTGGGATGATGCAGAGTGGGCTGGAAGGGAAGGAAAACAACGGACAAGCAGGAAGTGCACCTGGGATGGGGGTGGGGTTGCTTCTCAAGCTCTTTGCTGAGGACGGTGGCCCCGGAAAGAGAGGACATCCGATTAACTCAGTTACTGCATGGGGACACTCGGTGTACCCCCAGACCCCCCAGCATGTCCGCATTTGTGATGAAAGACAAAGCCTGGATAATGGACAGCAGCAGGAGGGGCCAAACTCTGTTGGCACTTGAGTTTGATACGGAGCAGAAGAGAGAGCCCCTCAGACCTTAGACAAGTCACATAGCCGGCTCCGTCTCTCGGAGGATGCGCAGCCATCCTGGTTTAGCATGGAAGGACCTGTGTCCCCAGAAACCCCTCGGTACCAGGCAAACCAAGACCCTCCCTGAATGAGTAATTCCTCACACAGGGGACAAGAGTGGTCTGTAAATGAGCCGGGCAGGCAAAGGTGTCTACACCACACACACCATGGTGCAGGGGAGCCTGGAGGACATGGGTGCTGGAGCCCCGGGAATTGGCGACTTCTGTATTTATCAGCGGCGAGGCTGAGAGTTGAATGTTTTCCAGGTCTCCACTCATCCCTGTGCCAACTTTGTTCCCTCCCCCCAGAGCTGCGGATCTTGCTGCTGTGTGGCAGTGACCTGCTGGAATCCTTCTGCATCCCCGGGCTCTGGAATGAGGCGGATGTGAGTAGCAAGGTCCCTATAGCACCACGCACAGCTGCCATGGGGAGGATGGGGAGGGGGTGCTTGGTTTCGGCCTCTGCTCTTCCCTCCCCCCCACTGCCTCCCTCCCCAACCCGCGGGTCTCATCTCCTGTGAGCTTCCAGGAGGACAGTCCATTCTTGTCACTATGGAAGAAAATGCTCACCTATCCCAAGCTTTAGTTCTGACTGCGTTTTTACACTCACTCCTACTCGGGCTTGCTCCTGTAAAGCCCCTGGGGAAAAAAGCAACCCGAGTCATAGAATACCTTCTCCAAGTAGTACTTGGAGTGTATGTGTGTGGCAGAGGCAGTAGGTGGGGGAGGGAGGGATTTAAAAAAAAAAGCCTTGGCCCTTTTGAGATTATGTGTGTTTTGTTTTCCTTTGATTCCTTTTGAAGAGGTAGTAAATACCACCTTAGAATTCCCTCAACAAGAAAAAAGGGGTCAGGAGGGGAGGCGTTCATGGCAAAAGGTCAGTAGAATCCTTCTAGCAATTGACTGGGGATAGAGGGAAACAGGAAGTTAAACTTATACCACTTAGAAGCTCAATGGACATCCTTTGTTGCCAGATCTGATGGTGATGGTCTTAAACCAGCTCACTCTTGGTCTGTACATTCATTCTTGCTCTTTCATTAATTCATTCCTTGGATAGCCTGAGCTATTGCTAGTTCCCAATTCCATAGACCCCCCCCCCCTTTTTAAAAAGACTTCATTTATTTGAGAGAAAGAGTGAGCAAGAGAGAAAGCACAAAAGGGGGTGGGGGGGGAGAGGCAGAGAGAGAAAAGCAGACTCCCCTGCTAAGCAGGGTCCCCAATGCAGGGCTCAATCTCAGGACCCTGGGATCACAACATGAGCCGAAGGCAGGCACTTAACCAACTGAGCCACCCCCCGCCCAATTCCATAGCCCTATGCCAGTTGGGTTCTCAAGGCAGCAATTCCCGACCTAGTGCTTTTTTAATTAACTTGCTGTGAGACCCCATGCAAATCATTCAACTCTCTGGGCATCAGTTTGTTTCCAGTTTTATTGAAATATAATTGATATGTAACATGGTATTAGCTTAAGGTGTACAACACAATGATTTGAGATATGTATATATCGCAAAATATTATCACAAATTTAGTTAACATCACTTCACATAGTACAACTTGGTTGCACTTTTAAAAATCTATGGCATGTTATCTATCACATTCTGTCATTTACAAAAATAGGTAATACAGTCTGTTCCCCCAAGTATCAGGTGGCAAGACATATACATGTGAAATTTTTTTCATGTACATATATGTACGTTTCTGGAGAGAGAGAGAAACCTTCAGGATCAGATTCCAGATTCCAGCTTTATTCCAACACAACTCATGACAAAATCTATTTTGAGCCTCAGTTTATCCCGTCTCTAAAATGGGTGTAATAATAGTGCCTATCACATAGGATTTGGGGAAAATGAAATGAGATTGTGTACGTGAAGTGCCCAGCCTTGTGCCCGACACACAGTTACGTACAACAAATGTTCATAAGCGAATTTACTTCAACACATTCATGGACATACACACTGATATTCCAGGTGAAGCGTGTGAGTGCTAACGTGCTGTGGGAGGACCAAGAGGGGAGGGAGAGTTTCCCGGAGGTGAATTATACTGAGTAGGGCTTTCATCTCCACCCCTGGCCCATTTCTTGCAGGTGAAATTCTAAATCTCCTTTCGGTCTGGATGAAATGGCTTCATTAACTTTTACTTTCTTCTCTAATTTCACATGGTGCTGTGAAAGTAGACAGTAATGTGGCCAAAACTGTGTACAAGATCTAGGTGCTGAAATGGCAGCACAGGTTAAGACAAAAAAAATAAGAGCAACTAATAGCTGTTGATTTACTGGGAATGTGACAGAGAAAGGGGGAGCAAGACCCTCATTTATTCAGCTGTGTTCCCCCTTGGTTGGTTACTCTGAAGATCCAGAGCATCCTGCCTGGCTACCTGAGGTAGAGGGGGAAAAAAAAAATCAAGGAGCTGTTTCCTTACATAACGAGTGTGACTCTCAACCCACAAAAGAGGTGTGCTAGAAATATCACCTTTGATTTATTTAAATCAAATTAAAATTCAAGTCCAAATCTATTCCACAGGGCTGATGGGAAGTTAGTCTCAATTATTACACTACTGACTAGCAGAACCTGAAAGGCTTCTGTGGGCCCTGAACGTGAACATTAGTTCATCAGGACGCCTTCCCTGTCTGGACATTCGTGGTCACTTGGAGGTGGTGGGGTTCTGCAGGGCTCCTGGCGCAGTCTGGAAGCCCAGCGCTGGGCCCCACCCACCAATGATCATCAGGACTCATTTTCTTCTGAGGTTTTGCCCCGAGGGTGCTGCCTGGGAGGGAGGAGAGGGTGGTTTTCACAGATCTCTAGCTTCTATCTCTAGGAGGGGGAGTCGGGCGGGGGAGGGGGGATGGCGTGGGGGAGGCAGAGAATGCAGAACCTCCTCATTCTCTTCTAAAGGTATCTTCCCTATTTTCTCTCATCCTAGATATCTAGTGAAATCTCTTCAGTGAGCTTAAAGCCGCTGACTGCAAAGCGTTATTTTCTCCCCTGCAAATTAGAGAGCAGGGTCTGGTAAAGGGTCTGGTTCTCTGCTAGAAATAGGGTTGGGCTGGGCAGAGGGGGCTGTAGGGAGCGCACAACTAGTTAGTAACTCCGAGGATTATTCCACTGTCCTTGTTCGGGGATGGTTGGGTCTCAGGGTCTAGAAAAGGAAGGTCTTACTTTAAAGACTGGGTACAGTGTGAATCCTGCTTATTCTACTAGAAAATTCTACCATCTGGAGTTTGCCTGGAAGGGCTCCATTTTAGGGTTTTCAGTTCCTAACCATGAGATAAGGTAAGGTATATGAGACCTATTTCTGTCCCGCGTTTCTTCATTAGCTGGTGTCCCAAGTGATACTTGTTGGCCACAGACCTATGTTTAGTGACCATGAGCGCAAACCCCCGAATCTGCCCATGACTGGGGACAGGAGGTGGGCAGAAGAGCCAAGCCCCTTGGGAAGGTCACAGGCCCTGGCTCCACACCCCAGCCTCCCATGTTCTTCAGAATCCTCAGGATTCTGACGGCAGGAGAGAAACCACAGGTCTGGGGAGAAATGGGAGTCTCTCCACCCTTCTGTAAAGAAAACTCAAAGTGCTCAATGAAGCAGCTTTGCCCCCAGCTGGGCTGGGAAGCAGCTGAGTTGGTCTGTCCCACAGCGGGCTTCCTCCAGCATGGTCACAAATTCTCCAGAGTCCATCTAGCTCTTGCAGTTGGGACTCCTGAAGCAGTGCTCTCCATCCAGAAGTCTAATCCCACAGCCAAAGGAACAAACCCACCTCCTAACTCATCCCTTGGGCATTTCCTATTAGGCACAAAGATCCATTAGCCCACAGTGAATTCTGACCTCCTCTGACCAATGACACACCCTTCCCCTTACATTCCAGGGGGAGAAAATTCCATACATATTCATCAAGTTTTCTCCTTGGGATACAAAGGAGCTGCTTGTGTGGCCTGGCGGTTGGCTTTTTCATTCTTGATTCCTGAGAGAATTCAAGATCCAGGCTCCTGGGCTAGCCTTGGAGATCAGCACCCCGGAGTGAGGGGTGGGGTGGAGGCCAGCCTTTCCCATCCCTGGGTTTTTATTACAGAGTCGGTCTCCCCTAGGGGACCTGATCTTTGCTGTGCCACATCCTGGCACCGGCACCAAAGCAGGTATCCAAGCATGGAGCAGGATCTATGGGAAGTCAAGGCCAGAGGATAAAGGGTCAGCCATGAGCACATATCTGTGAAGCAGGAAGCTGTTTCACTCCCCTCCCCCAAATAAAATCAGTTGTCTTGGGCTCTTAGGCTGTCAGCTGCTTTGTCCATCATATTATAATGGAAGGCAGTCTGGCAAATTAATTCTGATTCAAGCATTCTTTCCTTCAATCAATCTTTCAACTAATACTGAGTTTTAGACCCCAGTATGAATATAAGCACATTATCTGTCCTTAAGGCACTTGCAGTCTAAAAATACATTAGTTTTTTATATTGCATGAAATAAAATTGTAAAGTCTAGAAGAGTTCCTGAAACTAGTAAGCGCTCAATAAATGTGGGCTGTTATTCATCTATTGGTTTTAAAAGATTCGTTGAGTACCTACCAAGTGCCAGACATTGCTCTAGGGCTTGAATGAGCAGAGAAAACAAAACAGACAAAGCTTCTCACTGTGTGCACTTTACTTTCTAGGGAGGGGAGAGAGAGAGAGACAATAAACGCTTTGATGTTTCTCCTGGATTAGCTCAGTTAACCCCCTGCACACTCCTGGGAAGTGAAATTGCACGAGTCTTCAGATCCCTAATCCATAAAAGACAGTGAGAAGGATGAGAAATATATATAGCAGGCTGCAAGAGGGGAGCACTTGAGCTGGGCTTTGAGTAATGGGCAGGATTGGGTTAAGTGGGTGGAAAGAGATGGGCTTTTGGGGTTGAGAGAAGGCTGTAAAGGATCTAATGGTGGGAACAAGAGCTTCTGAGGAGATGGTTCTGGCTGGTTGAAATAGATGGCTTATCTTGGTCTTTATTTGAGAAGCTTTTGACTTTTCAGCAAACAGGCAAAATCATTAAGTTTAATGATTAAATGTATTAGCTGCTTTCAAATGGCATTTGCATTTTAAATGAGCAAGGTGCAATAATTAACCAAAAAGAATGAAAATCTAAAGGTGGAACATTAGGCACCAGAGATGAGCAGGTAAGGAAAATTGTGTTTTCTTTTTCTTTCTTTTTGTACTTCTTGAAACCTAGCATTCCACAGGCTGGCTCTAATTGGCTGTACCCTACATTTTTCCAGCCAACCAGCCATGGGCTAACTGCTTCCTACATCCACCAGGGATGAGAAAACAACCAAAGAAAATAAACAGAGGAAGAGCCTGGGGCACTAGCCACTCCAGAAGAAATCCCAGGGCTCGGGACTCATAGAGCAAAGACAAACATTTGGTCTTTCAGGCTCAGATGGTTTTTATCAGACGGTCCAACCCCACCAGGAAGCCCGATGGACACTTCCACCCCAGGGGATTAGGCCCCCACACTGATAAAACCAATGTCAAGTTTACAGGCTCTAGGGAAGGAGGCTTAGCTCCTATCATGGAAGATTCTGGTTCTCATGTGAAAGATACTGTTGGTTTGGTTTTCAAGCTTTTGACTTGAGTCTGGAATCTCTTGCCTTCCCACAACCCCCTGTCAAATTGGAAATGGGAATGGGGATAATTTCCTCTGGGAAACCCCTCTGAAGGATCATTCATTTATTTGCACTTAAGAGAGCCATTCGGGAAATGCCTTCCCACTTTCTCAACCCTGATCATACTAACCTCTTGCCCTGCTTTTCCTCCAGAGAGGAACAGAGGCCAGAACAAGGGTGGAGAATTCTTTTGCCGAAATGGGTGGGGCACATTTCAGAAACCCCTAACCCACTATGTGGCTTCTGCGGGACACCATGACTTGCATCTTTTGCAACCCCGGTTAAAGAATACAAAATTATATACTCCAGGGGGCGATGTAGAGTAATGAACGGAGGAAGCCCATGATAAACTTGGAGAAAAAATAAGAATGTATTTTCAAACCAAAAAAGTTTCAAGTCACTAAAATGTGAGTCTTAAGAAATGGATCTTGAAGAGGTTTGACGTGGCAGAAAGAGCTTTTAAAGCTGACCAGAGTGGGTTCAAATCCACTAACTAGCTACTATATCTCACTGAGTCTTGATTTCCCCATCTATAAATGGAGAACTGAGGCACAAATCTCAGAAGACCATTGTTGTAAGGATTAAGTGTAGTAATCAGTAAAGCTCCCAGCACTGTGCTTGGCACATAACAGATAGCTTAATACCTCTTTGTTTCCCTCCTTACTGACAGTCCCTTGTCTATCGCTGAACATCCTCATCTGGAGAAGAAACACAAGTGGGCTCAAGTCATTCAAGTTTGGGGGAGATAGTCAGGATTCTGAATCCTCATTTCAGAATGATCCTACAGAGGATCCACTTACGCTTGCCTGGGCAAATCAATGTAAATTGGATCCTGTTGTCAATGGAAGTCAAACCTTCTGTTTAAAACACTCTAATGACTTCTGTTTGCAATTGGAATGAAACACCATCTTTGATCTGGTCCTTGTCTATTTTTCCTACTTCTCTGTGCTTCAGTCCTACCTATTTTGTTTTTTGTGTTTTTTTTAAATATGTTTTCCTACCTCAGGGCCTTTGCACTAGCTGTGGCCTAACTAGGAGTGCTCTTACCCCAGATATCCCTATGTCTGGGCCCTTCTTGTCATTTTGGTTTCAACTTAAAGGTCGTGTTTTATATTCAATATTGTACTTAATTCCACCTCATGTATTCTTATTTACATTTTTGTTTATGGTCTCTCCCTCCTGGAAGGTAAGCTCTATGAGTATACTAGATTTACCTGTCTTATTTGGCAAACCAGGAGAGTGCCCCTTTTACCATATACACGACATAAAAGTTTGTGGAATGAAAGAGTACCTCCTCCTTGGTTGGAGGAGCTTAGCCCATAAGAGAATTTAAGTCTACCATGAGATGTGGCCCAAACTTTTACAAGTTACCCATAAGACATTAGCCACTACAAGGTATTAGCCACTTAATATAGTAACCTGCCCTCATCCTTCATAGCAATAGATACACTTGAAATCATTAATCATTTGTTTAATGCCTCCTCCTAGGTAGTGATTGATCCAAGAGATGAAGCCCTCTGTCCTGGTGCCCAGGAAAGTACTTGGCTAAGAGCACAGAGCATCCCCAACCCAAAGCATCCCTCTAATCCAACAGTGCAGATCTTGAAATTCAGCCTCCTGGAAAGATGATGAGAACTTCACATTCCTTCCAGATTTGCCGCCTGGGTCCTCATGAGTGTCCTCTCTCCCAAGGCCAAGTTGCTTCCTGCCTCAACGTGTCTCATATCCTTCCTTCAGATTCCCCACATTTGGGGAAGCAGAGTCCACCCCCTCCCACTTCCTCTCCCCATCCCCACCCCTGCCTCCCCTGGGGAGCTTTTGACCAGAGGATGAAAAGATATGATCAAAATGCTGTGCCTGTGAGCCGGAAGTTGAAACAGGATGAATGTCATAGACCCCCCCTCACCTCAGGCATGACCGGCCAGAGCTCAACTGAGAGGGCCACTATATGCTACTTGGCCCTGGGGGGTAGGAGAAGACTCTACCCTGATCTTGCTAACTGTGGCGGGGTAGTATGGGGTCACATTGGTCAGCATCAGGAAAGGGACTTGAGGAGCAGAACAGCTCTGCTACCTTGGCTACTCACCCACCTCCCTAGTCCCGAGGTGGAGAACTCTTCATGAACATGCAGGGCCCCCCTCACTCTGGAATAACAGCTCCATCCCAGGGGTCTGGGCACACTCCTGCAGTCTCCATGAGCAGGGAGAGCCTGAGCACCCTCTGTTTCCTGGGGTCAGATGTCCGCCCCAACCCCCTGCCCCCCACTCCCCAGGGCACAGAGTGACGTGCTTGTCCTCGTTTTTGCTGCAATCTTCAGAGGTGCTTGTCGCATGAGTATCTCATTTTGACCTCATCCTAAACCAAGCCAGAGAATTAGCAGCTTAGGCAACTGCCAAGGCGATTTGAAACGTCAATTCCCCAGGGGTTGGTGCACATCGGAAGGATTAGGGAGCTTTGTAAAGAGAGAGGCTCCAGCCCATCCTGGACATGTTGGATCAAAACCCCTGGGGTGAGGTCTGGGGGCTCTACTTCTGTCATTGGTTTTAAAGCTGCCCCAGGTGCTTCTGCCCACCAATCAGATCAAATGTGGGAACCTGCAAAAGTAAGCTCACCCTTACTTATCATAGGACCTGAGAGTCTATCTTTTGAGTAATTTCTTTGGGCCTCCCAGAGTTCCCATGAGGTACTGTGGGCTCGTCGCCAGGTCCTGAGACAGAGTTTTTCAGCTAATGGCTCAACCTCAGCTGCCAGACAAGACTCTGCAGGAATCTACTTTTTCAACAGCACCTATTAAGCGTGTATGAGGTGGCAGGTCCTTCTCCTCTGGGGACACAGTGGTAAACCAAACACACAAAGCTCCCTGTCCTCATGGAGGTTACCTTTATAGAAGAGAGAGAAAGAGACAAAAATCAGGTGGAACAAAGAAAATATATAAGGTATTAGATGGACATAAAGGCTAAGGAGGAGCGGCGAACCCAGGAAGGGGCAGGGACGGTGCAGGTGTGGATAGCGTGTGGGGCTGCGTGCATGGCCACACAAGTTGAAATAGCCTGGTCTCACTGAGAAGGTGACGTTTAAGTGAAGACTTTTGAGCCAAGGAGCAGCACAATCTATTTTAGTACTCTCGGTCTGGCTGTTGGGAATAGACTGAAAAAAAGGCAAGAGAAAAACAAGGAGACCAGAGTAATCCAAGTGAGAGGTGATGGGGATGAAGTAATTTTCTGTTGCTGAAGATTGGTGGCTTAAGGCCACACACAGGGGCGCCTGGGTGGCTCAGTTGGTTAAGGTTCTGACTCTTGGTTTCAGCTCAGGTCATGATCTCAGGGTCGTAAGATCGAGCCCTGCACAGGGCTCCGTGTTCAGCACGGAGTCTGCTCAAGATTCTCTCTCCCTCTGCCTTTCCCTCCCCCTTTGCCCCTCCCCCTGCTCGCTCGCTCTCCGTCTCTCTCTCAAATAAATAAAATCTTAAAACAACAACACACACAAACACATGTGTTTGTGTGTGTTTATTCTCTTACACTTCTGGAAGCCAGAGGTCCAAAATGGGTTTCACTGGGCCAAAACCAAGTTGTTGGCAAGGCCACATTCCCTCCAGAGGCTCCAGGGGAGAATCTGTGTCCTCGCCTTCTCCAGCTTCTAGAGCTGCATCACTTGCCTTCCTTGGCTTATGACCCCTTCTTTCCATCTTCAAGGCCAACAGTGGAGCATCTTCAAATCTCTCTCTGCTCTGTCTTTACATTATCTTCTCTCTTCTGTGTTAAATCTCCCTCTGCCTCCCTCTTGTAAGGACACTTGTTATTTACCTTAGGGCTCACCTAGATTATGTAGGATAATTTCAAGATCCTTTGCTTAATCACATCTGCATATATGTTGCCATATAAGGTAACATTCACAGGTCCCACAGATTAGGACCTGGTTATCTTTGGGGGCCGTTATTTAACCTACCAAAGGAGGCTTGGACCAGCAGAGACTTGATGGAAATGGTGAAAAATGAGCAGATTCTTGGATTTGTTTTGAAGCTGGAATCAATTGGGTACCTTTTAGGTAGAATGTGGGATGTGAGAGAAAGGGAGGAGTCCAGGAAAATTCCAAGGCTTTGACCTGAGTAATTGTGAGAAGAGAGTTTCCATTTCCTGAAATGAAAAAGACTATAGGAAGACTATAGGAAAAGCATTTTGCGGGGTATGAGGATTGGCTGATTTACTCACTGATTGATGTCAGAGGGTTTGGGTGCCCATGGACATTTTAGATTTGGGATGCCCCACTAAATAGACATATTGAAAAGGCTGCTGGATATATGAGTTTGAAGTTCAGGAGAGAAGTTATGCCCCAGGTATTAATTTGGGAGCCTTCGGTGTGTCTCTAATGCTTTGAAATTGAGTGAAATCATTAAGAGTGAGTATAGTTAGAAAAAAGAGGAGGTCCAAGGATTGAGGCAGCCTGGGGGACTCCAATGGGTCAAGGTTAGGGACATGAGAAAGAACCAGCTCAAGAAGACCCAAAATTGCAGCTGCTGAGGTAGGAGGAAACCAAGAGAGGGTGGTCTCCTGGGGGCCAGGCAAAGACAGGAAACAGGGTTTGGGGGTGGGGGTGGGAAGGACGGCTAAGTCCCTGCACAAGATGGATACGTATGGGACGGAGGGCACACCTTACCAACTCTAGCACATGGCATCTCTCCCCACCCCCAGACGTACACCCACACAAATACCCTCTAGCATGAAAATCAAGGCCGGTGTCCTAGGGTCTGGGCAAAGGAGCAGAAAAGATCTGCAGTCTCTGACCCGAACTCCCACGGACGTGCAGCTTGGATGTGGTTAAGCTGTATGTCTTGTCCTGTAGACCCTGTCTCCCTCACTCTATCTGCGATTGCCAGGGGGCAGGTCTGTCACCTGTTTCTGGAAGAAGAAAACATCTCAGGCAGCAAGGTCTCCATCTGCTTGCCACCCACTGAGCCACCTGGCACTGTTACTGATTGAGTGCTCAGATCATTAGCTCCTGAGTGGGAAGCAACAGCTGTACTAATGTCACCCATAGGGTGTCACCACAGGGTGACATCCCCCGCGAGGCCGGACTCCCGGCGGAACTGTTGTTTTCAGGCTTTCACTGAGAATGCTCACTTTAAATAGCCCCCTTAGTTCATTCATCGCTTATGGGAACATCTACGAAGTCCTCAGAATCAAACTGAGGGCAGATCCTACATTACACCATGTACACCAGGTATCTTGAGTCATCTACCGAGAGAGGCAGTTGAGGAATGTTCGTGGATACCAGCTTGGATAGATTCCCTCCCCTCTCCCTCCCCTCTCCCTTCCCCCTCCCATCCTCTCCTCTCCTCCCCCTTCTCTTTTCTCTTTCTCCAGCCTACCACTTCCCCCCCCCCCCCCGGTTTTAAGCCCCCCTTTGACCCCTGGCCCCCCCGCTGGTTGCATATTGGAGTCCCCTGGGAAATTTTAAAAAACTATTGATGCCTGAGTTCCATTCTCCAAGATTCTGATTTTCACTGCTCTTAGGTGTGAGTTGGGCTTTGACAGTGTTAAAAGCTCCTCAGGTGATTCTCATGTGCAGCCGAATTTGAGAACCAGTGCCTCGGGTTACCTTCTGAGCAGTGAATCCCAGTGCAATATTCTAAAGCTGTGGAGGAGGAGTGGCTCTACCTCCAACTCCTTGCCCGGCCTCTCCCTAACATTCCTGGTTTATAGGACAAATGCTTGGTGCCTGTTTGCCCCACCTGAGCACCACCGACAGATGCAGCATGAGGTATAATGCTCTGTCTCTTCCAAATGGCATGATTCAATGGGGACTCTGATATTCTATACCTGGCTTCTAACTTCTCTCCACAGCTTCCCTCCCAGGGCACCTTCAGCCACCTTTCTGTGTCAGCAACATCAGAGTTCCAGCTGCAACTCTAGCCTCAGTTGTAAGCAATGGGAGAAGTAGGGGAAAGGTGGCTGGAAATACCCAAGGGCATGTGCACACATGCTCGGGCGCACACATAATCAATGAATCTGACTGCGAAGTGGAATTCTGCTTCTCCGTATCGAAATTGTCTGATAGAGAAGAGGTGGCCACAGTGCTCCCTAATGTCTCTTTCTGTGGTACTTACTAGGAGGAAAAACCTGGGTCCCCTGCCACCAGAGCGGGTCTTGCACAATGAGCTGCCCTGCTTAGAAGCAACCTGTCTCCCCCTCCCTTCTCTCCGCATTTGGGATTCTTAATTGGCAAGATCCAAATAGTAATATGCCCGGGCGAGATCCAAGTCTATTAAATGCCATAACTTTCAAGCTTTTTGAAAATAAAAATTGGCACGAGTTTTCAGAAAGCAACTTGGTAATAGGCCTTAAGACTTTGAAATCTGTTCAGTGTATATCCTTTCATCTAATCATTTTACTTCTTATCCTAAGGAAATAGTCAGAGATGTGGCAAAAGATTTATATATAAAGATCTTCAACAAAGTGTTATGTATACTTGCAAAAAATCAGAAGTAACTGTACACATTCTATAATACAAGATTGGTTTAATATATCATGTATATCATAGTACAGACAATGAAGTAATCAGACTGTTAAAACTTAATTTTTTCAAGTAATTTTTAACAATGTGAAAAAATGCTCACAATATAATGCTAAATAAAAAATACAGATAAAATGATTAATTTTTCAGTGTAATCCAATTGTAGGTATATACACTTATTTATAAAGAAGGAAACACTGGACAGAACACACTATGATAAGAGTAGTTATCCAGATTGTGTGGTTGTGATTGATTTTTTTTCCCTGAATTTCCCAAGCTTGTACTGTGTGTATAACCAGAAAAAATAATTTTTTTCATGAGAAGGTTTCATTTCTCATTAGGGCAGCAAGCATTTATCAGAGGCTGATCTCAGATGTGACCCCATAGTGATCTTCTTTTGATCACTGCCTGTGGGCACACAGGCGTTCCAAGCCCTTCCATGCTCTTCATCACCCTTGAGTCCCCAGCAGCTTTGACATGGGTGAGCCAGGGAGCATTCAGCCCTTCTCAGTAGTCCGGCTGGGAGCTGGGGTACACTTGCTGGGCAACGGGACCTGTGTCGCCTTTGAGGGTGTCTACCATGTAAGGACTATGTGTCATTCCGATTACTCTTCAGCATAATGAACTCAATGGGAGCCTCAGGAATTGAAGATGCCCAGACATGCAGGAGTACATTTATTCATTCAGTCTAGAGGTATTTATTAAGCATCTTCTGTGGTGCCAGGCAAAGTTCCCACTCATTCCACTAACACTGTTACAGGTTGTTACTTGAAAGAGCTGACTGGTTGGGTTGAGAAGGCAAGCTTAGGACCAGAGCTTGGGGTTCCACATGGAAGATCATTCCACCTGCTAAGTAGTTGCTTAGTAGGGGTTGGAGTCATGGATGCACCAAACGATGCTCTCTCTTTGTTTTTTCAGATGGAGGTGATCGTCGGGGACTTTGGGATTGTGGTGGTGCCCCGGGACGCAGCTGACACAGACCGAATCATGAATCACTCCTCAATACTCCGCAAATACAAAGTGAGTCCTCCATCTCTTTGCTGCTCTAGCTCTGTGGTGTGTTCCTTCTCTGAGGGGCCTGTGGGGTGGTGGGGGGAGGTGGTAGGGGCTAGCAGTGGTAGGGAAGAGTGAGGGCACCCGAGGAGTTTAAGCGTGAGGGGAGGGCAACCTGCTTTCTTTGCTCTGTCCCCAGAATAACATTATGGTGGTGAAGGATGACGTCAACCATCCCATGTCTGTTGTCAGCTCAACCAAGAGCAGGTACGTTTGACAAACAGCCAGAGGGACCTTGGTCAAATGGGCTTACAAGTTTTAATACAACTGACTCTTACCATTTGCTGACACCTGCTGCCTGGTATTTAGCCTTCTTTGGGGACCTCATGTATTTGTCCCCAGTTATCTACTTTTTTTTTTTGAGAGAGAGAGAGAGGGCACAAGGGGGGGGGGGGGATGGTGAGGGACAGGGGGAGAGGGAGAGAGAATCTTAAGCAGGTTCCACATCCAGCACAGAGCCCAACATGGGGCTCGATCTCACAACCCTGAAATCACGACCTGAGCCGAAATCAAGAGTCAGACGTTCAACTGACTGAGCCACCTAGGCGCCCCCTCAGTCATTTACTTTTAAAGGGGGGGGGTGGGTCATCAGCTAGTTTTAGCTGGTTCTTGGGAGGAAGAGGATGTTTTTAGTTTGGGACTCTTTAGTTCGAGATGTTTATTGTGTTAATGAGAGTATAGGCTAAGCTGCCATAACAAAAAGAGCCCAAATAGTCATAGTTTAAATAAGAGAAATGTTTATGTCCCTCTTACTGAAGTCAAAAGAGATGGAATCTCTGACCTCTTTCACGTGAAGCCTCTTATCTGTGGGTCCCCAGCTGCTGCCGTGACCGCTGGAAAGGGCAGGAGCTTTGTCTTTTAAAAGGTGACTCATTGTTGTACACATCACCCCCCTCCTGCACCCCATGGGCTCAGCCCCAGTCGCGCGGCCATGCCTTGCCGCAAGGGAGGCTGGCACATGGACTTTATGTGCCCAGCTTAAACTCAGGAGGTTCTATTCCTAAACAGAAGGAGAGAATGGATGCTGGGGACCAGGTAACAGTTGCCACCACAAGCTGCAACTGGAAGTGTCCAGTGGAATGGTGAGGTATATGAATATAGAGGTCTGGAAGTGGAATAGAACCGAAAGCCATGAGCACATAGCTGTAAATTCCGTGAAGAGTATGGCTGAGCTCACAGGGAGAGTCAATAAGAAGAGAAGCATTTAAAAGAAGGCTAAGGAGCCCTCAGAGACCACCAGCAGGGCTGGCCCAAGAACCAAGGCAAGAGAGGGTACAAAGATGGAGAGCATTGTCATCTCTGTCACATATTTCAGAAAAATCAGATGGGCCCAGCATTTTTAAAGGTCTACTGGACTTCGTCCCTGGAAGGTGATTATGTACACACTTCAAAGAGTAGGACAGCATCAAACTGTGAGGTGAGAGCTGAAACCCAATGACAAGGGCCAATGAGGGGAGAGGAGAAGGGTTTGGTTCCAAACATGGCTGCACAATAAAACTACCTCACCAGCTTACATAGGCACACAAATTCCCGTGTCCCCTTGAATCCCACTGAATCAGAATCCATGGTGGATGGGCCTAGGAATCTGCTTCCTGGGTGATTCTGATCAAGCTGGGATTGGCATTTGGAAACTACAGATACAGATCACTTTTTCCAGAAGCCTCCCTGTGAACTGTGCAGGGAAGCACTTAGGGACCTAGCTTGCTTGCAAGATCAAGACAGCGTATGCATTGAAGAGGCAGTGAGCCAGCCTCTGAAGAGGTCTCACAGGGCAGGACTCAGCTGCCTTTTAGAATCTACATTTCTGGAGGAGTATGTGCATTTTTTACAAATAGCTTCGTGGGGCCTGACATTCCCAAGACCATCATATGAGCAGAGAATGGGAAGCAGCCAGACCAAGGCTGGAGCACAACTGTGAAGAAACCAAAGCGCCTCACTGGAACTCTTTCGTACCTGGTAGTGCCTTCCTCCTTCCTCCCTGCCTCAGAGGAGGTCACCTTCTCCTGTGTCAGGGCTCCCGTAGGAAGGAAAAGAAGTGGTCCCTCAGGAGATTCACTTTCATGAGACCATGCTGCAGAGAAACACGAAGGAAAAAAAATAACAGTCAACACATTTAAATACCTACTGTGTGTTTGGGCTATTCTAAAGGCTTTGCATGACTCATTTAATCCTTGTAATTTTATTTTTTAAATCCTTTTAATAACTGAAGGAGATGGACCCAAATATTCCCCTCATTTTTACAGAGGAGAAAACTGAAGAACAGAGGGGCTTAAATAACTTGCTTAAGGTCCCTGTGCTAGGAAATGGCAGAGCCAGGATGGAATGGAGTCACCAGACTGGGGGAGGAATTCTGGGGCAGGCGAGCTTTTCCCAAGAGGGAAGCCATTTATGGAGCCTAAGCAAAGGCAGAGACTGGGGTGTTGGGTAAACCCTTCCCCTGAAAGAGAGTGGGCAGGCCCGTCCTTCGGCCTTGGTCAAGGAAGGTGTCATCTGACCACCGTCTCTTCTCCTCCAGGCTGGCCCTGCAGCACGGGGACGGCCATGTGGTGGATTACCTGTCCCAGCCGGTCATCGACTACATTCTCAAGAGCCAGCTCTACATCAACGCCTCGGGCTAGCAGCCACACGGCCACACGCTCCACTCTGCCCTCGTCCTCCGCCAACACACTGGCCCCTCCAGGCTCTGTCAGTCCCCCCGTTTTTCTCCTGCCTCTCTGTTTCTCCATCTCCTCATCTTGACTGTTCTCCCCACTTGCTGACTCAACCCTCCACAGTGTGGGGGACCTGCAGAGAACCACAGCATACCCTCTTCAGCAGTCATCTTTGGACAGACTTTCCTCTAGTCTCCGGGTTGGGGGTGGGTGAGGGAACGGGGGTGGGAGTTGGGGGAAGCGCAGTCCCTGGAGACGTGCTGGTGTCTGTCTCCCAGCATGCTCTAGAGAGCGGCTCCGGCGCCCGTCCTCCCAGCATGCTCTGGGGAGGCGGCTCTGGCTCTCGCCTTCCCAGCATGCCCTTTACCATGAAGGGCTATTTTTTTCCTTCTTTTCTTTTCTTTCTTTTTCTTTCTTATCTTGTTTTTTTGTGTTTTTTGTTTTGTTTTGTTTTGTTTTGTTGCTGTTGTTGTTCTTCACTCCTCATAGAATTTGGATGAAATCTGTGTCCGTGGTTCTTTACGTTTGTAGTCTTGATGCATTCCTGTGGTGTTAACTTCCCATTTGATAGGATAGCGTAGCCAGCCTCAGCGTGAGAGCCACACCCAGTAAAGAAGGCCAAGCCGCCTCCACCTGCCCAACACCCCCCACCTGCCCACTCACGCCCCACAAACCCCCACACACGGCAGCTGCCGACTAGGCTGAGGACTGAGGCTTTCAGGTTCCAAAACCTGGGAGGGAGGTGTGGGAATAGTAGGGTTTCTCAGAAGAATTTGTGTCCATTTCCTTAATTTCAGAAGACCATTGTCCCGATGCTCTGGGCCTGTGATCACACAGATCCAGTCCATCCTCATGTCCTGGTGGCATCTGTATGTGGTTCCTCCTTTGGGTTGTGACTAATGGCAGAGTGGGTTCCCTGTCAGCCCAGCATTTCCAAGGAACCTTCAGGTCACCACCTAAGCCCTTGGAGGTCCTACCTGGCCACATTCCTGCATCTGAGAAGAATCACCTATTCAAGGCCAAATCCTAATAATGCAGCCGTTTCTGAAATAAAACATGCTAGGAATTCACTCAACCCTAGAGATCGTTGCTAGTTGGAATTATTTCTTGCCTGTTTGGCTGGGAAATTTTTCTGTCATGATGTAAGTCCAAGATGACCAAGGAGAGAGAGGCTTGTTGCCCTGAAGGGAATTGATGGTTCTCACCCACTCTTGCTGCGGTGCCTGAGGTTAGTTTCTTCTTGAGACACAGTACCTCAGTCTTGTTTCTGGAGCTGGTCATATCTCCTGCAGAGCCCAGAACCACAGTCATTGCCTAAAGAATTCTGTCTGGCAGGGGAGTGGGTTCACAGAACAGAGATCATGGTTGGGAGGGCACTAAATTGTTTCATCCCTTTTCTAATTTCTTACCTTCCTCCGCTGTTCCTGGAAACAGTTCTGACAGACTGTTCTAGTTGTTCAGGTCTCACTCATGCCCTGTTTTGAGAGCCAAAAGGAAATTATTCTCTTATGCTCTGTGTCTCTCATCTAGTCCCTGGCTCTTGGGCTTTTGGTTGTCTTCATGGAATAGGTCCCGGAGCAACAGGATATTTTTATCAAAATCTAGTACCAGTTATGGCCCAGGAGGGGTGGGGTGAGACCTGACATCGGGGAAGCCATTCTTCAGTACACATTTCACGTCTGTGACGGTCTTCCATAGCCTCCAGGAAAAGGAACTGGATTCAACAGAAGAGCATGTTCAAGTAGCAACCAGGAGGGTATTATTCCTTTTGGATTATGGAAATAATCTCCAGAGGAGGGAATGAAGAACCTATTCTTGGGTCTCAGTGTTTGGTTAAAGATCATAGAATCATAAATGAAAAAAAAAAAAAAAACTTCAGAGATTAGTTGATTCAACATTCTTCTTTAAAAGATGAGGGAACAGAGATCCACTGGATTAAATGGCTGGTCCAAGGTTACACAGCAAGTGTAGAGCCTGGCAAAAGGATATTATTTCCCTGACCCTTAGGGCATCGTACCGCATGATCTCTGTCCCCCAGTTCCCCATAATACTGACCAGGTAACGTGGTCTTCTACTCTTTTCAGCCTTTACCTGGCATCTTTCTCTTAAATTATGTCTCACCCAGGTGCTCCTATAGATGGCATTGCATATGCCAGTCTTGAGGGAGGAGGGGTGTGATGGGGAGGAAGGCCATATCTAGGTTTCCCTCAGAAATCAAGAGATCTCAGCAGCTTAGAGAAAAATCCCATATAGTGACCCTCTGAATCCAAGAAAGGATGCTTTATGGAAGGCTAGGAAAGACCTCAAGTGCTCAAGATGACACTGGAGAAAGAGAGAGAGACAGAGAGACAGAAGAGCCTTTGGGCAAAGCAGTCCTAAGCCAGGAAAAGAAAAGAGGGAACCGGATTCCCTAGGGGAACGTGACATTCTCAAGGATGTGAAGTTTATCTACGGTTAGAGTTTATTATGAGGATCTACGTGAGCAGATCCAAGAGAAACCAAACATCGTTTGTCTCTTTGATGCACCCCATTACTCTGCTGGGTTCTGTGGTCAGGCTGCATTTAGTCCACAGCCCGTGAGAGGGAACCAGGCTGGCTGTATACAGTTGGTGTGGGGGTGGGAAGGTGCACAGGAAGGAAAAGAATAGGGTCATTAGAAGATGTTTGGCATGAAATGGGGCAGATCTTATCTTGGTGGATCACAGGGATTGTATTAAAATACCTTTCCTTAAATATAAGAAAAAGTGAATTTCCTTTTGGGTAGAATTGTCCATTCCCCAACCTGCACCATTCTTCATTTGCTAGGGGGGAGGGTAGAGCCCCCTCTCTCAGTCCAGGGCAGGACATTGTGGCTGTGATCCTGCAAAGGGTAGCACCAGAAAGATTCAGAGTCTGAAGTAGTGCCCTAGGTGCCATGAGGATGACCTCTAGTCCCTGACTTCCCCTCTGGGGTCCCCCTTCTTCCTCCAAAGGCCAACCCAAGGCTGGCATGGCTCTGAGATTGGGAGAAAGGCATGGGCTGCAATGGTCACGTTAAGAGGGGCCAGGAACCTCATTTCCTGCCTACCAATGAAAAACATCTCTCCCGCTCTTCTGAAAGTGGCTGATATGAGTAAGAACAGGCAGGAGGGAAACCCTTTGTGCCATTGACTCTTCCTCAAAGAATGGCCCTCTGGGGAGCCCTGTGCTGCTACCCAACAGGCTACCCGGTACCTCATTTGCCACCCCCTCCCCCAGGCAGTCTCTGGGGCCTTCTTGCTTTCATTTTCCTTGAATGTACATAGGAACAGGGGAGGAAAGTCTCTTACTGAAGTGCCTGAAACCCAGAGCTAGAGCTTCTAGAGACGCTCTTCTTCCATCTCCACTTCTGAAACTTCCCAGCGTTTTCTGGTCTCATACTTCAGCTTCTCAGAAAGAATAGAACTTGCTGTTCTAATTAGGTAGAAAGTGAGACTCAGTAATCAAACTGCAGCAAAAGGCAGAGAATTATAGGGAGACATGACTGTGTTTTAACAACCCAAATCTACTCTTTCAAACTGCTATAAACACACACCTTAGGGGACTAAGAGAGAGAAGCATGTTATTGTATTCCATTCATCAAAAGAGTGATGCAAAAATAAATCCGCAGAATATGAAAAGCTCGGGATCTCTCCCAAGGTACCGCAGGAAGGCTTACAGAGGTGAGATGGGGAGGATGGAAACAGGGACTGATTTTGTAGCTCTTCCAATTAGGATACCCGAGGAGTAGCATTGTGGTGAAGGAGCCCACGCTCTCTGTCAGATTCATCCGGTCTACACCTTTCTAGAGCTGCCCAGTGAACTCAATTCTTCATGTGGTTTCTTGGTCATGTCAGTTTGGGTGTCCTATTAGCCTGTTCTAGTTACTTGGGAATGCGCTACACTCTTTCCCTTCAGTCTAGCCCAGGTCCAGAACTCAGTTTGATCCAAACAGTCTCAAGGATTGGCAAGGGGAGGGGGGAAGCTTTTTTTTAAATCACTTTTGGTCACTGAATCTACCATTTTAAGAGTAAGATTTGCTTTATGAAAATCAATTCATTAATAAAAACTACATTGAAGTTGCAACACCATTTCATAGTGAAATATTTTGAGTAAAATTTTGTTGCTAGCATAGTCGTGGACAAAAGTTTTATCAGCAAAATGTTTGAATTACATTAATAAATAAGACAATGCTACTAGTCCTGTGTCTGTCCAGAATCTTCTCTGCGAGTTGCAGAATTAATCAATTTTTTGTCATAGTCGTACTCGACGGGAGCCAACAGTTGCAAAAATGTTCTTAGAGCAGATTTTCTGCCTGGTTTAGTTGATGCCACATGTGTGATATGACAGTATATACAGCCACACCCAAGAATCATAGGTAGGGAAGAATAATTAGCAAATTTGTGAACTGTGCCTAAGAATTTTCAATTGAGAAAAATAGATTCAATTTTCATAGAACCTACCTAATCTTCATAGTCTCCTATTGGTTAGCTTTGGCTCCCTAATGAAATTAGTTCTTTATGAAGCAAAAATGTATTTGTAAAAACTAAATTTGCATAACTCACTTTTGGTATAAAAGATCTTAAGTAAGACAAATCATTAAACTCACAGTTTTGGCAGTGTAAACAAGCAAAAAAAAATGAATAATTTGTTAATTGCTCAGTTCTGCTCTAGTAGTTATTTCATTTGTAGTTGTGACATGCTTTGTGTGTTGGTATAGATCCAAATGGTGGCTGTCATTAGCTAGTATCAGTCGTGATTCAGATGGTAAAATAGCAATTCCCCTTTAGGCCCCTCATTTAGGGCTTAGCCACTTGTTTGTCAGATTAGTGGTGCTTTTAAAAAAAATCATTTTGGTTCTTACTATGTGTTTTGTTGTTATTGTTTAAGATTGGAATTAGTTAGCTTTGTGCGTGTCCATCTGGGTTTGGTGGCCCATCGTAATGATGCTTGATATGCCTTGTAAATTGATTACTTGTGTTTACGTTTGCTATTTTGGCCACAAACCTAAACACTTTTTTTCTCTGTCCTGAGAGTATGTAATGTTGAAAGTTTGTTTAAAATTGGGCATAAACACTGGTTTAATTTGCTAACTTACATTAACTTATAAAATATATGTACTATGAATTAATATACATGTACATACACACTTCTTCCCTTATGACCCATAAGTAAGCTTCAGGTCTTGGAATTTCTTGGAAAGTTCCATGTAGCCCATAGAATAAAGAAAGCAGAAAAAAAAAACAAAAACCTAATCTCTATTTTCCAGGTGGCAAAATTGAGCCACAGCAAGAATCCACAGCGCTCCCATGACCATGCAAAAACATTGAAAGAAGACATAATAAATATATCCCAGTCCTTGAGCCTCGTTCCAAACATTGGACATTACTGAGTATCTTCTTCCCCTTTTCCCTGGCCTCCCAAGAGTACTGACAAGAAACCACATCCTGGGATAAAATCAGAAATACATCTGCTTAGAAGCCATAGCCTATGGGCAGGTTCATTCCTACCCCCCTCTCTAAACAGAAATCCCTATGAGTCAAAGTAGATGATGATATGCATAATGGCCTCCCAGCAGCACAATTAATCAGAAAGCTCTCAGGGGAGAAGTACAAAGGAGTTTTCACTACCAGTTAGAAATACTGATGAGAACCAGGAAGGACAGCTCTCTTAACTTGACAGAGAGGGACAAGACTGGCAACAGAGGCTAAGTCCTGAGTAGGTTCTCTCTCAGCCGCACACCCCTTCTCTCTTCTTAGGGATAATTTGTCAGGTCCTCAAAGATGAGGGAATCATGTCCATACCCAAGGGAGTCATATGAGTCACTTTTCCACTTCCCATCTCTATTCAGAGATCATCTCCCATTTATCAGGGAAGGCATTCTATGACCTTCTTAACAGTTTATTCCATTGAGGAATCCCTTTATGATCGCATGCTATTAACTAATGGAATCCCTCATCAAGTTCCCTAGAACATATGCTGCTTAATCTCATACCTGGCAGAGACAGACGCTGATCACTAGCTGTGCATTCTAATGAATTATCCCCTTTCATAGAGTAGGATTGTCACTGAGACATGGCTTCTTACCAAGGGGCTATATTTCCCAGACCCCTTGCAAGTCAGATGTGGTCATAAAACTGGGTTCTGGACCATGGAACGTGAGAGAAAGTGACATGCATCCCCTCCCAGGCCTGGCCCACGGAAACCTTCCAGGTGTCTCCCACTTCCATGTCTTTTTCCCTTTCTAATCACTGGGATGGAAATGATTCCCAGGGCAACCTTAGAAGTCACATGTTGTAAATGGCAACGTTCTGGAATGACCATGCGGAGGGTCACCCTACCGACTTTCTCCACATCTGTTATGAGAGCAAGAAAAATGTCTCCTGTGTTTGAGTAATGTACATTTTTAGGCCTATGTGACATAGTAGTTAATCTAATCTAATTAATACATATACATTACCTGGGCACTAGTTGTTAATTACAGTGAGAGATTTATAGGACATGTGATTGAGTATGCCAAGACAGGATTATAAATTCACTTCTACAGAAGGTAAAGCAAAGTGATCAGACCTCTCAGAATTTGTGGGGTTAATGTGGACAGGAACAGAATCTTTTCCTCAGCCACTTGGCTAGATGGCCAATTCAGGATCTTAATTAGATTTTTATCTATTAAAAAGCATGACAATGTACAACAGACTATTGATTTTACATTAATTTCATAGCCGAGGAAAAAAAGACAAAAATATTAATTAAAACCCCACCCTGTTCAGGTTGTTCCAGAAATAAATCCTTCTTTATGCTGAGGAGACAGCACCAATTAACTCTTATAAAGTGCTCGAATGGTTGCAAAGGGCAAAACAAGATGTTCAGAAAAATGTGAACTCTAGGACTCATTGCTATTTCTGGGGCATTTTAGTTTCCATTGCTTTGGTACCTCCATCTTAGACGAGTTTGACAAGTTAGAAACTGACCACAGTCATCTAAGATTTATTCTTTATTCAAAAACACATCCATGAAAAGCCAAGGAAGTACAAAGGCGAGTCTGCACCAACATCTTCCAAGACGAGATGGAAGCATCTCTGGTCTTTCCAGCAATTCCCACTGGTGTAATCATGACTCAACAGTCTGTTGCAATCAGGTGTGGAAAGGGGAGGAGTGACAGCTAGAATGCAAAGAAGTGTGCACAACCCAGAGCCATCTCGGCTTTGCCAAAACCCAAGTGCCCCCCTGGGAGTGTCTTGCAACATATGTTCTGTTGAGAAGTGAGGTTGCAAACCAGGGGGTTATTGCAATAAAAACCACTTGTGATGAACAAGAGTTGTACGTTTAAATTTATTTTTTTAATGTTTGTCTTCCTTACTAGACAATCAACTCTGTGAGGGCAGAGACTACATCACCACTGTACCCCCGCCCCTGACACACAGGAGGTACTCAATAAATATATGTTGTAAGGATGAATGGATGGATGGATGGAAGGATGGAGTCTACCCAGCTCCAGTGTGAGTAGGAACATTCTCTGCTATAGGCAGAGATAGTGAGAAAATAAAACACACAGACACATACAATTTTTAGCATTTGAAAAGTGGGATTGAATAAGGACTAATAAATCTTCTAGGTAATTGTACTTCTTTCAATGCCCAAGCTATATTTTTCTATCACTTTGAAACCCAAATTTAAATACCTTCCCAAAGTTTGTTTTGCTGGTCGGAAATGCTTTAATAAAAGTGTAGTCTCTAACTAGTCATGGCATCACTGAAGAAAGGATGTCACTTCCAGGCCCCAGAAGAACTCAAAGGTGGCAGGACCCAAGCAGGCACCATGGCTCCAAATGGACCAGCCTTACAGCCTCTCACTCCACCACTGTTCACTTCTTCCAGCTTGAAAGTAGAACACATGTTGACAAACTGGGTGGTAAGTGGGAGGAACTCTGGTCAACAAGAAGCTTGCACTGGACACTATAAAGCAATAGTATTTTACTGGCCACAGTGTGACTGGACTTCACTCTCTGTTCAGACATTGAGAAGAATTTTCTGGGTGGGCAAAGTACAAAAAAAAAAAAAATTCCATTGGTCACATTACCCAAAAAATAAGCTGACTCTAGCCTAGCAGCATCTGTCCATACTCCAGGACTCAGGCTTTGACTCTCCTGAGGCAAACACCTGGCCGTGCAGCTTGTCCTTCCATCCAGTCTACCCTTTGGGGTCCAGGCCCTTGGCCAGTCTCATACCCAATGCTATCCACCTCATTGCCCAAGTAGTATCACACTGGTGTAACAAGACATTTATCTGGCCAAGATCTCAGGGATGGGGTCAGGTTCAGTGGACCTGAGCATGCCCATTTAAGATGTTCAAATGTCTCCATCCCACCCCATTCACATGAGATGGCTCCTGAGTTATGCATCCCAAGAACCTCAGTTGGGAAATCTCTAGAGCAGATTCACTGTTGCTCAAGAGCCTGGGTATTGTAGCAGCCTGGAGGCAGGTTGTCCCTGATGTTCTCCAGGTTCTTCACATCAGCTAGAATCCCATCTATGCTCATCTCCAGCACATGGAGGTGGCCCTGCTGCCGACGTGCTCTCTCTTCCAGCTCTGACATCAAGGGCCTCAACTGGCTGTTGATCTGAGTCTTGGCCCGGAAGAGCTTCTGCTCCAATAAGATCAGCTTCTCTTCATCCACACTGCCAGGCTGACCTATTTGAGGGAATGAGAAAAGAGTTAATATAGAAGAGCTGTGGTTAGATCTCCTTGAACACACGTGGGCCCTCTAGACCCTTAACTAGTTCCTGTTTCCACCTGCCCAGAGGAAATGGTATGCCGTGCTTATTCTAGGGGTGTCTGACTGCCTCAGGTGGTGGAGCATGTGACTCTTGATCTCAGGGTTGTGAGTTCAAGCCCCACGGGTGGTATGGAGTTTACTTAAAATAAAAAACTTTAAACTAAAAAAAAAAATAATAAAAGGCTTATTTTACACTGGGATATTTTACATTTGGACCACAATATAATATAGATAATATAGAAAATGTTCCAAGAGCTCTAGCCTAGTTACTAGTTTTGAACAGCCCAGTTCAAACCTCTGAGCACTATAGTTAAGAAATAGGAAGCTTGGATTTCTCCTTTCACGTTGGGGCCAACAGTTCATGCTCTGAACGGATGAAGGCTGAAGGTCACTGGAGACTGAGTACTGTCCAAGGTGCCTGCCCCACACAGCTCACCCTCAGATCAGGACCAACTCCAAATTATGTTTACTGAACTACCCTTAGGAAATAATCTTGCTATTTTCCATTAGAAGACCTTTAGAAACTGGCTGGGCTTTTGGGTTTATAGAGGCCAAGGTATGCTTTGCTATTTGGGGGATAGATTCCAGCTGTTTGGAAATGATGTAAGACTTCATTCTGGCCTGAGACAGTGGGAATCTGGCTAGATATTCGTTTATTTCCCATATGAAATGTAGTCTTATTTGTTCAGGTATGTTTTACCCATACACAATCTAAAACTAATGTCAGCACGAAGGGCACCTGGCCAAACCTGTTTGATGTGCATAGGGTCTGGGTGGCCTTTGGTCAATTCAAACTCAAGGTCAGGTTGCCTCCCACATCGGAGCTGTGGTGATAGCATTTGCCTGCCCGAGTTTATTGTGCCTGGGGTGATGACATCGTGACTGGTCCAGGACTCCAGGGAGCAAACAGGAGAAACAACACCATAACAAAAATGCAGATCCAGTGGATCGGTCCTTCACTGAGGAGCAGGGGAGATTTCCAGCATTCGGGGTCTATGACATGCCGAGAAAGTTAAGTAAGCTTGGGAACAAAACCACCATGTCCACAGAGAGGCAGTACAAACTGCTCAAAAAAGGGGCAGGAGCATTGGCAACAAAGAGATCTCACTTTGAATCCCACCTCCACAGTTTATGTGATCCATGGGACCCTATCAACCCTTCTGAGCCTCAGTTTACTGCTCTGTGAGATAAAATAATAAAAGAAATAAAACCTGTCTCATAGGACCTTTAAAAGACTTAAGTGATATTGCACCAGAGAACACCTGGCAGAGTGCCTGACACCTAGTAAATGTTTAATAATCCCCACCAACTTCTTTCCCCCATGCTCTCATTTTCTCTTGAAAGGCCCTATTTGTTTCATTACCTTTTTCAGAACACTGAACAAAGCTGCTAAAAGCTCCACTGGGGAGTTGGGGTTTTTGGGTTTTTTTTTTTACCCTTAGAGGGTCTTTACTCTTTGGGGCTCACTGGACCACAAAGCAGACTCATTAGTATAACAACACAGACAATATTGATCTTCCAGGGTAAGTGAGGATGGTAGTCCACAGAAAAATCAGATTTTAAAATTCTTCAGCTAGGGCGCCTGGGTGGCTCAGTTGGTTAAGTGTCTGCCTTCGGCTCAGGTCATGGTCCCAGCGTCCTGGGACCAAGCCCCATGTCAGGGTCCCTGCTCAGCGGGAGTCTGCTTCTCCCTCTGCCTCTGCCCCTCCCCTTGCTTGTGTGCTCTCTCTCAAAATAAATAAATAAATAAAAATCTTTCAAAAAATAGTAAAGTTGTTCTACTGAACCTAAAATGTAGAACCAAGCCTTTTCCGGAATGTGGCTGGAATCTGTGACTGAATCCTTTGTTCCCTATCTGCAGCAGTCTACGCTTGATAAAACAGGCCGAATGAGGGTTTGCTATCAGTTTTACCAATCCTAAATGTTAATCCTCATCAGTTTTTTTTTTGTGGGGGAGGGATTCTGTGGGTAAATCTGAATTCTTGCCACCCTGTGCCATCAAATCTATTTTACTTGAAAATTTTGCAGTATCTCATGTACCTACTACCTTTACATTTCTTCTGGGCTATCAACCCCAGGTCCCACAACTGGTTATATCAGGGTATAACTGCAGGCTAGGGACAAACAGCAGAATCGACAAGTGACTCTTGACTTCACAGGCTGGGAGAACTCCCCTCTCACCATTTCTACTGCCTCAGAGCTCAGGCTCTGTCATCTCCCTCCTCGATTCCCTCCGCCATTTCCAAAGTGGTCTCACCCTGCCTTTTGTCTAACCAAGGCTGCTCCACTCACTTGTGTAACTCCACTTAGTGATCTTTCTGAATCTATGGGGATGATGTTATTCCTCTGCCCACAACTGCCCACAAGCTTCTCAGGACCAAGGTCAGAATCCTTAGCAGGACTGTCAAACTGTCCAGTCTTCTCTTGAGCCGTGAAGTTTGAATACTGCCTCCACAGTTTACTATGGGATCAGTGAGACATGATTAACCTCTTTGTGCTTCAATATACCTTCCCTAAATACACCCAGATCTTTGAGCTACAGACTTTCACCTCCAAGGGCAATAGGAACTCAGTGACCCATCTTTAGATGGTAAAATAGAGTCCAGAAAATGTAAAGTTGTGTGCCCAAAGTATCTGGGCTTAGAAATAAAACAAATTTCTGATACCCTTAAGGGTACTCTTAAGGCTTCCATTTATCAGGGCTAGGTCTAGCTCGCCTTCTGAGAGCAGCCCTGGAGCATGGGGCTGGAAGCTTGTGGATACTCCACATACTTATTAGGTGTAGGATGCCGTCCAATGAGTTGAGTGTGTCTTGGATCGTAGCTCCAGCATTCTTGGCTCTGTTATCAACTCTTTGGGCTTCTGTAATTACCTGAAGAAAAAGAAATACAAAGCAGTCTTGAAAGGGTGTCTCTCATACTGGCAGGTTTACAGGAATCTCCCATGGAGAACGATGGGAACTGACCATCTGCACTGCGTCCATATCCAGGTCAAACTCTTGCTCCTTTCTGGCCAGCTCTCCTTCCACTTCCCTCACCTCACTCTTCAGTGTGGCCAGTCCCTTCTCCATGGCCAAGGCTCCATCTGCTGTCACATTGGCTCCCAAGTTCAGGCTTCCTATCTCCTGGGAAGAGAAAGGGAGCCAGGGCCGGGAGGAGAGAGAGGGGTGAGGCACAAAAATGTCCCAGGGACAAAAAGAGAAAAACAGCTGCAGCCAGACCCTGCTGGAGTAAGTTAGATGAACAACAAGAGTCAGACTTGGAGACACACCCTTCTCCAAGCTCTGCTTCCAACAAATTAATTCGGGGGTATGTCTGTAGGGACTAGGAGGGTCAGCAGTGAGACACTGGGTCCCTCTCAGGTCAACGCTCACCGAAAAGTGAACGCAATAAAAACGATTTGGGAAAACCCAGAGGGTGAGAAATTCACATCATTTCCTGTCATAGCTCTTTGCTGCCACAGTCGTTTGAGCAACTTTACTGGGATCCTTGAGACAGCTGAGTTCAAGGCGCAGAGAATGAAAATGGGCAACAGCTGTGGCTCTTGTTTTTATTAGGACAAAGTTTATCAATATCTTTACCCATAAGCTGTTATTAAACATCAAATTGCAGGTATCTCTGTGCTAAAAGCCATATAAAGAGAGCCACATGAAACCGGTCTCCACCCTCAAGGGACTTAAAATGAGAAATTATTCTTGCAAATTACCAAGTGGTCCAAGAGTGAGGTCAAATAGTCCAGATCCTAAGAGTTTCCTCTGGGCTTTCTAGAGTTGCATAAGCTTTTTAGAAGTCATGCCTAAATGAGCGCTAAGGCGCTCTCTTCCAGCCGAGAAGCACAACCTCTACTACAGCATTTCCCATACGGGGTGTGTATCTAGTCTATCTCCCCCCATCACACGGAATGCTCTTTGAAGAGAAGTGCGAGTCGCCACCGGAAGCTAGGAATAAGCAGGCAAGGTTTCTACCCAAGAGCCTCCAAGGGACTGTGACTCTGCTGACATCTTGATTTCTACTTCTAGCCTCCAGAACTGTGAGAGAATAAACTTCTGTTGTCTTAAGCCATCCAGCCTGTGGTACTTTGTTACAGCAGCTCTAGGACACTAATACAAGAGTTGATACAAAAACCCAGACTTGGATGGTTCTTCTCATGGTATTGTCCAACAAGGGAGCGGAAAATTTAGGTTCTAGCTCTCGGTCAATGAAAGCCTTGTGACTCAACCAACAAAAGGGGGCACATAAGTGGCTCTGGGGCTGCCACGGACCACGACAGCCCTCTGAGATCTAGGGGCCAAAACGAGCCCAATGCTCTCTCTCTTCCCACACGACCCTTGCGTTTGGGGCTGCACGTGCCAACCTGCATTTCGATTTCTCTTTACCTGTTCTATCTTGTCAGTGATCTCCAGGGCCTCCCTGGCTGTGGTCTTGGCCCTCTGGGTGTCGGCAGCAGCACCGCCCAGGGCTGTTTCTGCTTGCTTGGTCTTGTCACTGGCATCTGCGACCTTCTGGCTGATGTAGGAGAGTCTCTTCATGGCCTCTTCTGCTTCTGCTTTTCTGTCTTCAACCTGCAAGTCAAACTCTGAAATGAAGACAAGAAAACAAAAGTGACTTGTGAAACATAACAAATGAAACTGAATGGGGCTGAAGTTTTTAAGAAAAATCCCAGGAAGAGGGTTATTACTGCCTGGGGGCAAGAGTGTGGGAAGTTGTGGCTGTTACCGCCCTTTCTTATCCAGCAGAAAGCCCCTTAAAGGAGGCACTGAAAGGGCCATGATTAGGCCGTTGCTTAGAGAAACTGACAATCAGCCTGCCCTGGGTTCCCACCACTGCAAGCGTATTAAGACCCCAAAGTAGACCAGAAAGAGATGAAATCTCTGAAGCCCAAAGTTTCAAGCCAGAGCCTTAAACCCGAAGCTGCCAATGATGAGAATTGGAGGTTGAACAGAATGGGTAGAGAGGTTCTTTCTGTGAAGAAAATCCCAAGACTTGAGAAATGTTTCTTTTTGTTCTTTACTGAAGAAACCTGAAATTGTAAACCAAATCTCTACAAGGCACAAACCCAGATTTCCTGGGATCCAGGTGCTGTGACAGTTTTTGCTCTATCATCACCACAAAGCAACCACATGGATTATATATTGGAATCAACCAGGCTACAAAAGAAAAGGGAAAAATATCGGTGTTGTAGTAGGATGTTGGATCTGTGAAGGACCTTAGAGATCCTTCTTTCTTTAAAGAAGAGGATGTTAGGGTCTGGAAAGGCTGTGACTTGCCTATGGTCACACAGTCTGCTCAGAGCCGTCATGCGGCCCAGCCAAGCTTGGAACTCAAGCCTTCTGACAGCTAGTTAAATTCTTTCCACTACATCAAATATCAATACAATTTCTTACTTTAGGAAGGTATTTATTAAGTGTCTGTTAATATCCCCATGTACCTATAATTTAGAGAGATACACAGGGACTCAAAATAAATCAAACTTGTGGTTATTCCTTTAACATACTCAAGTGACCTGGACCATGAAATGCTTACCTCTGAGGTTCTTTAGGATGTTCTCAACCTCATAAAAAGTGGCATTGCCCATACTTAGTGCTTCTTGGGCTCTGCTTTTAGCAAGGTTGGCACGGGAAAGCAGCTGATCTGATGTCTGTAAACCAGCAGACAGAATAAGATTAGAGTAAATGTAACATACACCTAGAAGGAGCATTCCGACCAGCAGAATCACTTGGACATATTTCTCTTTGTGACAACTGAGTGCTGTGATTCACCAGAAAGTCTAGGGGTGCTGTCGCAAAGCCCTCCACAATCTGGGACAGAGCAAACTTTATAAACCAACGACACATCCTGTATAGGGAACAGTCTCAAACGCCAGTCCACTATCAAGGACAAGTACAGTTTTGCAAATCATAATTTTATACTCTAGATACTTCCTAAAGCCAAGCTAGTAGAAAAAGCTGGACCAAAATTGAACTCAGGAGGCCTGAGTCCTATTCCTAGGTTTGAGGGCCGATTCAGTGGGTAGAACAGAACTAATTACATCAAGCTGTCTGTATCTCAGTTACTCCATCTACAAGCAGTGGTACCATGACCTTCAGAGAGTTTCCTAGGGTTGCATATTTATGGCCTCTTGCCATATTTATTCATATGGGAGGCATCCAGTACCTGTTGGTTGAGTGAATGAGTTAATAAAAGGATACCTGTCTCCCATTCTTTCCATTGTGTAAGAGCTGCTGGATTTCTTCTTCCCAGTTTCCCAGACTGCTTTGCACATGCTTGAACTCATCCATACGCCTAGTCACCAGGCTTGAGAGAGAGTCAGTTTTTTGTTTGATCCTCTTCACTTCCACCTGTGGGCCCAAAGACATGAAGGAGTCTGACTTTCCGCCCACCAGTCGCCACACCAGCCTTCTTAGGAGCTTGAAAACAACAGCAATCCAGACACAAAGTTTAATAGAAATGAAGCAAAATGCCTAATGATAGTCAGGTGGCAGTTTCCCCAAGCATCAAACAGGTCTTGTCTCTCTCTCTCTCTCTCTCTCTTTTAAATTTACCTGTTGGTTTATACATGCGTGGAAACACTTTTATGGGAATCACTGTGTAGCGCTTTTTGCATAGGCAGAAAGCTAAATCTTCTTAATGTGATACATTTGTAATAGTTAAAGGAATCAATGACAGAAACAATGTAAAACTTCTGAGAAAAACAAAAGTCTTCTGAATGGCTGTACATAGAAACGTACTATAGTTTGGACCCAAATGTAAATAGCAAGCTTTATCTCTAATAATTTCCCACAAGTTTCAGTAGTCCCCAAAACTAAGGAGGAGATATAAAATTGTTATCCACTCATAGGTTCAGGATGTGGGCTAAGGCTTTCTCAGAGGCAAAGACTGGAGTTTAAGAACAAGGAAATTGTTAACAAGAAGGATATTCTTCCTAATCAAACACAAGAAAGGTCCCTGTGGAGGAAAAGCTGAATGACCAAACCATGGTATGGAACCCCCAGAGAAGCAAGCACCATGGCCCTTCTTCTGTCCACCAAGCACATCAGTACATGCCCTCACCTGAAAAGACTGATCATTGACTCCTGGCAGCTGAGACACAGAATTGAGAAGGCGAAGACTATGCTGATAAGACCTTTCTGCTTCAGTGTCAGTCTGAGGGGCCTCCCCCAACAGCTGCTGGGCCAGGGACTTGGCTTTCTCCAACCTGCAGGGTGGGGAGAAAGAGAACTTTGAGGACTCACTCTTTTTATTAAAAGCAAACATTCATCTTGTTGTGTCAAAAGTATGCAGTTGGAGTTATCAGAAGAACCGAATGAGGTGATGTGACAGACACGCGTCCCTCTCCACAATCTAAACATAAGCCTTAACGTTTATACAGGTTGGGTTGGAAGAATTCAGCCCAAGTTTCCCAAGTCTTGATAATATATTCTTTTTATCTCCCCCATGTCGTCAGATGCATTTACTCAACCACCACAACTTCCCCAAGCATTGCAATCTTTCCGTCAAAACACAAGTTTTACTTAATCAGTCTTTTCTGATTCTCCAGACATAAAGGCATGTCCCTTCCCCCAAATTAACGCTCTCATTCTCTTGTCCCTTAGGAGTAATATCTTTTAATGAAGCACCGGTGCCCCTCGACCGTGGTTTGCACTACACCCTGGAAGGATGCGGATAATCTTGGCCCAGGTGAGGACCCGTCGAACATACTTTCCCATAAGCCCTTGCACCGCAGAGCCGTCCGGGCTGCCCCCGCCGCCTCCTTCCTGCAGGGCCTTGTGTGCCAGGGACAGTGCTTGTTTGGAATAGTCCTCGGTTTCCCGTACCAGCTGCTCCATGGTACTGGCTGACCCAACATGGCTGAAAGGATTAAAAACAAAGAATTGGAGTTTTCATTGCAAGGGGCTTCCTTTAAGTCTTTTATTGGAAGGAAGGGAGAGGAGTAAGGGAACTGGTTTGTCTAGAAAAGCCAAACAGAATCAACCCAGATTAGACGGAATTAGAGGATCTGTCAGGAAGCAGGAGGTGTTCTGGAGATGGAGCTCATGTCTTAGACCCTAGCTGGTGATCTTTTCCGTTTATGGCGTAACCAGGGCAGCAGGGTGTGGGGCGGGGAGACCGGTGCGAGCAGTCTCAGGGGGATAAAGTACTGCATTTATAAGCTGTTTTGTGCAGGAAGAAACACCTAGGTCTTATTTCATCCAGGACCCACTCCTCTCCCCTCACTTTTGCTGAAATTCTACATTGGGTCTACCACTAGAGGGGACAGAGCCTGCCAATAAAATCCCCCAAATGCTTACAAAGTGATAAAAACAAACAACAACAACAAACAAGCTCAGCAGGCAGTTTATGCTACAAAACACAAATCAACCTCCTTCACTGACTGAATTCCATCTGGGATTAGCAGAGCCTGCTACCCTGCTGAGCACTCGGCTAGGAGCAAACCTCTTTAACACGGTAGGATTTACAGTCAGGCAAGGACTAGGGAGCAGCCTGTTATCCCTGGGGTCCTGCAGAGCCGGTTTTGGGGAGGAGGTTCCCTCTCTGCAGTCTTGGCTCCCACAGGCTAGCAAACAACTCGTTGCTACTTGTTCCCAGGCTTGATGTGGGAGCCTGGGAGTCCCTCAAAGCTGCAGAACGTTCTTTTCCAAAGGCTGATTCATTTCACGGGGCCCGAAAAAGCACATCTGACACACACCAGAGCCATACTGTGAGTCATAGAAAAATCTGGGGTAAAAAACACCCCCACCCGCAACACTTGCCAAATGACCGTGCCCAGTGGCCACCTACACAGGCTAAAAGCCAAGAGGTTTAAAAAAATGGCTTCAAGGCAAGGAAAGGGCTGCAAAGGTGCCGAGAGGTAACGAATATATTGCTTAGGTCCTGAATACCCTACCGTCTTGTTCAAGTCTGGCCTTGCAGAGGTAGTCCGAAGCAGGGGCCCGCTTACCTGTCTGCCAATCTTGTGGCCTCCTCGGCCAGGCTTTTAAAACCATTTGGCCCCACGTAGTGCTCTGAGGAAGGAATGTTCTGTGGAAAAAGGAGAATTGGTTAAAGCTTTGCACTCAGCCCGGGAGCCTAAGTAGGTTCTGCATCTGTCCTGTTAGAACTAGTTGTCATTAGCCACAGAGCATTCTACACCCTGACACATCAAAAGTCCCTAGTCACCATGATCATTACATTTAAAAAAAAAAGTATAGACAAGAATAAAGTAGAAATCCAGGGCTCCTGGGTGGCTCAGTTAAGCGTCTGACTCTTGATTTCAGCTCAGGTCATGACCTCAGGGTTGTGAGATTGAGCCCCGCATTGGGCTCCCTGCTCTGTGGGGAGTCTGCTTGAGATTCTTTTCCTGTCCCTCTCCCTCAGCCCCTCCTCTGCTTGCTCGCTCTCTCGAATAAATAAATCTTAAAAAAAAAAGAATAAAGTGGAAATCCAATTTAAAAAAACTGTAAATAGAAATAGATTCATTAAAAAATATATATATGTTAATAGTATTTTCATATGTATTTAAAGTCAACAGACTATATACCAAGTTTCAATGATGGTTCTTTTTTTTTTAAAGATTTTATTTAGTTTATTATTTGAGAGAGAATGAGAGACAGAGAGCTCGAGAGGGAAGAGGGTCAGAAGGAGAAGCAGACTCCCCGCTAAGTAGGGAGCCCGATGCGGGACTCGATCCCGGGACTCCAGGATCATGACCTGAGCCTAAGGCAGTCGCTTAACCAACTGAGCCACCCAGGCGCCCTCAGTGATGGTTATTTCTTAATAATGGGATCATAGGGGATTTTTATTTATTTTCTAAATTTTCTACAATAAATATTATTTTTGTAATAAGGGGAAAAAATCAGTACACATTATTCTTTAAATCCTTCGTTTTGCCAGCATAAAACCTGATTATCTTCCAGGATCCTTTATTCATTTTCTACCCACCCACCTACACTACTGTCACCATCACCTTCTTTGCTGAGAAAGAGAGGAGGGCCCATTCAAATCTCTCCCTCCTATCACACTACAAACTACATCATTAAGAAAATCACGTTGGCAACAATTTTTTCCTCTTTCCAGAATCCTGTCTTCACTGGATTCCTTCCTTCTCCCCACCATTCCTCCCGTTTCATTTGTTCATGAAATGGACATTCACTCATTCATTCCTTCATTCATTCATGCGGCAAACATGTATCACAGCCACACACTGTGCTGGGGGCTGAGAATGCAAACATGAGCAAAACTAAATCCTGCCCACTAGGAGTTAACCAGCTAGGAGGTGTGCAGCAAGAAGGGAGAGGAGAGAGGGCCAACATGAGGTTATGGTTAGCAAGAAATGAGCTAGAAAGAAGATATAGGCAGTAAAATGGGAAACTGCAGGAAGCCCAAGAACACAAAGAACAGGTACGCCTGTTTCAAGGAAGAGAAGTTCAGCTCTCTACCGGGTAGACCGAAGAGTGTGAGAGACGGCGGGTGGGTGCCCCGATATGGCAGTGATCCTCAGTACCCTGAACCCAGCGACACCTACAGTGTTTCTCAGGGAGGCCTCGCTCTCCTCCAGGCTCAGGTGCATCTGGGTGACCAGTCTGTGAGTATCCTGAGCTCGGTCCTGATACTGACTGCCCAGGGCCCGGAGTCTTTCCATAGTCGTCTTGAGGTCATTGAGGCGGTTCCAGTAGCCAGTCTCTTCGCTCCTTGCCTTGACCAACTGGAGACTGAGAGATTTACTAGCACCTGGTGCCAACAAGGAAGAGGAGGATGAGCACTTCTGGAGTCAGCACAGAGAAACAGGACATGAGGGAGGGTTGAAGAGTGACTTTGACTGGCTAATGGCAAAATGGTAAAAACCCAATAAATGAATGCATGCAGCCACTCTCTTATCACCATCATTCAGGTCCCAGGAGATCGCAGACAGTCCTTTTCTCTCTCCAAGTGCTGGACAGAGACACCCACCGAGCTGATACCCGACAGAAGATTATACATTCCCTTCTGTCTAAAGGGCAATTGGCCTTCATCACCTTCTGAAATCTGGGCTTCTCTCAGAATGTCCTGAAGGGCCTGCTCAGCCTGCTGCATCCTGCCTTCCAGCTCTGTGTCAGGCACCACTCCGCCACCACCCTGAGCCCTTGAAACCAGGGCCTCCAGGCTCTGGAGCTGCTGCATAAACTGGTCCATCTGAAACCACACAGGAAAGAGGCTCAGACTGTGGGGATCACAGTCCAGTACCAGGTACTCAGGGGAGAACAGCTAAAAGCCCAGAAATGCTTGGCATGTCATGGTAGTTAAAGATGCTAGAGCCGAGAGTTTGAATCCTGGCCCCACTACTCATTAGCTGTCAGTGTGACCTTGGGCAAGTCACTTTCATTACCCTTTAGATGGGGATAATAATAATATCTCATAGTTATTACTTGGACTAAGTGAGTTAGTATTTGGATACTGCTTGGAACTCTGTCTGGAACAAAGAAAGTGCTATAGAGGGCAGGTTAAATAGAAGAGTCAACAAAAAAAACAAGTTGAGTTTGTTCTACCTTTGGGGTTCTGTTTGGGCCTTTTCTTCCTTCGCCCTTGACCCCAACAAAATAATAATAACTAACAACAACATCAATTTCATTCTTCTCTGGAATGTGAATGAGAAATTTCTGGAGGCCATTCTTGTTTGAGCAGCCTTGACACCTTCTAGACTCCTCAAATCTACATATTTACGTTTTTCTTCGTTAGTTTTACAAAGACATCTCTTGGAAAAAATCCAGCTAGGAAGTGGCATGTTATAAGTGGAAAGAGTACTGAACTGAGCAAAGTCTCCAAACATTTGCAATTTTTCAGTCACGTGGCCAGGTGGAACCAAGAATCAGGGAATTTTGGGTGGGACTCTTGGTTCCACCTGGCCATGTGACTGAAAAATTGCAAATGTTTGGAGACTTTGCTCAGTGACTGACTTCAGAATGCCTTCTCTTGCAGATTGACTAAGTCATCAAGAGTCCCAAATCAGACAGTATCTTCAAAAGGGATCTTGAAAATGGTGTATATAAGAGCACAAACCTGAAGCATTATTACTTCTATATGGAAATTTTTAAAGAAAGAAATAGTAATCTCCACCCTCATCGCCAGGAGACTAAGAGGGTCCTAGATTTGTGACAGACCCACCCAGTGGACACCTAACGATTTTACTCATGGGGGTGAGGGCTGGGTGGCATGCACACCTGAATCTTCACTTGATTATAGCAAGCTGGACAGCTGGTTAGTGCTGCATGCTCACAGGTGAGGCCGCCAAATCCCGGCTTGCAAACACAGCTGCCATCATTTCTACATTCCCCAGGCTCTGAGCCCGCTGGGTTGCAGTTGCAAGCTAGAGACAAAAGACAGACAAACAGAAAGCATTCATATCAAGCTAATTCTAGAAACTGGAGGGTATGGCAAAGATAAAAGGAAGAAGTTCAAGTGACCAATGGCAAAGTCACTGCACACTGTGCTAGATTCGTCTCTCGCCTGTGCCTCTAAGCACATTTCTTTTTTTTTTAATTTTTTATTGTTATGTTAATCACCATATATTACATCATTAGTTTTTGATGTATCTAAGCACATTTCTAATATAGATAGATCTTAGGAATCATCTAGAAGTTTGTTTGGTGTGGGTGTGGATAAAGAGATCCTACAACAGTCCACCCTTTCTGGTGGCACTTACTCTTTTTTTCCTCCCATTAAATTGTGAGCCTGTTAGATATTCTGTAGGCACTCTAGCTTTGCTCAAAAGGGGAATAACATGTCTTCTGGGCCTATTACATGCCAGATGTAATCTCTATCTATTTTACAGATGAGGACTATGAGCTCAGAGAGGTTGAGTAATCTATCCTAGGTCACACAGCAAGTAACTGGTAAACCGGAATGAGAGCTTGGAAAGAGGCATTGCTCTTTTCTTTTTGCTCTGCTGCCTTTGATGTAGGAAATGCAGTAAAAAAAAAAAAAAAAAAGCAGGACCTTTATTCATTCATACTGATTGTGTACCTACCACGTGCCACACTGTTCTAGGAGCTGAGGATATACCAGTGGGTGAGACACCGCACTAAGGGAGTTACGGTGATTCTCTGGGTTGCCCTATGGCGCTCACAAAACACTTGGCACACGGTAATATGATCACATATCTAAGTATACTGTCATTATTTGCTTACATACTTGTGTGTCTTCCTTATTAGCATATGATCTCTTTGGGGGCTGGAACTGACTTATGACCTCAGTATGTAGCTGCACATTGGGTCCATGGTAGTAGGTGCTTGACAACAGATGGTGGAGTGAAGAAATGTATGGTCTAAAGCCAGTGAAGTCTCTATTAATAGCACCTTGTAACTGGTATTCTATCCTTTACAGTGTACCTTCTCAGATGCGATTTCATTTTATATTTGCAACCACTTTGAGTTAAATATTATTCATCCGTATGAAGAAACTGAGGCTCAGAGAGATCAATTGGCATAACCAGTGTAATACAATAGGTATGGTAAAAAAACTAGACTTGAACTCAGTACTGCTCATAGCATGTGGGCTCTTTCCTTATCAGGGGGTACTTTCTAACACATCAGAGCTAACCCACAGGTTGGGGTTAGGGCAGGTGGGATTTGTGTTCCTGGGTGGAAGCCCCAGGTTAAACAGGGGTCCCCGGGCATTTCCAGGGCTGGGGATTCTGGGGTGAGTGGGAGGTGCTGGGCTCCCTGCAGACCTCCTGGGGAACCAGGAGCCCTCCCATCTGGGTGCCCAGAGGCCCTCTCTGGCTCTGTTATAATAAACAAGCCCCTGAATTCCGGGCACCAGGGCTAGTCTGGGACCTTTGTGACTGAGGGGTGAGTCTGTGGGGCAGGCCAGCATCCTAGAACTGAACTTGAACTTGCCTAGAACTAAACTTGCCTCCTGAATATAACATGTACAGAAGCTTGATAGAAGGGTCGAGCGAGAGGACTGATGTATACATTTACACTTTGATCCGAAGCAGCCCTAAGGAATGCGCCCTGATAGCGGTGAGGCTGAAGCCAAGTCTCATTAGTAGAACTTGGAACTGTTACCTTTGTCTACATCAATTACACTGATTTCCTGAGAGGGTCTTTTAAACTGCTGCCCACCCCCCCACCCCCACCCCCCTGCCGCATGTGTTCAGGCTTAGTCTCAAGTCGTTTCCTGCTGTCCTGGAACGAGCTTGGCAGCACTCCTGCCAAGCCTTGGAATGAGGCATATGGCCTGGCCCCATTCCATCTCCTCTTCCACTCAGGAATGTAAACTTGACCTTTTTCTCTTCTCCCGCCCAGCTTTAACCCATGCAACATCCTCCAGCTCTGTCCTCCAGAAGCCTGCTGCAGGGGTCTTAAGGCCTTTGACAGGTGAGAGGTCCAGACTGTTCGTAGGCCAGTTGGTCAGAGAAACCAAAGCGGCCTACTCTTACCTGCTGCTGGCCTCGCTGATCGGTAGTTCTCACATGTGTGCAAGCCAGTGAGCTTACACGTACCCACGTGCGTGCGCACCCCCCCGCAACCGGACAACCTGTCTGGGGATGCAGTCCTACCTCGACACTTGTCCGCCGGGTTGGGAGCCAACGGGTCCCCAAAGTAGCCTGCTTTGCACTGGTCGCAGTGGACACCTGCTGTGTTGTGGATGCACTTCAGACACCTGCCTGTCAGGCGGTCGCAGTTCCCAGAGGCACTGGGGTCCACGTTGTTGTTGCACTGACAGGGCTGACAAGGCCTCACTGGGCCACGTTCCCCAAAGGGGTCCCCAAAGTATCCATCGGCACAGAGCTCACAGCGGGCTCCTGGAAGGAACAAATGCCCAAGCCTGAGTGGTCATCTGCTGGCAGCAAGACCAGTCGCCCTTCCAGAAGAGCTTCCCACCCTGGACCCCAGAACAGTAGCCTCAGGGGCAGGTGCTCAGGGCAAGAGCTGAGCTCTTTCGCTCCACGGTGGTCCCCGATGTTAGAACACAGCAGCCCTGCTAGGAGGCTTCCTGCCAGTTAACTAGGTGGTCGGGGAAAAGTCAGATTTATAGCAATACCACTGAGGCTGTCGCTGAAGAATTAACTTTTTTCAGATGGGCCAGCAGAGGGATGTGCCTTTATTCTTTTATTTATTTATTTTTTTAATTAATCTCCACACCCAATGTGGGGCTCGAACCCACAACCCCGAGACCCAGAGTCGCATGCCCTACCGACTGAGCCAGCCAGGCGCCCCAGGAGAGAGATGTGACAAACTAAGTTTCCCTTCTGTTCCCTGGTTCATTGTGTAAAGCTTAGTTAAACCATGTATTTCGGGGCGCCTGGGTGGTTCAGTCGATTAAGCATCTGCCTTTGGCTCAGGTCATGATCTCAGTCTTGGGACTGAGTCCCGAGTCGGGCTTCTTGCTTAGTAGGGAGGCTGCTCCTCCCTTTCCTCCCCACTCATGCTCTCTCTCACTATCTCTATATGTCTCTCTCTCTCAAATAAATAAGTAAAATCTTTAAAATAAACCACATATTTCATCTGAAAACTTCATCTCCTAATGACAAACCTAAAACAACATTAACCATACGTACATCCCCTATAAACCATGCCCTGCCCTTCCTCCATCCACCCTTCGGGTGCATTCTTATCTTTAGAATGAGCTCTTCTACAGTAACCCTAAGTAATTATAATCCCCTAGAGACTGCTTGGAATAGCAGCCATTCACGGGAATTCATGGTGCCCGTGCGGGGGCAGCAGTGCGGGGCCTTACCCGTGACCCCCTGGGGACAGTTATTGCACACCACCTCCTCTGTCTCCGGCATGACAGAGCAGCTGAACCCGTTGTGGCAGGGACACGGCTTGCAGCTGCGGGGGTCGTGTGGGTCGTTGTAGAAACCGATGGGGCAGTCGGCGCACTCGATGTCAAGGTTTTCATCCCCTGAATAACAGTCTCCTGGGAGGCAGAGGAAGAAGGGAGGGCAGAGAAACGAGCAGGGTAAAACAATACACTTCCTGTAATATGGGTGATGCGTGGGAGGCAGAGCTCTGGAACCAAAACTTTCCTTTCTGAAGCTTTCCCCGAAGTGTCTGAGCACCGGCATTCACCTTTGCCCTAGTACCAACTCTAAACCTGGCCACGACCCTGACTCTTACGTGGCTCCCCCATGCTCAGTAGACCTAGCTTCCTTTCCCACCCATAATGTAACACGCCCCCCCCCCAAGGCCTGACACCATTTGTCCGCACATTCATTCAGGCCCTGACATTGCTTTTGATCTCTCCAAACAACTGAAACTTGACACCAACGACACCCCCAGCACTGAACCATGACAGCCGTCTCCTGTAACCTGGTACCTTTCCCACACCCTCGCGGCATGTTCCATAATGAAAAGGATTGAGTGTAATAAAGCACCATGTCCATCTTCTCTGACTCCAGCCCTACCTTCCTAATCCTTTCCCGTCTCCGAAATGAGTGCAGGCAGAGTCTTCCTTACACAGCTGTCTCTTGCACGGGAGACCCCAGTCACCTGACCACCCCCGGCCACCTGGGCCAGGTGTCCTTTCACGCACCTGTGTCTGGATCGCAGGCTCCTCCCCCCTGGCAGTTACAGGGAACACAGGTGCCAAAAGGTCCCAGTCTGGCAGAATCTCTTTTGTAGCCGGAAGCACAATCCTGGCAGAACTGGCCCTTGTAGCCAACGGGACACACGCACTGTTCGACCCAGGGAGCTGGGGCTCCGGAGATGGGGCGGGCTGAAATCAGGGTCACATTGTCGAGGTACCCAGTGCCTGCCATTCGGAGATCGGGTTAGAAAGAGCAAGTGGTGAGGTCGAAAGATCTACAGGCAGGCCTCTCTTTGGATTTTATTTTTCTTAACTCGCTAACAAAGACAGGTGGCGTTCACTCACTATGCCCTGGGTAGACGTACCGCCATCCGTCCTGACTGACGCACAGGCTGTGGTGTCAGGAAAGGCAGGGTTTAAATTTTGGCTCCACCCTCGCTAGCTGTGCGAATTGGGCAAGTCACACACAACTTGCTACCATGGTGTTTCCTCAAGTGTGGAAGAGAAGTAACAGTGGTATGGACCTCCCGTGTTGGTTATGAAATGAAATGAGACAATGCATATATTATAATGTGCCTGGCTCGAAATAAAGATTCAATAAAATTGTTAACACACACCTTTTCTACGTGCTGTTTGATTCGCTTCGTTAGTGATGTGGAAATTAGGCATGCCAGCGAGCGATGCTTCCTGTTTATGTAAGTGCTAAAAAGCTCGAGGAACTCACATTTACAGAATTCCAGGTGGGATCGGAGTCCCCCCATGTGAAGTTCAATAAAAGGAGTTAACAGAGTACAGGTGATGTCTGAACACGGTAGCGCCGAGTATAATCCCCAAGGAGCAGCAACTCAAGGAACAGAGGGCTGAGTTGTAGATGCCATTTCCTAGCTAAGGGGATAAGCCCATTTGTTGTAGATTATCTTCTTCAAATAATCAGCTTTCATCTAAATTTGGAGACTCTTAAGCAAAGGAGCATCATTCACTCTTCATTGGGGTTAACTTCTTTTTAGAGGAACATTACTTTTAACAACTTCTAGAGTATAAGAATTTAGACCCAATCGGAGACCCTCCATCAAAACCACCAAGTAGTTTACCTACTTGTTTGGAGACTGTCACCACCTCAGGAAGCTGAGACAAACTCAAACCTAAGAGAGAAATTAATTTTCCTTCGTCACTTACTGTATTCTCCATAAGTAGCTCGGATCCGCAGGGCTGTGAGGTTACGCAGTAACCTCCGATACTCGAAGTAACTCAGCTGGGGGCTCCAATTACTGTTTGGACGTTCATTTAATCTGAGGGATTTAAAGCCCAAAGCTTAAAAATACAACTCTTACCAAGTCTTATAATTTGTATACACGATATAAATTATATGCCCAAGAAGGTGGGAACCGCTAAGCCCCTTCATGGCCCTGCCTAGAGGGGGATGAAGGATGGGTAGCTGCATCCTTGTAGGCTTAAACTTGGAGTTTGCTCTCTCTGCAGGGAGCATGAACCCCACAGGAAGTGATGGAGGGCATCCCAGTGCAAGAAGCGCAGCCCCAGGGGTCATGGCATCCAGTGCTGGCCCGAGTCCTCAGAGACCACTTTCTATTCCTGGCCACACAAAACTTAATATCAGGAACATCGCTGAGTTCAAGAAGCTCTGACCCTCAAGAGAGCTACCATTAATTTTTGGTTTTGTTGTTTAAATGGTTGGTTAACTGAGCACATTTCACTTACTCTTTTCAAAAGTCAAGCTTTCACGTTCTACGTTGGACACGTCCAATACTTCTTCATTTAGCATGATGATATCTCATAGCATCATATCATCATCCCCTGCACAGGTCTTTCAAATGTTGTTCTGTTTTTTACTGGAATCCTTCCAGGAACAACCCAACTTCTTTTCTTTAGTTCACTGACCTCGCTTCTCACTGTATTCCTCTCCCCCACTCCACACTTCACTCATGCTTAACTACTTAGAATTTCCTAACGCACAAAACGTCCTCAAGCGTGATTATTTCCCCTGCCTTGCTCACCTTCCCCTCCCTCCCCTTTCTATCCTTAGAAAACTGTTCTTCACTTGTCATGTTTTCTTGGGTAGCTTCCCTTGATCGCTCCAATGTGGGTTACTTATGCCGCCTCTGTGTGTTCAAAATACCTATGCCCACCTTGCCTATCTTGTCACTTAACAAGCCACACTGTAATATTCTGTTTATTTTTTTCTCCCATTGGCCTGTCAAGGGCCTGAGGGCAGGAAGCACGTCCTGTTTCTGTACATAACACCATGTCTCGTTACATGAAAGGTGCTCAGAAAAGCTTGTTAAAAGAACGAATGATCGAATGCATGAACAAAGGAAGTGGACTTCAGTCACCTGACCCACTTGTAGTCACTCTTCTTACCTGAACGTGTAAGTCTTGGTGATCCCACAAGGCAGCGTCTTGCCCAGAGGCATCAACGGACCTGTGACCCGTAGACCAGCACCTTCCAGGATCACATCGTGGGCGGATGCGTGTCTGCCTCCCCTGTCCACACGGTAGTCAAAAGACAGGGTTTGCCCATAGCTCACCTGTTGATTCCCAAGAAATTTGGCTGTGAAACAGAATTGGAAAAGACTGAGATCAGTGTGAGCCTGGAGAAGTAAATGAGCTATAGCAAGTTTGCGTTAATGCTGGTGATTTCTGCTGGAGTCCTGTGTCATCAATGTACCACTATGCCCCCAACCACCCTTCCAGAAGAAGCAGTTCATGGATGGGGCCATCCTGCCACTGGCTACGAAGGAGAGTTAGTGACTGACATGTTAAAAGGGCCATGTTGTAAGACAATTCCATGTAGTAGATGATTCACAGCATGGCCCTGCGAATACCTGGGATATAAAGGTCCCAGGTATGTTGGGAATAGTACCATTTGTTCCATAATGCTTTATAGTTCACAGACGTCATTATGTTTGATGTTAATAATCCTTGGAGGAATTATTATCCCCACTTAACAGCTGCCAGAACTGAAATTTGGAAAGGTTAAGAGGACAACTTACCTGAACACCACATAGTAGCTAATGAAATGAACTACTAATACATATGTTTTTAATGTACAAGGGGTTAAAACTGAGAAAACCTTATTTTCACTTTTCTGCTTCTCAGTAGATCCACAGATGTGACCTCTGTCTCTCTTTCTTGTCTTGATGGAAAACCTAGAAACTTCCCATTTGATGAAAGTAGGAACCTCAGCCAGGGACTGTCTGCCTGGATACACAGTCCTGTTCTATTGTATCATGACTTTGTCAATAGGGCTGAAGCCCCAACTGTCTTCTGGAGATACTGCTTTTCTGAGCACCAGGTGATGTGGTTTTCACATTTGCTAACTCCATTTTTCTCTCCTGACTTCTAGGCTTATAGGTTGGCTTCTATAAGAAAAATACTGTACATACCAGGAGCGACAAAATAGACGGGGTCTGATCGTCGTGCTGAGCTGAACACGTCCCGATGATGCTGGGACCACTGGAGCTTTGCAGGAGACCCATTTCTTTGGATAGCCTTCCAGCCATCAACATCTGGAATGCAAATAAAACCACTCTGCATTTGACAGACAAACCTCATCGTCTACTGAGCTAAATAAGGCAACACTTGATTGCCAAAAAGTCTTAGAGGTGAATAGCTCATGGGGTTTTCTTAATAGTTCCACATTCGTGTGCAGTCCTTAAAATGTCCTATGCTCCACTCCACTTGGGTCTCAACTTCACCTGCTCCCACCCCACACCAGCTCTGACTTCTTTGCATCTGATTCTCATAATAAGAGAGCATGTTTTCATCTGCCTGTAGAGTTCATACTTTTATTTTATTTACATGCCTGTTTAGGGTCTGGCCTTTGTGAGTGGAGAGGGTCCAGTATGTTCCAACAGAAACTCAAAGTTGAAATCATGTCACTCTCCTAGATTTTTATGGGGTTTTGTAGCTTGATAACTAATTTCACATATATTAACTCATGGAAAGTATGTGAAAACAGTATTTTTTTTTAAAAAGATTTATTTATTTTAGAGAGAGAGATTGAGCACATGTGAATGGGAGGAGGGGCAGAGGGCGAGAATCTTTCAAGCAGAGTTGTAGGGTCAATCCCACGACCCATGGGATCATGACCTGAGCTGAAACCAAGAGTTGGATGTTCAACCGACTGAACCACCCAGGCGCCCCCGAAAGCAGTATTATTAATGAGTGTGAATTCCAGGAAGACTCACACAACCCCCCCCCTCAATCCAAATGAAAGACTCTTTTGTGGTTTTAAAATACATGGAGGTGGGAAGTGCAGGGAGATGAAAATCTGGTCTCTTTTTAGTTATTCTTTTAAGTTATTCATATACCAGTATGAGTCAGCTGTGCAGCTATGACTTTTTTAAGACGTTGGGATCTGCCTTATTGCCCAGACAAAATAATGTCCTTTAAAAGCCAGAAGAGAGTTGCTAAAGACTATGCAAAGGTCCCGAGCTGGGACGAGGAGGTTGTCTGTAAGCATAAAGCTCTATACAATGTTAAAAACAAAGTTCTAGAAACAGAACACTTTACCTTGAGAGAAAGTAGAGGTGATTTTATGGACACTGTAGTCTCCAGAGCTGTGGCAGTTGGCTGAATGCCCATAGCAAAAACACTGGGTACAGCCCTCAGGATTTCCCCCATCCAGGTGGTAATAACCTGGTCGACACCTGTGGCAGCATTTTAGAGAGCAGGACATTGTTAGAAGTTACTTCTTATTTCACATAGAGAATATGATGACTGATCTTTTCTACTTTCCCTCCTGCCTGGCCCTATTAATTCCCAGAACTGGGAAATACTAACTTACACATACCATCCCCACTCCCGACGGGATGGATAGTCACAACCCCACTGAGAGAGCATGAACGCTCACTTTTCTGTCCCTGTGGTAGAGCACGATCACACTGGACTTGGTGGCCTGGGAACTTAGTGATTTCCCCATCCCTGGTGAGGAACTGAATGGAGGTCACATGAGCGGGACAAGAAGGGTTGGGGCAGGGGGGCTGTGGAGCTGGCCCTGTCCTAGAGCAAGTGTTTAATGGGGGCAAAGAGTGGGAGGTGGGGCCCGGAAAGGAAAGACAAATGTCCCGGCCCCAGCACCTGCCCAGCTGTACGGACCCGCACGAGAACACTAACCGCTGCCCACCATCTCTGCCCCTTATATCCCTGCTCTGTCCCCGGGGGAAGGGTTGGGGGGGGTATGACAAAGAAGGATGGCTGGAGGCTCCCTACAAAAGCAAAATGTCGGCTGGTGTCCCACCCGCCAGGGGCTTGTCTGAGGACCACAGCTACCAGGCAAGTCGCAGATGTTGGGGTCACAGAGAAGAAAGAAAAGCCAGGGAGGAGTTGTTTTTCTCCATTCAAGTGAATTACATCCTTCTTCACGAAATAATAATAGTTTCAATAATCATTTATTTAGCGCTGATGCTATGCCAGGCACTTTGTGTATGTTCTCCAATTTAATCCTTGGTACAACCCTATGAGATAGGAGGTGTCATTTCCAATTTCTATTTATTTATTTATTTATATTTATTTATGTATATTTATTATTTATTTATTTATTTATGAGAATGCGAGAGCGAGCACTCCCAATTTCCAATTTTCTTAGAAAAAGACATCCAGGCCAGAGAGGTTAAGAAACTTATTCGAGGTCATAGAGCTGGTAAGTGACTGAGACAAGATTTTCAGACCAGGTCCATCTGCCTCTAAGTCATGTGGTCTAATCCACTGCCCCCTACGAGGGGGTCTGTTTATTGTGCAAAATTATAGAAAAGCAGATTAACTGTGAACAGTAAATGCTTCAGAGAACAGCTGTATATAAATAAGCATTGTTTTTTTTCTCTACAGAGCAAGGGCTTAAAAAAAAAATCATTATGGTTTCTTTGGAGGAAACCTGCAGATTAAAAGGAATTAAAAATCAAGGAAGGAAGAGGGGGAGGGGCCCAGAAAGCGAGGGGAGGGAATGAAAAAAGGAAGGGAGGGGAGGAACTAAAGGAAATCAGGCAAAACTCTACGACAGTGTTGAGGGATGTAACCGGGTAATAAATTATGAAGAAAAGTAAGGAAGTGATTATACAGAGGTCAGAACAGTGGTCACTTCTTGAAAGGAAGGAGGGTGTTGCCATTGAGATGGCACATTTTTAGTGAAGGTCTGTTTCTTAGAAAAGGTGGTGCTGACAACATTTGTTTTATGTAGTTTTCTGTTTCTGTGTGACACTTGGAAATGAAAAACCTTTTCAAAAAGCGACTCCTCTTTTAACACGGAAGCTGTGGTCCCCTCCCTCCACTGCAGCAGCAAAGAACCCCCTGGAAACACAAGCTGGGAATGCATCTGGTATTTTCTCTGCCCAAGTATAAGTGATTGTCAGGATGCCAAAGGACTGCTTTCTTACTTTTAAGGAAACGAGGAGAATGCCTTTACCTCTGCGCCCAGCCTCCCAGCTATTGTAGGGGAGGGAAGCGTTTTAAGTCTGAGCAATTTGTCCTTAAGGACTGTCCTCAAGCAGCCATGGAGGGTGGATCACTGCTTCCTGCGCCACCTGCCCCAGCATGGCCCGGGGCCCAAAGGGCTCTTACCGCTCCTCCCGGCTCATGTGTGTGCATGCAAGCACCATCCCATCCCTGGGCGTTTCCTTTGCTGCACATGATGGTTATATATGGCCATGTTTCCTCTTACTAGCATTTTCCCAACATGCTTAATTAGGCCAGGACTTTTCTGGGACCAAGCTGAATCAGGTGACCTCATCGTCGCAAGCCACCTTGTATGGGAGCACCTGGGATTCGGAGTCAGCTGGCAAGGGGACTCCCTGGGGCCCTGGGCCTCTGCCACCTTGTAAACAAAGAGAGGGGGCCCCGCAAAAGCATGGGGTCCAGGGAGATTTGGGGGGGCTCAGCTGTATTTTTTAAAAAAGCTAGGATTTTGAGGCCAGCGGGCAGGACAGAGGTCGTCTCTATTTGTTACGTGTCCCTTTTCCACAACTGCACTCAGAGGATGAATTCTCATGCTAGCTGCCAAGAGGCTCTCCCTGCTGTGTCCGTGGGGCCACAGTTCACACGGACCTGTCACAGCGCTCTCCGGTGACAGCTGGCTTGCAGACGCAGCGGCCCTCGTCACAGGGCCCCAAGATACCAGCTGGGTCACAGTCACACGTGGAGTCTCTGGGAAAGAAGACAAAGCAAAGTAGGGATGTGTCTCCAAATGCTTCCCGGCTAGCCACATAAAGATCAAGTGCTCCTAAGCAAGTGTCACCAACTTGAGTAAATCCTTCGTCTTCGCCGAGGCCCCTCTCGGCTCCTCTTGTCCACGCTCATCCCTCCCAGGCCCTTTAAGGACTCAGTTGTCTAGGCTCACGGTACTCTGAGGGTGACAGCTGGTCCATGAACTGCCTGCCACCTACCCTCAAGCAGAAGAGGGGCTGGCGCCAGAATGTGAGCCAAATCCATCACTAAACGGTTCGGTTTGGTTTGGTTTTAGTTTGGTTGACTGTTTGGTTCAGTTGCCTTTTTTTTTTTTTAATTTATCATTTGCTTCTCTATTGTTTAATTCACTGATGACTGCTTTCATTGTGATGGAGTCCATCTACTTGCTATTTTCGTTTATTTAGTTCTTTCTTTTCGTAACACTTCTATCAAGACACAATTCAGGGGCACCTGGGTGGCTTAGTCAATGAAGTGTCTGCTTTCAGCTCAAGTCACCATCCCGGGGTCCTAGGATTCAGTCCCGCATTGGGGTCCCCACTCAGCAGGGAGTCTGCTTCTCCCTCTCCCTCTGCCCCCCCCCCCACTCCTCATGCTCTCTGTCTCAAATAGATAAATCAAATCCTTAAAAAAAATTAAAAATGTTAAAAAGACACAATTCACGTACCATACAATTCACCCATTTAAAATGTACAATTTGCTGGTTTTTAGTAGATTCTCAGAGTAGTAGAATTTAGTAGAGTTTAGTAGATTCCTCAACCATCCCAATCAATTGTAGGCCATTTTCAACCCTCCAAAAAGAAGCTCTGTGCCCCTAGCTATCAGCCTCCCTTTCTCCCCCTAGCCCTAGGCAACCACTAATGTACTTGCTGTGTCTACAGATCTGCCTATTTGGAACATTTTCTGTAAATGGAATCGTACCATCTGTGACCTTTTGTGTTTGGCTTCTTTCATTTAGTATGTTTTCAAGCTTCATCCGATGTTATACTTCATCCATGTATCAATAATTCATTTTCTTATGGTTGAATAAAATTCCATCATATGGATAGACTACATTTTGCTTATCCATTCAACAGCTGATAGACATTTGGGTTGTTTCCACTTTTGTAGCTATTGTGAATAATGCCGCTAGGAGCATTTGTGTATATGTTTCTATGCAGAAATGTATGTTTTCATATTTCTTGAGTGTATTCCCAGGAGTGGAATTATTGAGTTTGGCTGATTTGTTGTTGTTGTTGTTGTTGGTTTTGGTTGCAAGACTTTCTCAATGAGGGAATCCATCAGTGTTTCCATTATTTAGTTTTGGTACAATCTCTTAGTGCTCTGGCTAATGACTAGTATCTCTCCGATGGGCACACAGTCATAGGCATCTATCTCATGGGTCTAAAACCAAATCCGTCTTTTCCCTACTGTTCGCCCCTCCTCTGACTGCCCTTTAACCCCATCCAAATCCTACCCAAACCTGGATGGGCTCCTCCTCCCTCTCACATTTCTCGTCCATTCAGAGTCCCGAGCTGTCAGGCTCCCTGAAGACCCCTTTCCCAGCCCTCCTCTTTCACCTGTGGGGCTCCCCTCTTGTCCTAGCCCCTCCACATGACTCAGCTGGACGCTTTGACAAACATTAGGCACTATCTACTGGTTGCAAAGCACTGAGGATGCTAAGAAATAGGATCCTGGTCTCTAGGAGTCTCCAGGCAGGGCAGAAACGTGAACAATGATGGCAGCGAAGCCTAAGGCCAGCTGGAACCAGGCGGCGGGGGGCCCCTTCTGTGTGCCTCTCCCCACTCTGGGCACTGGGGATGCAGTATGAACAAGACAAAGCCAACACGGGGCTTTCGTTCTGGTGGGAGAGGCAGTCAAACAAGATATGTGAAGTAACATCAGTCAGAACGTGGAGGGGTGGGGACTGGTCAGGGAAGGCCTCTGTGGGGAGTGGATGAGGTGGGGATGGAGCCCATGAGGCTCTCTGTGGCCCCGTAGGAACCAGGAGTGCTCAAGACCAGGGCCGAGGTCCCTTGCCTTGGCTCCTTTGAAGAAGGGAAGGCAGGCTTGTAGGACCGAGTGCAGGGGGCCAGGGGGAGAGAGAAATGCAGTGGGCGTCCACTGCTGGGGGTGCAGAGGGTGGAGGGTCTTGCAGAGCCCTGCTGGCCTGCAAAAGAAGTCTCCGTCTCATTCTGAGAGGACAGGGAGCTACTGGAGGGTTGCAAGCAGAGAAGTGATATGATCTACTTCATGTTTTAGAAGCATTTCCAAAGGCACACCCAGTCGAAGGAAGGGTCTCTGAAGACAATCTAAAAGGAGACGGGGAAGCCTGGAAGAGAACAATCTGTGCAGAGGCCCAAGGGTGAGAGAACTTGGGACAGTGGTAGCCAGGCCGGCGCCAACATGGAGGGCAAGGGGCTGGAAAAGGGGCCACCGGGAAGTGATCTTCTGCGGGCACCTTCTAGCTAACGGCTTTCCTGCAGAGCTCCCTTTCCCCTAAGCCATCCCGGTACCTGCCAGCTCTGCATCCCTTTGATTGCTTATGTGATTTATAATGTATGTTCCATCATCTTCCAGGAGAGAATTTTTTTTTTTTTTGAGAGAGAGCATGCACACGAGCAAGTGGAGGGGCAGAAGGAGAGGGAGAGACAGAATCTCAAGCAGACTCTACACCTAGCTCAAGCCCAACACGGTGCTCAATCTCACAACCCTGAGATCATGACCTGAGCCGAAATCAAGAGTGGGACACCTAACCGTAAGAGTGGGACACTTAACCGACTGAGCCACCCAGGTGCCACTCTTCCTGGAAAGAATATGACGTGCGATAGAGAATGCTTCAAACTAAAAGGTAATAAAACTGTGCAGAAACGTTTTTCTAGTCCAAATTCATTTGGGTCAAAATGGGTCCCAGGTAAGAATCTGGAGGGCGCTTTACCTCCATCCTCGTTCATCTAAAGCAGGGCAATCATCTGGGTGAAGAATGTAGGTTTCTGGGCCTGAATATTAGGTCCACCCCCGCCAGTAATATTGGGTAAACTTAACCCCTCGGTGTGTACATTTTTTATCTTCCACATGAGTGTGACACTAATCCTAACTTCTGAGGCTTACTGTAAGGATTAAATGGCATAACCCACGTGAAGTCCTCAAACAGCACTTGGCACACAGTTGGTGCTCAGTAACAGAAGTGGCCACGGATGTTAATGTCATTGTCATCCCTCATGGCAGAAGCTGCAGTGGGGCGTGCAGGTGCTTACGGTAGCCTTTGGTCTCGGGTGCACCCGGCGTCAGTGAGCGTGTGGAAGCCTGGCAGACATCGGTCACACCTGTCTCCTGTCACACCCGGCTTGCAGCTGCACCGTCCGGAGTTGTCACATCCAGCGCTAAGAGAACCTATAACACATGAGGTGGGGAGAAGGAAAGACGAAAAGGAAGTATTTAGTTTATAGGGCATTAGGAAACAACTGAAACCCCATGGGAGCTCACAGCCAGGCGTGGCTTCTTCCGGCAAAGAAATGGAAGTTACTCCTGGAAGCATTTGTACTTCTCTATCAAACATTAAGTAGTATGTCAGCCACTGCTTTTTAAAAGAAGGTTGTTGAATCCTTGAGATCTCAAGAAGAGGGACAGTTTGGGAATGACCGCATCAGCCTCCTCGAAGACAGTTAGTATGAGAAAGCGAGCAACATTTTCTCTTATTTCTGGCAGGCAAAAGCCATCTTTTAAGGGTCAGTGTGATTTTATTTATTTATTTATTTGTTTATTTATTTATTTATTTAGAGTATGAAAAGGCCTCCTAACCAGAAATATCCCTACCTACCTGGAGTAGTGGACATTCTCGTCCTTGGGGCATCACCCCTTCCCTGTGCATCTCACCCGGTTTAGTGCATAGAGCACTTGTCCTGTGATTGATTCTGTATAGACATGCTCTTACTTGTTAGTGGGCCCTCTTGGATTGCGAGTTGATGAAAGAAAAGAAGTGCTCAGGTTAGCAAATGCGCCCCTCCAGAACCCAGCCTCTTTATCAGACTGCCTCGCCCTCCCCCACCCCAGTTCAAGTCTGTCCTCTCTCCCTGGACCCTGCCTCCCACTCTCTTCCCTGCCTCCATCCTCACCTCCCTTCCCTCCTTTCATGCTGCTTTAACGATGGAATTCAGATTACTCAGCTGTTTCGTTCTCTGGTGGCTCCCCACTATAAGCAGAAGAAAATGCAAACTCTGTATCGTGGCCCACAGGACTTGACCTCTCCCAGCACATCGCCTACTCTCCTTCACTCCGTTCCAGCTCCCAGCTCCCCCAGCCTTTGTGTAAAATGTGCCAAATGGCTTCTCTCCTCCAGGTATCTGCCCTTGCTGCTCCCCCAGCTTGGAAGGCTCCTTCCCCAGAACTTCCCCCTAATTGGCCCATCCTCAGCTGTCAGGTCCTGATTTAATATTTCTTCTCTAGGGAAATCTCCTCTGACTCCCAAATCCCAAATAGCCATCTTGCAGTTCTGCTTACTCAGGATGACCTCAGCTTATGTTCCTTGCTCTGTCCCCAGGGCCCCAGTGCAGAACCCAACCCAAAGAGGATGCCCAGAAATCTGTTGGATGAAGGCACGTATGCCAAGAAAGAGGTCAGGGTTGTTGGGACAGAGTCAGAGGGGGAGCAAAAGATGAGCAGGAAGGTGGTGAGAGGTGTACCTCACCTACTTTGCAATCTCCCTGTGCTGGCAGAATTATCAAATAATCCACGTATCTCAACTAACCACGATAACCAGGCCACCCATAATCGATAAAGCCAACAGAACACTAATCAGTTGCTCCTTTCTTTGTAATCAGTTATTCTGTGAGTTTTTGATTCACTAGTAGATACAATTCCAATCAATAAAGATTTTGGCTCTGTGCTGATATAAAGGCTTGCTGCCACATGGGGAACCTGAAAGTAGCCACATTCACAGAGTCAGTGAAAGACGCCATGTCAACTTTGCAAGGCTTGAAGGGGCCCTCGGTGATAATGGTATAAACTACATTTTTTGAGTACCTACCACATGTGAGACACTGAGTTCAGTGCTTTATATATATTAGGAAATGCTATCTCCTAGTGAAATAAGAGCTGACAGAAGAATAACAGATCCATTTGTGGGTAACAGGGAAGTATCAGAGGCTCAGGAACTACAGACCCACAGTTCAGAAAGGCATCTCTAGGGCAATCTGCAGGATGCCAGAAGGGAACACCATTCCTTGGGAAAGGCATCCTCCTGTGACAGGATGCCCTGGATTGGAGGAGTCTGGGTGAGAAGAGGAGGAGGGAATCACTGAGAGGGCCATGTGGATGCAGAATGAACAGACTTCCCCTCTTCAGAAATAGACACTGAGGGGGTGGGGATCACATGATGACACCAAGGTCTCAACGTGCACCACTAGAAGCAATGGGAGGCTATTTACCAAAGAGACGGGGAAAGAAGGAGCAAGATCTTAGGTTGAAGCACCAAGAGAAGATCATGAGTTTAGTTTTGGACATTGTGAACTTGAGTTTCTGGTGGCATATTAAGGTGGAAATGTTCACCCGGAGCTCAAGAAAGAGGCTGGGGGTGAGAATCTAGGAGCCTTCAGCACACAGGCCGAGTAGGAAACCAGAGCAGGTGTAAGATCACTCTGAGGGTAGATAGAGAGAGGAGGGGAGGAGCCTCAGACATAAACGGAACCCCATTAATTAAGGGGCCTTTCATAATCAAAGCAGAAAGAAGTCTCAGGACACTGGAAGCCAAGGGAGCAGAGTACTGAGGGTCAAGAGAGCAGGAGAGTGGGAGTTTCAGGACCGAAGGCAAGAGAATATTTGATGAGATGAGCATGAAGAGAGGCTTCCTGGGCTGCCAAGCACAGACCTCCACGCTCCTGACCTACAAGCAGGCAGCCAACAGAGCTAAGAAGGAAAATTTCTGAATTATGCTCTGATAAGTAACATTCAACAGAAGATATCTCTCTTTAATACAACCCACTTGGTTTTTTTTTTATAACACAAATGGGTGTCAATCTGGGACTCAGAAACCCATTTTTTTTCCCATTCCAATTAATGGAAATTATGCTTTCAACCCAAGAAAATTCTCCCTACAGTTTTTCAGAAATGAATTCTTCTTAGAAAATGGAAAAGATTGTACTTGGCTTTTGGGTTTGGCCCACATAGACCAAAATGGTTACCCTGCAAAACACCCTTCTGAGAGAAATCAATAATCCTCTCATGAAAATAGGCATTCTGTGTTGAGAAAAGTTTGGGAAATGGTACCCCCTTGATCCCGCAGAGATTTATAACATAATAATACCTTCAGCATGGATCTTGTTTAAATTTTAATGACAGTATTTCTAAACATTATTTGACATTCTTACAGGTCACATCTATTATTATCTTGAGGAACATTGTATTCTACAGGACATTATCTAGAGAATCCTGCTCTAAAAGCTGGAGGGTCAAAGAGCCCAGACTTTGAAATCCAAGAAATCTCCCTTCGAAACCAGCTCTGCCACTTAGCTGTGTGTCCTTGGGCAAACGGCTTACTCATCAGTTCTTTTAAGGGAGGGTAACCACCTATGCCTTGTGGAGCTGTTGCAAGACTTTGGACTAAAATAAATAAAGTGCCTCATTCGGTGTCTCACACGTCACGGGCGTTAAAGAATGTAGTTGGCACTGCTCCCTCCGGCCTCCTTCAAACCTTGCAAAGTGAACACGGAGACATGCACAGGTCCTTACGGTGAGCATGACCACTTTATGTCACATTCCAAAACTTCCAAACTAATAGCACTGGGTTTTCAAACTCTCTTGTTAAAATAAAAACACCTGTCCCAACTCCTCCTTCGTGAGCTACTCTTAGGGATTGTGAACAAGTGGGCTGAAAAAACAGAAAACAGCTTCCTGTTTCAGTTTTGTGTCCCAATAAGCTCTTTTAGGGCTTCTGTAGATACGGTCTATGTGCATCTGAGGGCTCAGGAAGGTATGCTAAAATGAGTACTATTTACAAATTAGGGGCACCTGGGTGGCTCAGTCGGTTAAGTGTCCAAGACTCTTAGTTTCGGCTCAGGTCATAATCGCAGGGTTGTGAGATGGAGCCCCGTGTCGGGCTCTGTGCTTGGCGCGGAGTCTGCTTGTCTCTCTCCTTCCTCCTCTGTCCCTCCCCCTCCTCACCCGCTTTCTCTCTCTCTCTCAAATAAATAAATAAAACCTTTAAAAAATTAAAATAAAATAAATAAAAATTAAAACAAAAAGAGGATATGTCCTTTTGGGAACCCTTTAAATACATATCTACACTTGAATTTTAAAGTAACATTATTATATTTTTATAATATTATATAATATAAATATATAATTATAGTTAATAATGATAAATTATTATTTAAGATTGTTTCAAATAATTACCCAAATGTTATAGTCTGAGTAATTCAGGGTCATAGATATGTAAAAAATAATAAAATTAAGAGAAGAAGTCCAGTATCACTGATGTCCATACAGGTCTCAAAAATGTAGGTGTCCTGGGAGGAAAACCACACAAATACACACAGTGAATTTCAAAATATTTGCAAAAGGTTCTCAGGATTTACACATGTGCTTACAAGAGTTGAAGATAACTCAGCCCTGTGGCTGAACCCACAAAGTCATCCCTTAAAAATAAGCCTGGCTGCTATATCTATGAGAAATTGATGTGAAGTCCAAAATCTGTGACCACTTTGGGGATTATTAATGCTGTTGGCTGCACTCACCATACACGGACTGACTGCATTTTTTGGTAAGATGTGTTCCTTGGCATTTCGGATTGCATATACGACAAATTCCCTTGGAAGTGATAAGTCTCTCTCGGCTGACTGGGAGACTGAGAAGTTACACAGGGAATTAAACTTGCATCACCGGGCTAGTAATCTGGGCGGCCAGCATGTAGCGGGGGGTGGCACAGGGTGGGAACGGTCTCTGTCACCGACACGCCACTCAGCCTGGCAGCTCAGGCTCGGGAGCTTCACTTCTTCATCTCTAGAATGGTGGGTGGAGCGTGTTAACACATACAGGTTGTCAAGTTGTTACGACTACCGAAGAAGGCATAGTATATGGAAATATTCTGGAAAAAATAGACTGCATTAGCCAGATCTTAGGAAATAATATCCATGAAGTTTTTCCTGGACATCTAATTGTCTGCTGTTGGGGATAAAAGGACACCATTCTGATGCTTTTTACTTTCAGGTGGAAGGAGTAAGAGGGAACAGTCCTCCACCAGAGCCCTGGATTACAACTTTAGCCCTTGCAATGGCTTGTTGTGAAGACTAGAGGCCATTTATCCACTCCTCCAGGGCTCCGTTTCCCCACTATTTAAAAAATACTGAAAAATTCACTGCCAATTTCTGGATATTAATAAAAAAATAAAATGTTAATAAATAGTTTTACACCAAAGATATGGCCTCTACAGGCTTCCTTCTAAAACGGAATGTGATTTTTTAAAAAGCCAGTGTTCCAGGAAATTGCAACACTGATCTCTGTCCTAATAATAAAAACTCCATCAACTCCAATTTACTGAGTTGTCTACCATGTGCTTAACAAACCTCATGTGATCCTCACATGCTCTTGTGATACAAAGAGCATGGGGTTGGGGACCCTTTACCGATGGGGACACTGGGGCAGCAAGAGGAGAAGGGACATGCCCAGAGTGACACAGTGGAAGTGCCCAGGCTTGAACATAGGCTGTCTGGCTCCCAAAGCCACCACTAGTCTCTACATTATGATCTTGGACATCAGCGCACCTGGGGCTGGCACCCTCTCTGCCACTGAGCTCTATAAATACTTCGACAGTTTCCTTCATCTCCCTCTCTCAGCCCCTGCTACCTCATTTGTACAATGGAACTAATAATAGCACCTGTTTCATATGGTGATTTGTGAAGGTTCCTTCCCGGATGAAAGCATCTAGAAAAGTCCTGGCACACAGTAAGCGAGTAATGCATGTTAGTTATCATTTCATAAGCTAGAAATCATTGTTGGACTCCACCACTTCCTACCAAGCTGTTCACACTGAGCCTGGAATGTCTGTGGCCCGAAGGAAAAGAAAAAGCCAGGCTCGTGGATGCCAGGCGAGCAATGGACTATGCAATGAAGAAGAGACGGTGTGGCAAATCCTTCATCACCATCTCTCTGCTAAGCAGCAGGCTCCTTGTCTACTCTAAGACTAATAACTTTGTCTTTGGGCCAGGCTTTCCAGCTAAGCCAATTAAATTTCTAATTACATTCTCACTGATCATTTTGCTGGGACGACCCACTCCAGTGACTCACAGTGAAGCCGTGTAACCTAAAGGGATATGGGCTCTTCAGGAGGATTGAAAGCCCACTAAAATGGAGTCATTTTCCTTTTAATTTTTCTTTACGAAGTTCTTTGATTCACAGGGACAGCTGCTAAGTCCAAAAGATTCTGGATGCTTACTCTATAACCCAAAGCTGAGCAAATCCGACTCAAACCACACCGTAACAGCAACTGGAGAATTTGGAAGTGCTCGCTGGGATTTGGGTCTCTATCACCATGGGGCCATCCAACACCCTCTACAAGCAGCTCATGGCTGGACCAAACCTGACCATTTTTAGATTCTTTCAGCTGCTGCTGTGTCTTCGTTCCACAGAGCTACACTGAGTCATTGCCACGCACTTTGGCTATGCTCTTTAAGTCGATTAATATTTATCATATCACACTATTAAACGCTTTCTAACAAAGAGGAGAAACATACTGCCAAGAAAGAGAATACACAAATAACATAGTTTAAAAAAAAACTCAACTTATTTAACAACTACTTGTCTCTCCCTCTCTATATGTACTTTTTTTTTTAAGATTTTATTTATTTGACACAGAGAGAGAGAGAGCACAAGTAGGCAGAGAGGCAGGCAGAGGGAGAGGGAGAAGCAGGCTCTCCATGAGCAGGGAGCCCGAAGTAGTACTCGATCCCAGGACCCTGGGATCACACTCCGAGCCGAAGGCAGACGCTTAACCAACTGAGCCACCCAGGTGCCCCTATATATCGTAACTTGTCTTTGCTGTCCATGATGAATACAGCACAAAGTGTGCATCTGTGTGTGCAAGAATTACCCACAGTTGTGTGAACATAGCACTGGGTGACATATTTAAAAAAACCAAACCAAAACACAACAAAAAAAAAGAGCCCTGCTATCAACCAGTCCCCCTGTAGGTGCTTCCTATTTATTGATTCTATTTTCTCTTGTTAACAACCGTGTTTGTGAAAGACTTTAATCTGCCTCTTAATTGGGCTGTCTCTTGGACCAGTACCACTTTCTATTGCTAGCACCTACCACAGCCCCAGAAACAGATCTTTCTATCCCTTATTTTTTGAGAGGTTGGTCAAAGGCATAGTTGTGGATATGGGGAACTATCACCAGAAGCGTAGAAGCTTCCTTTGTCCCTAGGTCAAACTGTCATCTGCCGGGAAACTTAATCATGTGCCTCTTGCGACTAGAATTCAAGCCAACGTGTCCTAAAGACTCCAGCTGGTTCCTACAACCCAGACTTAAGAAAAACAGGTTTCCTTTCAGCTTGAAATTGGTAAGACACTACCACCACCAGTGTCTAGTAGATTCCCAGTTGTTCTAGATGTTGAACACCACTCTCTTGGCCTGCTGGCTTCTCGCTTCTCCCTTCCCCCCTCCTCCCCCTTTCCTTGCCCTTTTCCCAACTACTTTTTTTTTTTAGTATAGCTGACACACAATCTTACATTGGTTGCAGGCGTATAACACAATGATTCGACATCTCTATAGGTTAATGCTGTGCGCCCCCCAGGTGTAGCTGCTATCTTGCACCCTAGGACGCTATCACAATATCACGACTACATTCCCATGCTGTACCTTTCATGCCCGTGATTCCCTCGCTCCATCACTGGAAGCCTGTATCTCTCACTCCTCTTCGCCCATGTCGCCCATCCCCCCCATTCCCCTCCCTTCCAGCGAGGGTCAGTTTGTTCTCTGTATTTATAGGTCTGCTTCTGCATTTTTTAAAAGGTTTATTTATTTATTTAAGTAATCTCCACACCCAACATGGGGCTTGAACTCATGACCCCACGATCAAGAGCCACATGCTTGAGGCGCCTGGGTGGCTCAGTCGTTAAGCGCCTGCCTTCGGCTCAAGTCATGATCCCAGGGTCCTGGGATCGAGCCCCGCATCGGGCTCCCTGCTCAGCAGGAAGCCTGCTTCTCCCTCTCCCACTCCCCCTGCTTGTGTTCCTGTTCTTGCTGTCTCTCTCTCTGTCGAATAAATAAAAAAAATCCTAAAAAAAAAAAAAAGCCACATGCTCTTCTGACTGAGTCAGCCAGGTGCCCCTGATTCTGCTCTTTGTATGTTTATTCATTTGTGGGGTTTTGTTGCTGTTGTCGTTCACTTACGAGTGAAATGATACGGGATTTGTCTTTCTTGGTCTGACTTATTCCACTTAGCGTACTACCCTCTTGGCGCAGCACATCGTCCCACACATACCTTTGGTGTGACAGCTGCAGGGCAAGCAGCGGTCCCTCTCCCTCTGTCGGTAGAACCCGTGCTGGCACCGCTCACAGTGAGGGCCATCCGTGTGGTCATTGCAGTTGAGACAGCGGAATCCGCTCCCTGTCTGTCTGTGAAGCTCGGGATCAAAGACGCACTGCCTGGACTTCCCGTTGCAGTCACACACTGGGGGGCGGGGGGAGACATCGCTAGTAAAAAGCTCAGAGACAATACTATTGTTATTAATAGAAACTAGGCATGGGGTACCAAACATTCATGCCAACGACTTGGAGTTAGGTAAGGATGAAATGGGACGCGGACTGTGAGCGTCCTTGTCCAACCTAAAGAAAGTGGGAGCTCCACGGGGGCAGGGTGGGGGATGCTATCAGACAGAACATGAGCTCAAAGTGGCCCGACTGTCCCATTCCTCAAGAGACACCAACAATCTCACATGAGGTATTTTTATGTAAAAATTCCCGATTTACATATTTGCAAGGAGTTCATTTTTAAAACCCTGTGCAACCCCCTAGAACAAGCCTATGGGCTAAAGAAGACCTGAGGACCACCAGCGTGTGTGCCCTGGCACAACTGTCTAACAGCTGATGGTGTCATCTGTCCCTCCAGTGATGGTCAAGGCTGAGGAGCTAATATGAGTGTCTGGACAGGTATCTCTCTCCACCCCTCACTGTGCCTTGGGTGGCCCTCCCAGAGCCAGGTGTCAAAAAGAATCATAGCCCCATGAAGAATACATTTTCCCAAGTGTCCAGGAAAGTTCACCCGTTGATGTTCCAGAGACACTCCTAGAGTGACATCTCCATGGGGGACCTAAAAGCCAGTGAGATAACATGTGGAAATACTCAGCGTCGTTCCTGGTGCAGGGCAGACCCTCAAAAATTGTTTCAGTCACAGCTGAGAAGAGAAAGATGATAAACCTTGAGGTTAAAAGAATCGGATCCAATAAATACCAGTTCTACTGTTTTCTTGGGCAAATCCCTTCAACTCTCTGAACCTCTTTTCTTTTATAAATGTGGAAGGCATTCCCTGCCTCCCTGGATTGTTGAGAGGATCTCACTGAGAAAAGAACATCCAGTCCTTCACATCTGCTACTTCACTCACACAAGACAGGGAGACAGGCACTGCCTCAGAGGAGAAAAATGCCATTCAGAAAGGTTAAGTAACTTGACCCAGTGGAGAGCTGGGGTTTGAACCTGTGTCTGATGCCAAAACCCACTTTCTTTCCACCAGGCACACTGGACCTGCTTAGGGCCACAATTCACGTAGCGCACGGACAGAAAGAGTTGACAAATGGGACAACAACGCGCACGGAGCAGCTGTCCTGTGCGGGCCGTGTCAGGCTCTGAAGGCACAAAGATGATGAAGTAAACCCATGAGCTTCCTACTCGACTTCCTTACCACACACGCTTCCTACAACTCGCTCTCTAATCTGGGGAAAGTGAACTAGCATCTCTCCAGAGCCCACTCCATTTCTAGCACTTCACATGCCTCAGCTCGGTTACTTCTCACAACACTTCAACACGGGCTTTACTGTCCCCATTGACTGGATAAAGAAACTAAAGCTCAGAGAGCATGGATATATTGCTTCAAGTCACATGGCTAAATGGCAACCATATCATTTGCTCCTAGGTCTGTCCAACCACAAAGGCCTCTCCTTCCCATTTTACCCCTGCGTCTCAAGAATCTGGTTACCACTGGGCATGGAGGCATTCCTTCTAGAAATCCCTCACACAGGCTTCTCAGTCCCTACTCAAATCTCTCCACTGACAGCACTGGTTATTATAAATTATTTTTTTAATAAATTATAATTATAATTTTTTTGGAATTTTAAATCTGCCTCCCTCCCTGTAATTTTTACTATGCGTTCTTGTTCTTCCCTGGAAAACACACACAGACACACACACAGACACACACACACACACACCTACTCTCTTCTCCATTTACTTATTCTATATCAGACATTGTTTTACAAGCACGGGAGCAGCCGAACCTTTGACCATCTGAAGACAGTGACAGCATTTCCCTCTTTAGCCTTCTCTCCTTCTGGTTACACTGGAGACCTATCACCCCCAGGTCTTTCAGCCACTTCCCGTGTCATGATTTCTAGATTCTTCTTGACTGTCCTCCAAGGAACATACTCTAATTTCCCATGTCTTTCTTGAAATGGCCAGACTTTATAACAGTACACCAAGGGTGGTTTGAACAGCTCAGCTTGCAACACAACTGGATACTATAATTCCAGGGACGCAATTTAACATTTCATTAAACTCACAGCATACTAAGTTTGCACTCAATTCAGGCTCCCTGGTCTTTTTTGCCGAACTGGTGCCAAGCCAAATCTTTCCCAACGAATGCTTGTGTAACTGACTTTCTGGATCCCGAACAGATGTACCACACAGCTGTCATGCGCTGTGAAATCACCGAGTACATCGTTAGGCACGTACAAGAGCTAAATCCGGCAGCCAACGACCCTTGTGAGGTTACCCAGCTGGATGGCACCATGTGCCAGGGCCCTTTCCCGCTCTGGATGCCTTTTGAGGACAAACTCCAAACCATCACGACATTTTCATTGTGCCTCTCTTCACCCTGAACAAACTCTTTGCCAAGTTTATAGTTTATAATAGTTAACTTGATAAGGATAGCTCATGAAATACTTATTCAGAGCAATATTTTTAAAAATAGACAACCTGATTATCATCTAGCTTTTAATACCTCCCTCCCCATCTGTCGTTTCTCCTTTTGGGCTCACTCTGGGGGAAAAAAACAAACAAACCACACCTGTGTTCTTCCTTTAAATCTGCAGCCTTCTGTGGAGGGGCATGACACTTCCAGCCAGGGAGGTCAGCAGCTAGCAGCTCCACTCTGGAACTCGCCCACAGCTGAATTCCCCTCCTCTGCCCACCTGAGTTTCCATGAAAGCCCATGGTTGTGCTGACTGGAGTGAGGGACGCCTAGGCCATGTGTCCAGGAGTGTATTCGGCCTCCTGGGCCCATATGATGTGAGCACTTCATGAGGAGAGTCCCCAGCCTCGCCTGCAGGACTTTGAGGTTTCCAAGCTGCACCGAGTTCAGCACTTAGCCAAACTGCACTTTGTTTAATATTGACTCTACGAGGGGCGCCTGGGTGGCTCAGTCGGTTAAGCGTCTGCCTTCGGGCTCAGGTCATGATCCCAGGGTCCTGGGATTGAGCCCCGCGTCGGGCTCCTTGCTAAGCAGGAGCCTGCTTCTCCCTCTGCCTCTCTCCCTGCTTGTGCTCTCTCTCTCTCTGTGTGTGTGTCAAATAAATAAATAAAATCTTTAAAAAAATATTGACTCTTCAGAGCATTCACACCTGGAGGAGGAGGAGAGCAGAGAGTTTGTTCCTTTTGCACGGGATGACCCCTTTTGTCACTGATGCATTTGAAACAAGATCTTTCTCAAGTCATCTCCTGAATTTAGACTAACTTCCCTAAAACTAATTATTACTCACGCTCATTGCTGCGGGGATAAAAGAATCTTTTTATTTCAAATTCCAGAATATTCTTGCAATTGGCTCCCTAAAATGGGCCTCATACTGCTTGAGCCTGGTCCTTTTTATTCTGTGACCGATTTCTGCCTTGCCACGGGCCCGGGCACTCTGTCTGCAGAAGGGCACTGCCACGCCGGGAGCGAGGATGCAGGGGGCAGTGGGGACTCTGCCAGAAGGGCTCTCGGGGAAGCAGCCCACCATAGCCACGTGGGGATGCTGCCCACTGTGGTCGGCACTTCCACGTAGGTTTCCAAAGAAGACAGATATCTGGCTTTGTGTATGACATCTACTGATTTTTTAAATGGGGGCACAACAAATTTTTTTTAAATTTCTGTTTGCAATAAAGCTGTGTCCAAGGGCAAATCTTTGCACTTGACTCTGCTCTTCTAACAGGCAGAAAACATGGTCATGCTTTAGAAAAAGGAGAAATGGGGCCCTCGTCTAATGGAACAGTGGCTTGGTCATCGTGGGTATCTGATGTTTTTTGTTGTTGCTGTTGTTTGGGTTTTTTTTTTTAAGATTTTATTTATTTATTTGAGAGAGAGAAAGAGAGAAAGCACAAAGGGTGGGGAGGGGCAGAGGGAGAGGGAGAAGCAGGCTCCCCAATGAGCAGGGAGCCCGATGAGAGGCTTGATCCCAGGACCCCGGGATCATGACCTGAGCTGAAGGCAGATGTTTAACCGACTGAGCCACCCAGGCACCCTATCCAGTATTTTTTTAATGAACAAATGAATGAATGTTCTCTTGAACTTCAGGAAATCCCTAGATGTGTTTTGACCCCTGAAAGGACTCCATGTGTCCCCACATGTCTGGACCTGCCTTAAAAATACAAATACTAATATCTGGCAGTCTCTCTCTTCTCTATTCCTTGAAAGGATGATTTTCTCCACAGCAGCTCAGTCCAGAAAACAACCTTTCTTGGTAACTTGTAATACAATGCTTTATTTAGGTTAATAGACCTAAATATAAGCCTTGGCTACATTTTCAAACAGGAAGAAATTCTTAAAATGTTTATTATACTTTCCTTCTTTTATATTTAGCCTTGTTCAATTTCATGTCTAGAACTTCCTTTTCATTTTTATCTTATAATCTACTTGCTATCCTTCCAAATTTCATAAATAGGCTGTCTAGTTTCCATCAGGGAATCTTGACACAAAGACAAGTGATGGCAGTATAAAGACGGGAGTCTTGGACATTTCCTGGGTTGCCTGGGAAGCGTTTATCAAGGGTCCATTCACTCGACAAATACATATGGAGCATCTAGTATGTGCCAGGTGCTGTTCCAGGTACTGGGGATATGGCGGTAAACAAAACCAATTGCTGTCCCAGCCCTCATGGAGTTTTCATGTGAGCCAGGGGGAAAGAAAATAAACAAGGTAAGTAATACAGAGAGAATATTGGGATAGTGAGATTTGTTAAGGAGAAATACATAAAGAAGTGAAAGGAAATAGGAAATTGCAAGGGGAGGGGGTAAGTGAGGAGGAAGGAAAGGTTGAAAGTGCCATCAGCTGGTTTACTATCTTTTTTAAGATTTTTTTTAAGTAATCTCTACACCCAACATGGGGCTTGAACCCACAACCCCGAGATCAAGAGTCACATGCTCCTCTGACCGAGCCAGCCAGGCACCCCTGGTTTACTATTTTATTTCACTTGTGATGCTGGTCTATTCATGAGCTTTATCCATTTATCTACTAGACATGATGTTTTTCTTATAAATTATGAATTATTTACCTAACAAATGTATCAAACTATTCCTCTCTCATTTTGTTACATATGTTCTTTACCCCTCCTGACAAATCTCCTTTGTCTCCGAAGTACCTCACTGACAGATTTTGCTTTACCAATTCTTATTCCTTTTTCCCCCTCCTTCTGTCCTTGGTCACTTAGATGTACATTTATTTTATTCATTTAATAAATACCACTTCCCATCTGACAGGGAGGCTGCACCTGGATCCCGGGACTTCATGAACCAGCATGATTTCAAAAAAGGGAGATGCCAATGTTTTATTTTGTCAAATAAGAGATTAAATATGTATACATTTAATCAATATATTGGGCTTTCTCAAACACCCATTGCATTGTCCACATTTTCCTCATTTCACCATGGACAGGCATGGGTCTGGGGCTCGGCGTTCACTTATCACTGCAGCGGAAAAAAACAGAAACGAGTCACTCTGGGACCCTGAACAGACCCAAAGCCTTCAGAATCAAGACGGGCAGTTTTTTTCTCTCTCTTTCAGTGAACTCAGTACCACCGGTGCCAGGTCCCATCCACTGTCTTATTTGACTATTCCTTTGTACTGCGCTTTTCCAAGCTAGGGACATCTCTGCAAGCTTTTGTCCTTTCCTGTGTCGGTGCCCTCACTCCATCTCCCCCCCAAATCCTGGTCTCTGTCAGCCATGGGTCTCTCCACAGCTAAAGGAATGAGGTTCATCAAGTTGACCTTCTTAGAGAAGCCCGCCGGGCAGCCCGACACAGGCTGACCCACCCGCCACCACCCACACACCCCCAGACACAGATCCGAGAGGCAGGCAGCCCTCTGCAAACAATGGAGCAAGGTGTGCAGAACCCCTCAGGCTCACTTCACAACACTCCCACCCTCACTCCAACACACAGCTCCAACAAACAGGTCGAGACAGGAAGCACGGGGCAAAGGCTGTTTCCAAGCTGCATCCTTAGGAGAATGAAAGGAAACCGAAACTACTTCCTAGGGTTGTGCTGTGGCAAAGCCTTGGACTAATCAGCATCAGTGGTGGCCATTCATCAAAACCTCATTTTAAATTTCCCATAGAAAACACTCTAAGCAGTTATGAGGAATTGTAACAACTTGGCATTAATATGATCGTTTGTGTATAAGCAGATCTTCTTTCTATTGCTCTAAACTTAAAAACATGCTCTGCTTTTCACCAATGTGACCTAACAATTTATGGGATCATCATGCTTTTTAGTGCTCTAACAAGTAACAACAAATTTAAAAATCCAAAGCTCCTTTCAAAACCCTGCAGATTTGGTGCTGCTGACCTCTCCAACTTTCTCTCATTCCTCTTTGTCTTTCTCTCTCTCTCTGGGCTCCAACACACAGACCCTTGCATGAATTCTGGAAAGCACCACCTTCCTCCCACTGCAGGCCTCTAGGCTTGCTATATCCTTTGCCAGGAGCGCTACCTGCTCCCACCGTCCCTAAATCCACACAGCAACCCAGTGATCTTTTTAAGAACATAAATGAGGTGGTGTAGGGCCCGTGCTGATGGCCCTTTTACAGCTTCTCCCTCCTCTGAATGCCCACAGGACTTCGTCCTCACCTCTGGCCTGGCATTTATCACTTTTTGTCCCATGCCTTCGCTATTTGCCTACAGGACTTACTTCCTCTATAGCCTTTTCCACGTTTGTATCCCCACCGTACCTAACCGAGGCGTGGGACTGTGACGGGTAGGAAGGCAGGCAGGCAGGCAGGCGGACTCTAAGAAAAGCCAAAAAGCACCTGAAAATCTCCCAGGAGTCCAGGGACCCCGTATGAAAATTTCTCAACACAATACACCAAATTTCCATTGTCTACACATATGGCATTCAGCGTAAATTTAAAAAGCTACTGTTTCAACCAAAAACAAAACAAAACAAAACAAAACAAAACAAAACAAAACAAAAAAACTGCATGGTGCGATGGAAACAGAAAGAACTGCGAGAGGAAGGTGATAGTTTCAGTTAGAAGGAGCATCTGAGATTTTGAGGTTTGCTCTCACACCAGAGCAACTAGTTCCGCGTCCAGACAGCCTGCGCACCGGTGGTGGTTCGGAAGCCGGGAGCTGAGCTGACGCCCGGCCTGCGCCCGCCGACTCAAAAGGCAGCAAGGCCAGAGCGAGGAGGGCGGGAGGGGCTGGGGGGAGGCCGGCCGAGAGCGTGAGATCAGCTTGCAGGGGTCAGGCAGCCTTGACAGGCAGTGAACTTGGCCCACGCGCGGGACGACCTCAGGGGCTAGGAATCCGGGCGTCATGTTTGAACCTGGCACTGCGTGCCGGCCACCCTGGCCGCAGCTCTGCCGCCCTCGCCTTCCTTCGGGGCTCACGCGCGCATGCTGACTCGGTGACACGCAGCACGTTTGTAAAGTAAGTCCCCTGGGATCGCTCGCGGAGCTTGTGCGGAGATGGCACTCCATTCTCTTCCTTATTTAGAGGAAAGGTGCGTGCCCTTGCTAGGATTTTGTGCCCCTCGTTCCCTTTCGGAGACACCAAATCTTTTTCTGTTCTTCCCTTCTGAAATTGTCTTCCCTGGGACACTATAAGGCCGTCCTATCAGGTTTCCTCTTGGTTTCTGACCTCGTCCCCCACTCCCACTCAAGTCTTTGTGGCTCCTCTCCTTACACTAACTCTAAATGTTGGGGTTGTTCCAGGCTCAGTCCTGAACCTCCACCACACCTCACCCTGGAACTCTCTTACCCCAGCCAAGGGCTTGGATAACCGTGAGAGATGCTGACCAGGGCGCCAAGGTCCTTCCTGGCCCAGACTTCATTCTCACCTTCAGACTAGCCACCTACTTTAGGTTTCCAGCTGGTGGCCTCACCAAGCTCTTTACACAGAACATGTTTAAAACCAAACTCATAGTTGTCATCCCTTCAAGTCAAAAGGCTGGAAGCTGTCCTTATAGGTTCTCCATCCTTACTTGTCCATGTTCTATGCAATACCAAATTCTTTTTTTTTTTTTTAAGATTTTATTTATTTATTTGACACAGAGAGAAAGCGAGCACAAGCAGGGGGAGTGGCAGGCAAAGGGAGAAGCAGGCTCCTGGCTGAGCAAGGAGCCTGATGTGGGACTCCATCCCAGGACCCTGAACCGAAGGCAGACGCTTAAAAACTGAGTCACCCAGGTGCCCTGCAACACCAAATTCTATTGATATAACCCACTACATAGCTCAAGCCCATCTATGTCCAAAATAGCCCTTCTAGCGCAAACCCTTATCACCCCTTGCCTAAAAGACTTCCTAACTGAATTCCCTACAACTTCTCTTGCCTCTATCCAGCAGTCAGAACACCTTTCCAAAATACAAATTCCACCAATACCTCTCTGCTTACAGCTCTCCAGTACCTTTCCTTTACTTTTAGGATGAAGAGCAGAATTCCTTAACATTGCTACAAAGACTTACATGGTTTAATCCTACCTACTTTTCCAGCCTAATTTCATAAACACTTCCCACTGGGACATCTTCACCTCACTCCCATTCATTTCATTTATACCTCATTTTATATCTTTACTTCCTCTGCTTCTTAAAATTCTTGATTTGTAAAGGAAAAGCATCATGGTGGGGAGAGGCGATTTGGGCTAACATGGCAACCACCATCTTCCCTTTTGTTTTTTCAAAGCAGTTACACTAAAAATTCAACCTTCATTTGTCCTATTGAATATTATTCCCTTCCTCTGAGTCAAAGAACTGGCCTCCCGTAAACTGACAACACTTTTATGCTCAAGGATAGCAACCGTCACCTCTGTGAAGTCAAGTCAGTTGTAATGAGGTTCAGCAGGAAGTCCAAATGTAAAGCATTAGACTGAAAGTGATGAATAAAATTAATGTTGAGAATAGTATACTCACATTAAAAAAAAAAAACCCAAAACCTGGCAAATGTTTATCTTCAGAACAAAAGCAATTATTGAAAGTGTCCTTTAAGTAGCAATCTAATGTATTATTTTTACAAATATGCAAATTGCACATTACTTACAAACCCTAAAGCAAGATACACCTGACATCCATCAGTTAGGCAGATACCAAAGGCATTGGTAGCTATCATCCTAGTTGCCAAAATCGAAGTCTCTAAACCAGAGATACTCAAGATGACAAGGTGAGTATTTTTATTTTATTATACTTACATGTGATGATGAAAATGCTCATAAGTATTTTCTAGTTTTAAAACCTCCTTCATGAGATTTTTCTTTCCAAGATTTAATATGTCTCTCAGGTTGGGTGAGAGTCTGAAGATTTCTTTATTTAAACTAATCTTGAAATATTATGGTTTAATGTGTGAATGTCTGCTTCCAGCTTCATCTTTTTAAGGCATGTCACAATATGTGTTCTAATTAAAATTTAAAACTGAAATGGCACTTCCCTCACTAAAGAGTTTTTAAACTGAATTCAGTTTTTCTCTCACATTTTTCACAGCTGCCTTTTTTTTTTTAAGATTTATTTATTTGAGAGAGAGAGCACGAGCTGGGGGTGAGGGGCAGAGGGAGACGGAGAAGCAGACTCCCCGCAGAGCAGGGAACCTGATGCGGGGCTCGGGGCCCCATCCCAGGACCCCAGGATCATGACCTGAGCCAAAGGCAGACGCTTAACAGACTGAGCCACCCAGGCGCCCCACACTCTTAATAGTTTAAAGTCATCAAGGGTCAATGAAATTCCCCACATTTTCATTTTGAATGATTACAGCTTAATAGGAGTCACCTAGTTTCACTAAGAGTTCATAGCACATTATGTTACAACCTAGATTTGGAAACGGCCCATGTGGACTGCAGACACTTGGCCCGATAAGGCCTACACCAGGAGACCACATCTGGAGATGCCTTCCCCGAATGCCCCACCAGGGCCCAGGCAGACAGCAGGGAGAGGGAAAGAAAGTCCCAGCCAACAGGGAGGTTGGGGACACCAGTTGTCCTCTAACCAGCAAAGGAGTGGAGGGTAAAGGGGGAGGCTGATGGCTCAGTCTGAGTGAGTTCAAAGGTGAAAGTGAAGAGAAGATTAGCACACAAGATACAGAAGAGTTTCTCCTTTTCTTACACCTGGCACCTGTAAGGGCTCTACGCCAAGACAGCTGGTGTCAGCTACAGGATGGAGACTCATCAGTGAGTGTACATGCTAAGGCTTCCACATGCAAATATTCAACACCCCCACATCCTTCTGACCACACAAATAGCGATTTCTATATTTCTATGAAATCATCTATAAAGAAACGTTTCAATATAGAAAGCATATTTAACTAACTTCAAAGAGTATGGTATTCACTGAGCATTTTCTATATGACTCAACAAAAGGTATCCTGAGACCTTTTAAGAGGAGCTGAAATAAAGAAAATTAGAGTGTTCAGGACAGCTAGAGGTGACATGAAGCAATGAGGACCAAAGGGGGAAAAATGTGTATAAGGAGTCTGGGTAAAGAAAAGCTAAAAAGGAAATTCTGATTTGTATTGAACTGCTTTTCAGAGTACATATTAAATGTGGTTTTTCAATCATTTAAATTTATATTTTGTTGGCTCTTTTAAAAAAAAGTTACCAAATAAATACTTCCTCTTTAAACCTTAGACTGCTTTTAGGAACAATGTATTTCTGTACAAGGAGATTAGCCATAGATTTTCCGCTATTCCTACAGCCCTTCACAAAGATATACCCATGTGGGTATGTTCAGGCTTACTGTGCCCCATTATAGTTCTCAGTTTGACAAAAGAACAATGGTAATTCACGTACAATTACAATGTTGGGACAATATGTATGGAGTACCTTTATAGCATCTTCCTTAGAGATTCTTTTCTGAAAGAAAATCCATTTGAAAATTGTAGATTAAAACCGTACTGCTTAAAGTCAGAAGAATGAATCAAATGGTCTTTTAGGGGCCCAACCATTATTTATATATTCATAAGAAGAAGTAACAAATATTCCAAGAAGAGATTGGGCCACGAAGCCTCCACTAGGGAGTGGGTGCCATGTGTCTTGCATCTCAGCTGGACAAATGCACTGCTCCTCTACCATCTCCTCCCACGCCAGGTCAGCCATGGCCTCACCTCTTTGCCCGTGGACCTCAGCACATGAACGTCCCCTCCTACCATGAACCGCCCCCTCCCGTGAGGCAAGAGCAGAAGCTTTGGGTTACTGTTGGACCCAGTGCCATTGCAAAGTAGACCAGTCTGTCTGCGATGAGAATTGATCTTTCAACATTCGGAATCCCCTTTTACCAAAAGCAAAATGGGTGATAATTTGAAATAGTAGTAGTAAGTAAGTGTAAAGCTTACATGGTCAATGTTCTGGCCATGGAACTGTCCTGATCCTGAAAGACTCTAAAACTCATAGAGAGACCAATGGTCTCCAACAAGGAGAGAAAAATAGCCTCTGGACACAAATATGCATATATAGAGTCAAAATGTCAACAGTTATTGGAGAACAACGACTAGTAAAACAAAAAGGCTTATCACTCTCCCTCAACTGTCCTTTTATTATTTTTTAACTGAGCCACCTGGTCAATTCCAAGCTGCATGAAAATCTGACAACAAAGTTGAACAAAAAAGAAAAAGAGAGAGAGAGAAAACTTAGTCATTTAAAAACTGTTCTCTTGTCAATGCCCCCACAAACTAGAGTTTGTGTTTGGTTTTAACCTGTGGTCCCCTGACATTTTTGAAGGAAAGGCCACTACAGTGAGTCACATACACAAACAGAGACATCTGAATAGACAGGACACAGAAGTCCCTACTAGAGACACTGGGATGTTCTTATCATAATAGATCAAGATTCCACCAAGTCTAGAAATTAATTTATACGAAAAAATTTTAAGAAGAATTAGAAATAAGCCAAGAAGCTGTCTTGTTAAAGAACATTAAACTAGCAACTGAAATCTGGTCCCATTACGCAGTGCGTGGCTCTGGTCAGGGCAATCACTGTTCTGTGCCTCAATTTGCCCATCTACAAAGGAGGATTACACATGTTAGAGCCCAGCTCTGTGATAACGAAGAGATCACAATGCAAATTCTCCGTTCCTTTACCTGGGGCCCGGGTATCATGTTCCTCATCTACAAAATGAGAGGCTGGTGTCAAGAACCTCTAAGGACCACTCTCATTTAGGACCATGATGCTGTAGGATGAGAAAAAAGTGGGGCAATGTGCCTTTTTAAAAATTTTTTTATTGTTATGTTAATCACCATACATTACATCATTAGTTTTTGATGTTGTGTTCCATGATTCATTGTTTGTGCATAACACCCCGTGCTCCACGCAGAACATGCCTTCTTTAATACCCATCACCAGGCTAACCCATCCCCCCACCCGAAATGTGCCTTTTTTTTGTTTGTTTGTTTTTTGTTTTCGAAATGTGCCTTTTTGTAAGAAATGTCCCACCTACATGCAGCTAAAGATTTGAGTAACTTTTCCAGTGTTTAGTGTGGGAAATGGCTGGGCTGCAATTTAATATTTTTTAGAATGTGAATATTGACAACAATGAATACAAATAAAATCTGGAAAAGAAGCAGGTTGGAATTCTGTGAATGGTCGACCAGCCTGAAGAAGGCCAGGATGCGTATACCTTTAGCCAGGTGATCTCCATCTCTCCTCTGATACAGCAGAAGGGAAAGACTTGATTGAGCCCTTCCATTGATCAGTGTTGGAGGTAGCACCATGCTCTTCTTCTTTCATAATTGTGACATAAGGAAGCACATGTTTGTTGGGGAGGCACATATTTAGACACACAGTCACCCACAGAAACAGAAGAGACTGCGCTTTGGGCCTTGGATATGATTCAAATATTACATCATGTACCTGGGGGTTATTATATTAGTACACAGCCCAGTAATGATTCAGTAATCCGCTAGGCCTAATTTGTGACTAAATTAGAGTCTTCTATAATCTATGGCACTCCTATTTCTATACTGGTCTGTAACAGATGATTCAAGACTTGTCATTGGAAATTTCTTTAGGAAAAAAAAAGTCTATATATAGTTGAACCACTAAGGACTTAAATGGGAAAAATATTCCCAAAATTGCCTCAACAGCTGCATTCCATGCTCCTGACTTTCCTATCAGCACAGGTCACAAACCAATATTCTTCCTCAGCTCCCTGGACCAGTCGAGCTAAGCCAATGTCTGCCCCCAGCTCAGGACACCAGAATTTAAGCCTTCATAGGAATTTCCAGCATATACTCCAACCCAGTTCTATACTCCTGTTTATTGCACATACTTGAATATAATAAGGTGGAGGTTTTTATTTTTCTGGGGCGGGGTGGGGGGAAGTCTTTTCCAAAATCTCCCCTGGTATGGGGCACTTTCTCAATTGCTTTTATTGTTAAAATATTATTTGGGGAACACACATTAATTTGACATGACGTCAATCAATGTTTTGGATATTTATCAGTAAGAAAGAAGAAATTGTGTTGAACACAATTCTCATTCTCATACTTGTTCATTATCTCACAATGGTGAGTGCCAAAAGTTGTCATAAATAAACCTTTCAAGATGTTTATGCTGTGAAGATTACAATGTGCGTTGAAGGATAATGTTTAATCTTTGGGACAATTTGAAAATGGTGCACTTTCCAGTGACAGCATCAAAAGCAGACTCAAATCGAGCTGTATCTCAAGCCACCCATGTCCGAAGTGAAGGAGAAACTGTATTCAAGTTGCATTCGATGCTAAAGGTGGAGTTTGAATGTAATTAGTTCATGAAATGTGGATTTACAAATTAATACTTGTAAGTTATTATTTTATAAATTATGTGACTTTAAGTGGGTTTGTGAATTAACATGCTAAATTAAGCATAAAAAAACATGTGACCACTGCATGTACACTGCTAAATGTTTTCATAATCTGGTTGGCCAAACCTTTTGGTGGGGGATGGGGGAAATTCTCCTATTGAGAAGTGGGAGACCAGGTTCTGTGAGGATCCTCTTATATCTGGGTATGTTCTAGAGAGCAACAGACTTGACGAATCTGTATGTGATGCGATCTGGTGGTTGACAAAAGGCAAGGATAAGAAATGCTATGAAAACTGACTTTGGAATTCCAACCTGCTTTGGGTCCTTTGTCAGGAATTCCATTTGTTTCATTGGGTAAGACCGGGGATTCATTTCAGCCTGAGCAGGAGGGCTCCTCATCACCTTTCTTGGGCTAATGCAAGGAACCTCTTCAAAAATTTTACCACTTAAAACTCAGAAGGCAATATATTGACATTCAACCCCGGCGAGGCAGTTAGTTAAAGTAATACTGAACACAGAGCAAGAGCTTCCTAGGCACTGTGCAAAGTGCTTTACAGGTAATGATCACACAATTTATTTTCCTCATTTCAGAGATCAGGAACTTACATAACAGGGGAAGTAGCTTGTCTAAACCCCAACAAATGGGAAATGACAGAGCTAGGATTTGAACCCAGGCCTGCACCTGTTTGCATCATGCTGTACCATTTCCACAGTTTAAAGTAGCAGAATCCATCAGAGAGTCTAAACCTTTCCAGGGGTCCCTTCCACTATCCACAGCACCTCTTTTCCCATATCAGGCCATGGGAGAAATCCAGATTAGTGTTCTATAATCATCTTGGATTCTGAGCTCATCATTCTAGAACGATTGCTTCAAAACTTAGCTGATGGCTGGATCCAGCCGTATCATTTTAGTCCTCATTCTTTGTGTAGTCACATTTTTATATCTAAACACCATTTATTATACCTACCTAGTTACAGCTCTCCCTTGGGCTAGCAAAGCACTCCTCCTCGATAATGTGCTCCTGTCGAGATTTCTCTAACCTCGATGTCCCAGTAATCTCATGTATTGTTTTCTCAGGGCTTTGTTTTCCACATTTGGGCTCCTCATTTTATATTTCAAACTGTTCTAAACTTCAAAATCATAGCTCCAGCTCTTCACCAGGACTGTTGGGCATCTCCACTTGTGTCTCTGATTCAACAGATCCCCACAGGAACTCAGCCCTTCCTCTTCATCCACCACCCAACCTTGCTCCCAAAACTGACCCTTCCCTTAGCGTTCTCATTTCCTTTCATGGCATCACTGTCTCACCATCGCACTCACTGGAGCCTCAGACCCGTCTTGGCCTCTTCTTTACTTCTCGTGCTTTCCCCTTACTTGTATCCCTAACACATGTGCATTGGATCACCAAATTCTTTCAACTTTACCTTCTAAATGTCCTGTAATCTGTTTCCATTTTGCTGTTTCCACCACCACAATGAAAGCCATCATCATCTCTCCTTTGGATTATTACAATGGCCACTTGTTGCCCCCTCCTAGCTCAACTCCATCCTCTAAGGACTTCAGTGAGGGACTTTTCTAAGACACGAATCTGACCGTGCCCACCCCCTGGTTATAAACCATCCGCAACTCTTGTTGACCTCTGGGGCACTATCCTAACTGCACAGCCTGGCATATAAGGCTCCTCACAACCAGGTTCTTGGCTCTGTTTCTAGTCTCATCCCTATCTACTTCTTGCCCCTTCTCCAGTCGTGTGATCTACGTGAACTGTGATCCCGACCAATGGAGTTATGTGCCATATTCTCTCACACCAATGGTGAGCTCCTGAAGGGAAGTCCTTATCTTGCTTAGTGATCTTTTCAGATCCAAGTTCACTATTTATACCTGCACTGTTGGCTTCAGACTTTTTAAAGAAATGTGGTTCCAGGATTTTAAGGCACTTCACAATAATTCCTCATCCTTTCAACAACTCTGCAAGGTGGCATAGTACTACTGTTCCCATGTAACAGGCAAAGAAGAAGATTCCAAGAAGCTGAGAAGCCTGAATGATTACTAATAAGAAATTAGTAAGTGGGTCAGCCAAAATTTGAAGCCAGGTCAGGCTGACTCTAAAGCCTGTGTTTTAGCTGAGACCAGCCCTGCAAGTCTCACTAATGATATCTAACACCGTAATTTCACCTTCAAGAGAACAACTGGGAAGCAATGTCATTGCTTTAGGCTCTCATAGGTGCAGCCCACAGGATGCCCAGAGGCAGGTCACTTTGGGAAGTGGCAAGTCCCATACTTTAGTTGGGCTTACACTGCATCCCAGCATCCCGTGAACAGAAGAGCATGGGTGCTCTATGAAGCCCTTTGAGGAGGGAGCCTAATATCTTAAGCAGCCCATCTCCAAGGAAGGGGAAAGTCTAGAAAGGAGACTGAACACAGCTTCTGACTTACTGGTCTAGATGGAATACTCAGAGCTTGTCTATCCTGGAGAAGTACAAGTCAAGCTCTGTCCTCCCGAGTCTGATTTTATTAAACAATTGATCACATCCTACATATTTATTTCTGTTATCTAATGCTAACACAACACACCTATACTCAACTATAGCCAATGGGCAAATTGCTTCAATAATTACCCATTATGTAAAACATATGTACTAGCTCCTTTATTACTTTTACAATGTGGTCCCAAAAGCTCCAGCCTAAGAACTCCCGGATCAAGTGCAAGATGTATATCTACCAATAGCTGGTGTGTGGCTTTCTGCAAACCCATTTCTGTGTTTTCATATTCTAAGCCATGGGGTATAGTAGTTGATCCAGAAGCAGTCCCTTTGAATTCTAATATTCGGAGACTCTTCTTACTTTTAGGATGTTTCTCACTAGGTTAACTCTAAGGGAACCTAACCTACATGATTATTTTCATAAATGACTTAACATGGTAGTCAGGGATGATAGGTTGGAAATTAATTCCAAGGAAAAAAGAGGACTGTATCAATGCATTCAAACACATGCTAAAGTATCCATGCCATTCAAACATAATTCAGTCCAGCCATTTAGGGAAAGTTTAAGATAATTCTGTGCCTACGTGAACATTATCTCATGTTCATGCATTCACATGTGTGAAAATGACTCTTGGACCTATTGAAATGAGTATTGAAATGCCATCAGGTGCAGGAAGCAATATAAATATGAAAAATCAGGGTAATGAGACAAGCAGATATTATCGCTAAAACTAAGTGACAAGGAAAACACCCGATACACGTTGTCATAGCTGACACATGCCTATAGCAAACGGTTGCTAGGTTCTCAGCAAGTTTTGTTTACATGAGTGAGTTGAACTTCTCAGGACAGGACAGCCTCTGGATCCCTGAGCTCAGATCAAATGATCTATGACAGAGGTGCCCCCAAAATGCTTATTGAATGAATATTATGTGAGAATACCCTTAAGAAGTAACATGCAAAAGTGAGGTATCACCAAGGCTCAGTTTCCATCCCAAAGACGAACCGAGAATTCCAGAAGGATTATTAGAGGAGCTCCTTTTCCATCTTTGTGGTGTTCACAGTCACAGAAAACATTCCCACCCAAATCCCGTCCACGAAAACACATTATGGGAAAAGAATTTATATGCCAACATATTGCTGATGATATTCCTGATCAAACAGGGGCCCACTGACCCAAAACGCAATCAAGAAGGAACATTTTTAAAGGAAGAAAAATCCTGGTTTGGCACAACCTACTGGCTTCACCTTTGAAACACGGACAGCTGTATATAATATTGGTCTTCTGTTAAACCCCATCTCCGGAGAAGCCCCGGATGCGGGAGAAAGAGGGAGCTCTAAAGAAGTTCTCGACACAGTGGGAATCCTCGGAGGTGCGCTCAGCCAGCAGAGGCTGCAGAGCAAGGCCAGTTACCAGCCCAGGGCTGCAACGTTTCCTCCGGGGGAAGCCGACTCACCTTCCCTCCTGGAGGTGGCCGGGGCTGCAGGCAGGAGGAGCGCCAGGCAGAGGCCGCAGCTCAGCCAGGGCGCAGGCATGGCCGGGGCCGCGGGTCCGTCCGCCGCCGAGGGGTCGCTGCGCGCTTCTCGCCGCTGGTAGCTTTCACTCTGCGCTCCGCTCTGCCTTCCCTCTCCTTGATCAGGTGGTTTTATCGACTCTTCTACCTGACTCAGTCCGGACAGGAAGAGAGCCTGTGTTTCAGGGTGTGACTCACCTGTGAATAAGGAGGACCCAGCCCTCTGGAGGCAGACAAACACACACGGCACACACCGCGCTGCAAAAGCGCTCACCCCAGCCGCCGGGCTCCCCCCTCTCGCGGCAAGAAGGTTGCACACCTGGCCCGGGCCAAGGGTGTGGGGCGGAGGCTGCGGCCCCGGGATCCTGCTGGAGGAATGTGCCACATTCCCCACAGCCCTCTTTCTCTCCCGGGGTGGTCCGCGGCCCGATTCACAGAGGTAGCCAGCCGGCAGCCTGCCCCTTCCTCAAACTGAGAGCCCCAGTCTCAAGTGCGCAAACTCAGAAACCACTCGGACCCTGATCAGCTCTGGTCTAAAGGACCGCAAGGAAAACAGGCCCGTCGGAGAGTCGTTAACAGGGTGCCTTCCACCCTCTGGCCTACCCTGCACCACTCTGGGAAGTACGGCAGCCCTCCCCCACCCCTCCCCCACCCCCGCTCTGCTAACACTTCTTTCCTTCCCTCCCCATCACCAGGCTGGACCGAGGGCTCCTCTCCTGGGACCCCCTAACTTCCTGATCACCTGGCTAGCAACTCACGAGCTCACCTGTTGACTGGCTGGCCTCCCTACGAAGGCTAGGTGTCACTCTCTATTCCCTCCGTCTAGTGCAGTCGCTGGCTCACCGTCAGTGCTCAGTAAATGTTCAGCTCAATAGAATAAAGAGGAGGACTCAGATTTCATATTCCTTTTACATCTTAGAACGTTTTTCTCACACAGTTCTCTGTGGGCCCACAGAAAATGTTTGACAAGACTAACAGTGAGTGTCATCCAAGTCCATTGTGCTAAGTGAAGGGAGTGATAACCAGGAAACTGCAAATTTTGCTGTATCCTACCTCGTCTTTATCCCTAAGGAGGCTGGTGGCAATAATGTAGAAGCCTCTGTCAAACAGAAGGCTTTGGTTCCTACTAGAGACTTGAGAATTACCAGAGAGGAGGGCGTCTGGGTGGCTCAGTGGGTTAAGCTCCCAACTCTTGATTTCAGCTCAGGTCATGACCTCCTGTGGGGTGGTGGGATGGAGCTGGCTTTGGGCTCCACTCTCAACATGGAGTCTGCCTGACCCTCTCCCTCTGCTCCTGCCCCTGCTTATGCTCTCTCTCTCCCTCTCTTTCTCTAAAATAAGTAAATAAAATCTTTTAAAAATTAATTAACTAAATAAAAATCACCAGAGGTTTATATGTACTCAGTATTTATGCACAATCTGTCCAAAACAAACCCTCTCCTACTTTTCATCATCAAGGCCTGCAAAGGCTTCCAATAAATTGCTGTTCACTGACTCAATGAATGAATGTTCTCTAGAGAGTTCTATAGAACATAAGGCAACAAACAATACAACATAATACATGATTATGTGTCAAAAGGTGTAAGAATTTCAGTTTATGCATGTAATTGAGAGCAGTATGGGCTGGCTGGGATAGCTAGGGAGGATTTTGTACAAAACATGGACCATGAACTAGGTGTTTGGGAATAATCAGGATCTAAATACAGCACCAAAGAACCACAGGGGGACAGTTTACTGCAAACTGGCTACCATCTACTCTAAAATCTCCAGCAACCAAAAAACAAGGAATAGAAAGGAAACTCCCATTTTTCTCATCCCAAGCTTCTACTCTTCTCTTCTACTCTGTTCAGGATTCAAACAAATAACAAAGATTCTTCTCTCTCAAAACACATGGTGTCCAATTACTGCTACAGTTTCAGTTCCTGGAGACCAGGTATCTATAATTTTCCCACCTGGTAACTAGTAGAGTTGTAGAGGCTGTAATTGTAGAGGCTAAAATCATGTCCCTGGGTTCCTGAGCCTGCATTTGTACCCATCAGTGTTGTGCAATCCTCCACAATCCTGCAAGAACAAGGAACAGAGCCCTGCAAAATAAAGTCTTGGATGTAAATTTCATTTTAGTGCAGATTATTATAGCTTATTGTATATATACAAATATATATTTTTTCACCTACCATCATTTTTGTATAGTGATAGGAATAAAAGTCATCACACATATAGTACCTACTATTTGTAACCGCTGTTGTAAATCCTTTATACATAACAACACGTTAACCTTTGAAACGATATTACGGGATAGGTGTACTCTTAATTTCCCATTTTACAGATGAGAAAACAGAGGCATGGAATGGTCAAGTACCATGCTCAAAGTTGCACTTCTTAGTAAGTGGCAAAGCCAAGATTCAAAACTAGGCAATCTTGTTCCAGACTTTATGGGTCAGATGAAAAAGCCCCATAAAAAGGACAAATTCACAATACTGAATGAATTCGATATGCAGCCAGTGGTTATTCATCCACATTCACAACAACGCAACCAGACTGTGGACAATTGGCCCGCATCAATACAGCCAAGTCACAATGACTCTGAACAAGTATTTCTGATATTCCTAACCTGTTAGCTTTGAAAGGCCCCCCAGAGGTCACCTGGACCTGGGGTAGAAAATAGGCAGCTGGGCCCTGGGCAGCAGGCCAACCGGCAGCCTCTTTGATGTGAACGCTACACGTCAGTGTTTCTCCTTTCCTTCCCCTTCTCATTGCCTTCTTCTGGGCCTCTCCACACATCTCAACAACCTGTCTGGCTCAGGTTGGAGATGCCTGCTCTGGCTCAATCTCTTACCTTGCTCAGGGACAACATCAATCCCCTTTGCCAATTTGAGGATTTTTCTGTAGTGTTCTACTGGTCAAAAGTCAAGGTTCTTGAAGGTTCTTGAATTCCCTGGACCAGATCCTGGCTTGACCTCTCTTCAAGGCAGTTTGTTTAGTTTTCTCTAAGCCTCAGTTTTTTCATCTGTAAAATGGGGGTAATGATAGAACAGTTACCTGGTAGGGATGCTGGGAAAATTAAATGCATTAATGACCTATCTAGTGCTCAGGGAAGTACCAGACCTATAATATTCACTATACAAGTTAGCTATAATAATAATAATAGTTGTTGTTGCTATTATTATCACTAAGCACCATCAGTTTTCCCTTATTATAATTACTAACAAATACCATATGAGAAAGATGGGGGTTTTGCTTCAATCCTTCTACTAACTGACAATTCAATAGTAATTTCAGACTTCTGTGAAACTCTTGGTCTAATCCAGGTTCCTATCCAGACTGCCAACATTTACTTGGAAATTGTTAATTAATTTGTATTTTTGCAACATATCTTGAAATTTCCTTCACTTCAGATCTTCCTGCCTAATGTTTTAAGATTTTTGCATTTAGATCTTCATTTTAATTAAGGGGTAGGAAGATCTTATATTTCAGGGAAAATGGAACAGTAAGATGGATTTTAAGAATTCTTACAATTAACTTCAGTGAACACATGCTTTTCGAAAAGCTAGTGAAAGTCTATTTGCTTTTCCATGTGACCCAAATAAATCTTTCTTTTCCAAATTCAGACAAAAATCATTAGGTACTACTCCCCAGTAAAAAAAGAATGAACCACTGACACATACAGAACATGGATGAATCTCAAGGCCCTGCGATAGGTGAACAAAGCCAGACAACAAAAGACCAAATTCTAAATAATTCCATTTATATGAATTCTAGAAAAGGTGAAACTACAAGGAAAGAACATACCAGTGGCTGGCAGGGTTAGGGGACTGAGCACAATGGGGCCTGAGGCTCATTTGGGGGGATGAAAGAAATATTTTGAAATACAATAATGGTCAAGAGCAATCAAATTTTAAAAAAGCAATCGAATTGTACACTTAAAATAGGCAAATTTGATTATGTATAAATTATACCTCAATAAAACTGGTATAAAAAATAAGAGAAAATCTCAAAAACTCGATATGATAAGTGTGATGCTATTCAGTTCAAATGTGCAAACTCAGACCTAGGACTAGAAACACACCACTGTCTGCACAGGTTGTGGCAAAGTCAAGGCAGAGTCCAGCCCTAGCACCCCACTGGTTCTCAGAAGCTCTAAAGAGTGCCAGGCAGAAACACTACCCAGGAATGGCAGGGGGACCCCTCTTGCTGGAAACCTCTCTGTTGGGGCAATTTATGAAAGGTAAGAGATGCCATTCTGAAATGTTTGCTTGGAAGGCACAAATTTCAACCCCCGGCTGGACATGTTCTAGGAAGTGAGCATGTGGATTGTCCTCGTCTCGCCCCCCACTCCCCCAAGTGGCCATGTCCACCTAGAAGCCCTGGTATCAGTGGGGATGATGTTCATTCCACACAGTTCTCCGGTTGCAAAGCTGGGAAGGGGCTGGGGCATTTCCTGGGGGCGTGGCCGGGAAGGCTGAGGCCATGGAAGTCCCCGGGCCATTGTTTTATTTGCAGCTCAGTCAACACCCAGGGGACTTTTCTTTTTACGGTGCTATGTAAATCCCTCCACGGAACTGTCATCTCTCCACCCCCAACCTCCCAAATAGAATTGCAAGTGACATGTTGATTTTTGCCTTGCGTTCCATCATTACCTTAGCTCACTTTCAGGAGGAATGTCTGGCATGTCACCCACTTTCAAACTCACTTATGATAAAAACTGAAGCACGGCCTGTTCACATGCTGGCAACAGACTGGACTGTGGGACTTGATTCCCTGCCCCGAATCTCCCCAGATAGTTCTAATGATGTCAGCATGTGCAGACAAATTTTAAATGTAAAATACAGCAATCAAGAGGTAAAAAAAATCCCAAAAAACACAAAACACCCAACTCTCCTTTGTTCTTAATTGATAAAGGACAATGTCCATAAATGGAAGTGGTTCAGTGTTCTCTGGGCCATCTGGGTAAATTCTCGAAGGTTGGCCAGACTCCAGAAAACAATGCTCTCCGAAGCAAGCACTCTGGCTGAAGTGGCAGGCTTCCATTTTATGCAGAAACATATATAGCATTCCCACAGTTCGCTTTCAGGGAGCCGGAGAAGCCAGGCCAAAGCTCAAGTAATGCCTTTTCCTTTTTAAGGGCAGATGATCCTTTTTTTCTGTGGCTGCCTGGTGGTACACCTAGGCGGGGAATGTGCTGGGAAATGAACAGCTCCACGCAAAGTATGATTTCATTTGCATCTCTCTTTTTTTGGTGTAGTTATTGCAGACAGAAATATTCCAATCGAGCCTTTGTTTACCAATACGACAAATGGGGAAGAGCAGAGAGAAGGGGGACACATGCTCAGAACATAGAAGAAATGACAGGGTGAAAGATTCTGGGAACTTTAGATTGAAGGGTGTGTCCGCTGCTGTGTTCCCTTAGTCTGAAATGTGGGCACCCACCCATCTGTGAAATGTCTGATTCTTAGATTAAATGTGCTGCCCACAGTTCCTCAGCCACACTAATCCTTGATCTATAGATATTTGGAGTTGAATGAGAGGTGAAGGAGCCCGCACAGTGAAAGTTCTCACCTGGGTTGCACTGGTGGAGGTCCAGGGTTGTAGGCATGAAAAGACAGGCTGGAAGGGAGAGGGGGCCACCCTGAGATCAGAGCTCCTCACCCATATGCCTTCCCAAAGGAAGAAATGCCCAGGAAACAGTGTTTCTAAACATGCTTCTTAATTTCAATCTGGAACTTTTCCACCTTTAAATTTTAAAGTCTGAAAAACCCTAGATCAGTTAGAGTCGAATTCTTTGTCTTTAGATAGGAAATTTTGGACACATTTTAAACATCTAATGTGGGGCACCTGGGTGGTGTAGTCAGCTAAGCAACTGGCTCTAGATTTAGGCTCAGGTTGTGATCTCAAGGTCGTGGGATCGAGCCCTGCATTGGGTTCCATGTTCAGTGGGAAGTTTGCCCGAGTTTCTCTCCCTCTCCCTCTCCCCCTCCTCCTGCTCTCTCTCGCTCAAATAAATAAACAAATCTTAAAAAAAATGCATAAACATCTAATAATAATTTTGACAACCAGGGTACTTGCAGTGAGGCTGTACCGCGTATTCTGCACATGCCCAGCGCCGCGCAGGGAGCCTTGCAGGGGGTTAGGAACTCACTCATCACCACCACCCTCTGCAGCAGGTGCTATTATTATCCTCATTTTGAGGTTACTCAGGCTCCCTCACAATCCATGCCAATTCCACTCTCTAGAGTAATTATTCAGCTACAAGATAAAAACAAATTAAGCCTCTCACTAAATAAACACACACTTCTCCACTTCAAAAAAAAAGTTGAAAAAAAAAAGTTGAGTTGGATCTTTAAAAAAAATAAAATGCCTAGTCCTTATAACATATATTATATTCTACAGGACTCCTCTCCTGCAGATCAGCAAGAAACATTTATTAGGGGTGCATTTTCCTGTTCCCATTACCTTTTGTAATTCGTCAGTGAACAATGACTTCAGATTCTTACACAACATCCTTTTACATCATCCAGCCAGGTTTTGATGCTTTCCTCTTGGTCTGATACCTTAATCCAGTAGAAGAGCTCTTTTATTAGTATCTTAGTTCTTAAACTCCTTACAATAATTGGAAATTATTTTCAGCTTCGTCTGAGTCTGAGCGGTCTGAAAGAGCTTCAGAATTTAGTGGCTATCTCCAGGTTACACAGAAATCCCCAAACATTCCCGGGTGGGTCTTTTGCAGGAAGCCTGTGGATTGGATTCGACTTTGGTTACAAGGTGGAACTGTCAGACCATGGCAATTATGGAGAGAGCTACCAATAATCACTGAGAAGTCCAGAGATACTCCTCACTAGCCTAAATATTTCCACAGCCTCAGTATGTCTGCTTAGATTCAGGAAGAGAATTAATGCACTGATTCAGATAACTTAAACCAAAATGACACATTTCCCTCAATTATCTGTTTATTTTAGGTGAATATACTTTATATATTATATATAATATATGAGTTATTTAGACAATTGTTTCAATGTTCTGCTGTTTATTATATGAGTACACAGCAAAACAAGATTTAATTGCCATTGCTTTATCAAGCTGTTAATGCCTTTGCTACTTTCTTATCTCAGGGCCCTCTATTCATATAACCTTTGGAAGTAATTTAGAAAATCTCAGCCAAAGCAGAGTATGGCTACTTGGTTTGGCAGCAGAATTGTTTATGTAGAAACAGATACATTTTATGTGCCTTTGGTAAACTTAACATGGATTGTATCTTCGCTAAAAATTCTACACATATGCGCACAGACATGAATATATATTACTTGAGCTCTAGATAGAAAAATCTTTTGAAAAGAATTGTTGAATCACTACATCGTATATTGAAACTAATATAATACTGTATGTTAACTATACTGGAATTAAAATTAACTACTTCATAAAAAATCTTCTGAGTAAAATTTTAGGACTTTTGTTGGTCGGTTTGCTTGTTAGGTTTTAATCTTATAGTCAATATTTTCTAAGGAAAGGGCAATTCTAAATCTTCTGACTCTTCAGGGCCTGATAGAAAACCTGTCTTGAAGTCACTGTCCCAATGTTATCCACAGACTAATTCTTACCTCTTGAAATTTTCTGAAGAATTCTTATTAACTTTATAAATTTATACTAATAAAAATTAACTTAATGAGCTTCCTTTCAGGACCAGATCTTGTCTAACCAGTCAAGCACGAAGTTGATTTTCCCACTGGACCACAGACAGAGCCAAAAGAGTGATAACGTATCAAGTGTCATGTTGATTACAGTCAATGTCCCCTTACGCAGAACTACGCTGTATTCCATGACACTAACTTAAATGTTTAGGAAGACAATCCAAAATATCCTCAGATTTTCTTATTAACATATTATGGAATTTTTATCCATAAAGTTCACCAACTCTTTCTTTTAAATAGCTGTCTTTTCTTGATCTGCTATAGAAGATGGACTTTCTTTTATTTTCTTAAGAAGACCTCTTAATCATTCCTGGTTCTAATACTTTAGGATTTGCTAAACAAGAGTAGATTTCAACCATTCCCCAATCTCTTATGACTTTATAAGCTTGATCTATATGTCCCTTTGCCTTTCTAGCAGAAAAATCCATTTTTAGACTCATCTAGTGTCCTGCCCTGGTGATGATTTTGGTTGCTCTCCTTAGAATGTTTCCAAGCTTCCCCACGTATGTCTTGACCAAGAGAGACCAGGTTGTAAAACTTCTTACGTTTGGAAGTAGCTCAGCCTGTGCACTGGTGGCATGTGATTTTGGATGGAGGGCCCTGTGCCGGGCATCTTGTAGGGTTAGGCCCAGCCCAGAGAGGTCCAGCAGAGGAGATGTGTAGGGGGTCAGGAATAGTAGAGCACTGAAAGCCCACACAGAACTTCTATTGCCAAGCCATGCACACTAGTCTGCATGCATCCAGAGGAAGGAAATCTCTTCCTTACTTTGTCTACCCAGAGGGGCTCCTTTTAGCCATCAGCAGTAAATGAGAACCAAAGGATCAGTCTACATGAATTCTTGATTTTGTCCTTGATGTGAAGCTGGTAATTCAGATACCATCATTTAGTTATTCTTTTTTTTTTTAAGATTTATTTATTTATTTGTGTGAGAGAGAGAGAGCATGAGGAGGGTGGGAAAGGGAGAGGGAGAGGGAGAGAAACTCAAGCAGACTCCACGCTGAGCATGGAGCCTGACACAGAGCTCGATCCCACGACCCTGAGATCACAACCTGAGCCCAAACCGAGAGTTGGACGTTCAACTGACTGCGCCACCCAGGCACCCTAGCATTTAGTTATTCTAATTTGGATTATTTTTCCTTAAATATAATAATTAACATGAGTTTTCCACTGAATTTCACGTTTTACCTTTCTGCTTATTCCAGTTCTTGTGAACTTTTCCAAAAAGTTTCTTTTCACTGCACTGATTTGACATTTAGCACCAACCTCAGCGAAATACCTTTTGGAAGATTAAACCATGTATTATGTCCTCCAGGTAATTTACAATCATTTTAGAAAACATTGCTTACCACACCAATCTTGGGAGGATATTGCTCTTAGCACGTTTTCCTCCATCCAAAAAAACCTGCCCATTCTTCTCTTCTAAGCAGGTTCCCTATCATAACGAAATATGACATCTGGTTCTAAGGTAATGAAACTTTAAAATAATTTCTGGTATGGAACTTTAGTAACTCTCTTGAACATCCACAAAAAACTATAATGTGTCTAACTTGTCTTTCAACTCATTTACCCTCCCAAAGAGCCATCCCGGTGTGATCTGTTATTCCTTTTCCAGAGTAGCTTGCTCGCCCACCTTTCTTAAAGATTCTATCAGCTTGACTCCCTTGTCTGTGCTCCTTAAGGCAGTGCTACCCAGTGGAAATGTCTACAGATGTTCTATATTGGTGCTTCCTAATGGGATAGCCACTAACCACATGGGTCTACTGAGCATTTGAAATGAGTGCGAATGAGGAATGAAAATTTTAATTTATTTAATTTTGTTTAAGTGTAAATAGCCACATGTGGTTAGGGCTACCATATTGGGCAGCGCAGGTCCAAGGCCTTTTTATCTCTCTGACTTATTTTATTTTTTTAAAGATTTTATTTATTTATTTGACAGAGAGAGAGCACAAGCAGGGAAGCTGCAGAGGGAGAGGGAGAAGTAGGCTCCCCGATGTGGGGCTCAATCCCAGGACCCCGGGATCATGACCTGAGCCAAAGGCAGATGCTTAACCGACTGAGCCACCTAGGCACCTGTCTCTCCTTTTTAAATGGACATCTCACTAAGTACCTCCTTCACTGTGGTCACTTGTAACTAAGTTAGTGAGTAGATAAAATTACTTCTGATGGGAAAAAATTTTTTTGAAGGTAGACACTTATGATTTATTGTTGGACTTTTACATTTTTACCCAACAGAAATTCTATCTTATGTGTTATCTAACATTTTCTGACCCTGCATTTCTATTGGCAAATATCATTTTTATATTAATAAAATCTTGTAAACTAGATGCCTGGAAATGGGATATAAGTTCCTTGCTCTGACTTTAAACTTCACCGTCCTATGCCAAAAATTTGGAAAGTTGCCCGTTTTGTTTTTCATTTTCTTACTTATTGTAAAGTATTCACTTTGCTATATTCAAAGGGTATTCATGAGAAGCAAAATACTGAGCATTTGTTAAATGTAAAAAAAAAAAAGTATTTTAAATTCCTTTCCCAGAACATGCTTGAAATCTTACTCAGATGCTGTAATCACCTACAAATGGAATTTATCTTCAAAAACTCTCATCATAATGCAGATTTTGATTTTATGATTTGATCTTTTTAAAGAAAATAATATGACACAAGAAGAGGAAAGAAGTGCTTGTAATCTATCTTTCCAGTGACCCTAGACTAATCTCTTAATATTAAAGTCTGACAATTTTATTTGAGATAATTTTTATAGAGAATCCTTTATCACAATATTTTGCTGTGCTCATTCTTTTGCTTACTTGTTCAATGAATTTCTTTGAGTATCTCCTCTGAGCCAGACATGGTGGTAGGCACTTGATAAATCATACAGCTCCACTCTACATAATCTCTGGGGAAAGGCTAAGACAGGTGTTATGAAACACACTTCCTTAGGCATGAAGGGACCAAATGAAAAATATGATCGTGGGGTAGAGTTTCCTGGTACAACAAGCTGCACTGGAAAAGAACAATGAATTAATCCCTTGGTTCTGTCATCAATGGCCATTCAACAACTTGTTACATCAGCTTAATGAAGAGTAGGAATTCATCAGTTTTGCTGTCTTGGTATTCCTGGCGATATTTAGGTTTGTCGGGAATCTGCAAGCTCGTGACATCGACAATTCCCATCTTTCTCAGAATAAAACCCAGTGTCCATATGGGGCCTCTAAGGTCATACACGATGTGCCCCATCCATCTCTGCTCTGACCACACGGCCCTTCCGCTGTTTCTCAAACAAGAAAGTATGCTCTGTCTCAGAGCCGGTCCCACCTGAGGGTGAAAATGACCATGATCAGGGGCACTGGGTGGCTCAGTCAGTTGATTGCCTGCCTTCAGCTCAGGTCATGATCCCAGGGTCTTGGGATCGGATCCCGCGACGGTCTCCTTGCTCGGCGGAGAGCCTGCTTCTCCCGCTGCCTGCCACTCCCCCAGCTTCTGCTTGCTTGCTCTTTCACAAATAAACATATAAAATATATTTAAAAAAACAAAAAAGAAAAGAAAATGACCACAATCAGATGCCACCTCCCACCTCTGCCCACTCGGCGTCTATGCCTGACTCTGCTTTGTGTGTCTTCTTACCACTTCTCACCACCCCACATCAGACATTCACGATTAACTGTCTCTCCTTCCAGAACATAAGCTTCAGCACAGCCGTGACTCATGTAACAAGGCCTAGAACCCTCACTGCCCGGTCCTCAGTACGCCCTCAGTAGTATCTTTTTTAACGAATGAGTAATGCATGTTTAGTACTTATTTTTGCAAGACTGAATTCACTTACCTTTCTATACCTCAGTTTAAATATTAATGTGATGAGGAACATTATCTAATCTAAATTGCCCTTTAACAATGTTAGGAAGATGACTAACTACATTAATACTATACAGATTGGACCTGCTTGGGAAAAAAAACAATTCTAAAACTTAAGTTCTCTTGTTTTATAAAAGTAATTGGGTAGACCCTAAAGCCATAAATTCACACAAATAAGAGAGACTACAATGAATATAGAACAATGGTCTATAACTATAATAAGAACGGCAAAAGGAACATTAAACTTCTAAATGAGATGCTGTTTATGAAAAATACTTTTTTTCATGTTACAAGTGGTTATTTATTATTGTTGTTTTTGATAAGCTCTTTTCATTAAGGTCCAAGGTTCTAGATTATCTTCATTATTCCAGTTTTAGATGTGCATTTGAAAAGTACTTTCTTATGCTTAGAGCTTGAAGGTGCCAAACGGAAGAGACCTGTGCTTAAGACCAAGGGTGTGAGTGGACACTTTGTGCTCAAGGTATTTGGTGAAGGTCTTTCGTGACCTTGTCCAGGTCTTCCGTGACCTTGTCCAGGTCTTCGGTGCCTCTTACATCTATCTTCTTGGTCGAATCACAGAGAAAGTATCCTCCAACCCAGATATTCCATAAATTAAAGGTCATTTAATCCAACCTTCCCTGCCCCCTGGAAGACCCACACTCATCAACCTAGGCAATTAAAAAGAGCCATTTCATTTCCTATTTTTCACAATTATTTATAATGATGGAAAGGAAATTTTATAGAAACAGGTATCAACTCTTTTTAGCATTTGTAACCTTTGAAAGTCATAAACTTACTTTAAAATTTTCCATCAGATAGGATGCATTTAGCTGCAAGTAGTAGAAATCCCAACTCAAAGTGATTTTTACAATAAGCAAATTTATCGGCTCAAATAATTGAAAATCCAGAGGTTGGAGGGGAAACAGGGTTAAATTATTCTATGGTCCAGTGGCCATCAAGAATCCAAGTTCTATCTTTCTCTTCTGTTATTCAGAATCCACTTCATCTGAACACTGGTTCCCTTCATAGTTGTAGACTGGTTGCCTGTAACAATCAGGATTATTGATCTCTCTCCCCAAGACTTCAAACAAAAATCTTTCCCCTTCCTGATTGGGCTGATTTAGGTCCTGTGCGTATCTCTCAATCAGTAACTATCACCAGGAAAATAGTTTATGCGGATTGGATTAAGCTTGGGTACACTATCTGGCAAAATGGGTAGGAAAACTATGATTGGCTTAGGCCAGAAGTCAGCAAATTAGGGCTGTGGGCCAAATCCTACCCACCAGCTGTTTCTGGGAAGTTTTGTTAGAACACAAACTCTTCCCCTACATTTTATCCATGGCGACTCCTGCACCACAACCGAGTTCTGTGGTTGCTAACAGAGACCATATGGTCCATCAATCCTCAAGTATTTACAATCTGGCCTTTTAAGAGAAAGTTTGCCAACCCCTGGCTTGGGTCCACATGAACCCACTTTGTAGCTAACTCTAATCCCCTAAATCATGATGTTACAGGAGAGAAAGTTGGGCTCAATTGGACCAATATAAGTCCCTCACATGTAAACCTAGTCGGTTTTTTCCTCCCTGTTCTTTCCTGGGCAGAGCGGAAAAAGAAATGAACACACCAGCTTCAGAATGAAAGCCTTAGTTTGGAGGGTGATTGACTTACCCTCATTCTTTTCTTCCAGATTGACTGGTATCAGTTCCTTACATTGATCTGTGTTCCAACCTTGGCGGTGTGTTTTGTTTTGTTTTGTTTTTATGAATTGTCTGCTAGTTATTTGTTAATTCCGTGAAACCAGACTACTCAAACCTTCTGCCAGATCTTCAACCCACCAACAGCGGTTAGAGGAATTCCCCCAGAGTCCTGCTGTGCTCCCAGGAGAAATCTCCCTCAAATTGTTCAGCAATGCCTGGTCAGTCACAGGAAGAACCATTCCTGCGCATGCTCACATCACGGTTTTCCAGGTAAGCCATTTCCTGTCAAAACAACAATCTGACCTTTCTGATGCCAGATAGATAGATAGATAGATAGATAGATAGATAGATAGATAGATAGATAGATATATCTATATCTATATCTTTTCTTGTTTACTTCTATTAGGATAAGAGCAACACAAGTCCACTGTGGAAACATTAGAAAACAGATAACCGAAGGGGAAAAAAAAGAAAACTTGTCACCACACCATGCCCCAGGGAACTCATAAAACAAACAGCAATCTCCCCTCCAAGTGACCTAAACCAGCTTTGACTTTTCCAGCAGGAAGTCATGATGGAATATTTTACATTTAGCTCCCTATATTTATGAAATTACTGAATGGGTCTATTCTTTTACTAGCCTTTCCAAGGGTCTTTACTAAATTGTGAACTTCATACCCATTTAAGGAAATGTCTGGGAAAGGGCAGAGTTTGAGAAGCTGCCATTTCAAATTACTCTCTCAAAGCCTTATACACATCTTTTGCAAACATGAAAGAGAGCCTACTTCTCTTCGTTTGGGCTGGCACATACAATTTCACCTTATTTTGTAAATAAAAGGGAGTCAACCTTTCTGAAACATAGGGTTGGGAAAGTATGCTCAGCTTCATAAATCCTCCTTTAGGCACACCTGTGGGTTTACTAGTGCTCATTATAGAAACCACTTGAAAATGCCCGAAGGTTGGATTGTTTCCAAAACATCAGATGGGTACCACACTTGGGTTTAGGGCTAGAGTAGACTAGAGGATGGGATTCAGGCTCACTGCAAGTCCCTGTGGGGATCTGAGTGTGGGATCGGGGCCAATGCTGTAATTAGAAACCAGGCATTACTTCAGAGAGTGGTGCTTTCCCACCCTGCTCATGGCACCTGCCCCGCCTCCATTATTTCTCTACCAAGTCTACACAGTACAGCCAACAGCATGGGTCATCATAAAATTGGCCCTTTGTCAACTAAGGAGAATTCCTGTTGAAGAGAATAGGAGCCCCTGAATGCCTGGAAGAGAAGGGGTGAAGGAGATTGAGGAGTACATAATTGAGAGAGGTGCAAGAACACTGGCTCTGGGGCCCAGACAGTCTGGAGTTTTAATCCCAGCTCCACCCTTCCAGGCAGAGTGATCTTGGGCCCTTCCATTCTCTAGGTGTCATTTTCTGCCTGGATAAAAGAATAATAACAACAGCCCCTGCTTACTTCATAGTGTTGGCTGCTGTGAAGGTAAAGGGCAATTAATGAGCTAAATACTTAGCATAGCACTGGTTAGTATTAGTTCTTATCCTTATGAAGGGAAAGGGCCCAGAATGGGGAAGCCGGGATCCTGGGAACATACTTCTCTTCACAGCATAGTCTGAATGGTGGAGTCCATGTTTACAGGGTTCCAACTGCCCAGGACTGCCCAATTTGTGATGAGACTTTCTGCATCAGACTGTGTGAGAGCAGTGTGTTCACCTCTTTCAAGTAATTTTTAAATAGATTTTATTTTTAGAAAAGCTATAGATTTATAGAAAACTTAAATATAGAGTACAGAGAATTCCCATATACCCCATATTCCATTTCCCCGATTACATCTTACATTAGCATCTTACATACACAAATACTGTGTATTTGCCACAATAAAGCAATATTGATACATATCTTAGAGATTTCCTTAGGTTTTTTTTTTTTTAACTTTAATTTTTTTTTTTACCTAATGTCCTTTTCCTATTCCAGGATCCCATCCAGGATACCACGTTCTACTTAGTTGTTGTGTCTCCTTTGGCTCCTCTTGGCTGTGACAATTTCTCAGACAGTCCCTGTTTTTTGATGACCTTGATAGTTTTGAGTGCTGGTCACATGTTCTGTAGAATGTTCCTCAGTTGGGATTTGTCTGATATTTTTCTCATGATTAGACTGGGGATATGGGTTTTGGGGAGGAAGACCACAGTGGTAAGTACCATTTTCATTTCATCCTATCAAGGATACATACTATCAACATGACATCACTGTTGACATTGACCTTAGTCACCTGGCTGAGGCAGTTTTGCCAGGTTTCTCCACCATAAAGTTACTCTTTACCCCCTTTCCATACTGTATTCTTCAGAAGTCACTCCCTGCTGCCCACAGCTAAGGAGTGGGAGTTACCCTCCACTTCCTCAAGGGCAGAATAGCTACATAAATTGTTTAGACTTCTTCTCTATGGGAGATTTGTTTTTTCCCCTCAAGTAACTTTTCTAGGCCAGTCTTTGCTTGAATGAATTGTTTAGTGTTTACAAAGCACCCCCGAAAAATAGTCTAAAGCCAACTTCCCCCAAATTGGTTTCTTTAAAACTTACCACTTTCTATAATTAAGGATTAATATTTGGAGTGTTTTCAAGCTGGGCATGGAGGAAATATGAAAAAAACAATTTCTATAACCTGACTTAATCTTCTAGTTCAGCGTCACAAATGCCAGCCAGTTCTGGAATTAGCAATTTCTTGCTAAACCTCTACAGAAAGGCCTGAAAATGAATAAGGAATTAAAAATAAAACAAGTGGGATGGTCAAAACCAATATGAATGAATAGCTGTGAGCCAAGTGGAAAAGCATCCTTCGGCAAGTTTAAACTGGTTACCTCAGCATGTCCTGAGAATGTGCTTCTAATGTTCCAGGCCATTAGGCTCCTTTTGTAGGTATGAATCCTGCCCCTCCTCAAAAAGGAAGCTAGCTCTATGCCTCTCCTAAAACATACATCGAGCATTAACATGCTCTTAAATATCTCTCTGACACACACGCACCACCACCACCACCACCACCACCACCACCACCACCGCCACCACTACCAAACCATTTGAGAATAAATTCCATGCCTACGAATTAAAATAATTGGAATAATTGGCTGGGTAGCTGAAAATCCACTTGAACTTTTCCATAGAAAGACTTCTTGTAAAACGGAAAAGGTGATGTTTGGGGTTGTTCATTTGAAAGAAAATGGGGAAAGAGTATTGTTGGATCAGCCTATAATCTTTCTACATCTGTTCAGCCCCCATTATTTTTTTTAAGAGAATTTTTTTTCTCTGAAAGCAATTCAGAATTTGCTTTCAAAGCATAGGCTTATGGAAATAGGTAAGTGTTTGCTCACCTCTCCGAAGTTTACCTCAAGAGAGAGAGGACCCTAATGTGCTCACTGGGTTCCTCGCCCCCCGCTTAGGTCGGGTACAGCTCTTGTCACAGCATTCCAGGGTTCTGACAATCCCTTGGCAAACCCACCCATAGCATGGTGTGTAGAAGCATTCGTCCCCCAGTGGCCTTGGCCTTGGTTCCTGTCTTCTGCTCTGCTTTCACCAGCACCAGAGGACAGGCCTTCATTTCGATCTGTTATCTCAGGCCATTAAAATGACAGAAGGAAAATGGCTTTGAACAGCTCCTGTGTATCATCATGAAGATTCTTAAAATGAATTATCCTGGCCAGTTCAGAGCCTCCTTAACCCCCCCACTTCCTATAAAGACAGCAAATGGAGAATCCTTGATTAAATAGAGAGTTCAGGAAAGAAGATGTTGGGGTTGGATATGGTTTCTGGCTAACGAAACCCTTGCTAACAGACTTTCCTAAGGTATAGCATTTCATTTTCCGACTGAGGCATTCATGCCTTCATTTAACAAGCCAGATGTCCTCTCTGTGTCACCCAAATTGTCTAAAGCATGATTAATACACTCTTTTTTTTT